>NC_092859.1:142240618-142355490 GCF_032062135.1 Pyxicephalus adspersus | reverse complement strand
GATTTTAGAGATGTTGCGCAGGTGAAAGTGACAGGACCTGGAAATGTTCTGAATATGGGGGGTAAATGAGAGGGCCGAGTCAAAGGTGACACCAAGACAACATGATAAAGTTCAATTAAATTATAAAAGGGAGCCTTGACATGCAGCAGAAAGCCGCCATCTTTTTGTACAGATGACCTCCTATTTGGAACACATTGCTAGCTGCTCAGATTGCCCTTTACTGTTCAAAAATAACATTTATAAGACATGTCTTCTGAAGGTGATTCATAGCTGAGATATGAACTAATGGACACACAGCACTGAGACCCTTTTCCATGCATTACTTGTGGTTAATCATGTGACTATACAGATCATATAACTAAGCAAAGTTTGTGCACCTCTCTATTGCAGGGTACTGGTGGTGCTGCGCAGGAATTGGTTTGGGACCCTTTAGATTATAAGGAAATTGCAGGTGCAATTAATATTACCTTTTTTCTATTTCCAGAAATATGTATCAAAGAATTGTTTAATTGGTGTTAATAATTCCAAAACTGGGGAAAGTAGGGGAATGAGCCTAAAACATTACACATTTTTTCTCTAGATGCTCTGACAAGTAAATACAGACAATGAAACAGGTGGAGGAGATGCCCCTTCTCAGAAGAGCTTACAATCTAAGTGGGGAAAGTAGCACACCATAGGAGGGGGGGGGGGGATATTAAATGGTGGGAAGTAGTGAGGGTCTGGGAGACAGCGGAAGAGGGGTAGACAAGTTTAATAGATAGGTTTAGAAGAGATTAAAAAAACAACATATACATAGCAATCAACAGAATATGGTTTGCTTTTACTCTGCCTACCCAAAGCAATATTCCTATATTATAATATTCATTCCTAATCAGTTTTCACCCAGTCAGACGGGTTTCTAATAGATATGAATAAAACTTTAATGTGCCTAGCCTGATAATTAAAGAATATAATTAAGAGGAGATAGGGACAGACATGCTTTTATAGGCAAATGTATTATTTGTGTTTATTTAGTGAACAATTCCATATGGCCTGATTCTAACAGGGACCAACTAGTTTAATCAAAAAATACAATGTTAGTGATTACAAAGTGACAATAAAAATATCTATTTTCATATATTCGTCATTCTTATATTGTGCACAATATTCTCTTGATTCTAGTTTAAGGTCAAAAAATATCTCACAGTGCCCGACGCGTTTCGCCTTTTGGCTGAGTTAGTGAATCCCTAAAAGGTTCAGGTAGAGTGTTCGCATGAGGTCTGACTGCCCAGGTATGAAGAAAAAAGTCCTGAAAAGGATTGTTTGAGACGGCTAGAGATTAATAGTTGGGGTTTTGGCAGTGTGTTCATACACTGTCAAATTGTGATTGGTAGAGAGATCTTATTAGTGTAATACCCATATTGTTTTAATCAATTCTGCACAGAGATCAATTGCAGCTTTAAAGATTTTTGTTCATCTATATATATTGTTCAATAAGGGTCCAATTAAATACTAATCGCATTATTGTATAAAGGATAAATACAGAGGTGGTACTCTGGTATCCCAGTTTTCCAGTTATCCAAAGGATGTTCACTGATGTTGTGGGAATTGAAGGCAGTTTTTGATCTCCCAGCTTATTGGTGGTTCAGTTTTGAAGTGAGGTGAAAAGCAGGGTGTACGCAGCACAGCCTGAAAGAGGGATTTGGAGGTCTCACCACCAATGACAATTTGATAGTGTATGAACACACTGCCAAAACCCCCTAACACCCCAACTATTAATCTCTGTAGCCATCTCAAACAATCTTTTTCAGCACTTTTTTCTTCACACATGGGCAGTCAGACCATGAGAATGCTCTACCTGAACCTTTTAAGGATGCACTGACTCAGCTGTCCCCGATTAAATCTGTACAGTATTATCTTAAATATATAGTTCTGATGTCAATTGTCCCCTGAAGAAGCCAAAAAGCGAAACGTGTCAGGCCTGTGAGATGTTTTTGACCTTAAACTAGAAACAAGAGAATATTGTGCAAAAACAAATCTATGCAAATAGATATTTTTATTGTGACTCTAATGACTAAGATTGTATTTTTTTATTAAACTAGTTGGTCTCTGTTAGAATCAGGGCCATATGGAATTGTAAACACAAATAATACATTTGCCTAAAAAAGCATGTTTGTCTCTATTTCCTCTTGAATATACTCTAGTAGATGAGATGGCTATCTTTTGCCCCTGAGAACCTTTACACTTGGCAAAGTAAACTAAGTTGAATTTCTTAATAAAAGCTGTGGAAACAAACATATACTTAAACGTATATTTAATTTAATGACAGAATTCAAAACATTAGAGCATAAAACTAACATTAAAAGTACTTAAACAAGTGTATGATCATTAAAGAATTCATGAAGCCATTAATAAAAAGGTAATATTGATTATTTTATGTCATGTGTATGATTGTCTAGTGAGCGGTTTATTTTTAATACAAGTCTATACTACCAAATGATGTTTATAAGAATGTATAGAAAAACATGGATTGCTTATACAGTGAAATGAGGTTCATATGTCTTATATTAATGGAGGACACAATTACTAAGGCATAAAATAGTTTAAGTATGACAAAGACATGTGAAAGTGGAAGTTTATCATTGGGTATTGGCAGATATCCAGAATTGAGGAAAAGAAATGATATCTGCTGCAGGACCTAGATGTGACTTGAAATATTTCTGAAATATTTCCTATACCTGTGGTGGAGAATTGGGGATGTTATGTTTAGAATTGGAGGCTATTGGAGGCCATTGAAACTGTCCCGTGTACAGGAATGTCTGTGGAGGTTGACACTTAGAAGGTGTCATCTTATATTTATGTCTGGATCATAAAACATTGTTGCCCATAACCAAAATGAAAGAGAAGAATTAGTGGTTTTGCACATAACTTATGCTAAGTCAGAAAGAACCTATAAAGCCACCAAAGCCTAACATCCTTTACATGTTTTCAAGCAGAATATAAATCGTAGAGATTTTTGAACCATGCTCATCCTACTGAGAAATATCAAGAAGTTTCCTTCCAAGGTTGTTTCTGATGTTTGTATTCCTATACAAGCCTCTGTTTGTACCTGGGTTCTTCCTTATAGGGTGGTTTCAGAATTTCACACAGGCCCACAGAACTGTCTTTTTGCATTTGTATTATAAGGACCAATGCTCGGAGAAGAGTTGGTGAGTGTAGGAGAGCTGTACACTTCTTGTAGCAATGTAAAGTCCCAAATAAATTTCATTTGCATGCAGATCTAAAAGGTAATAATGATACCTCCAAAGGAAGCAAGCTTTACCATGAAGTCCCAATCCCTAATTTGGAGCTCCTGCAGGATTCTATCCTTAGAGTTTTAGCCTCTAGTCTGGGCCTAGCCAGGCCTCCAAGGCCTTCTGCCTTGAATTCGCACTTTAGTACCATGCCATGGCTCCAGAAGGGTCCCCTAGCTCTCCATTTTCCAGATATTTAAACACTTGAATGCTGAAACAATGTGCCAAAATAGCCCATAGGCCACAAAAATTGCTGGACCAGTCCAGTGATTTACTGTCACCTATTCCTGCACAAATACCACCTATGCAGCAACAGACAACCAAGCTTCACCCCTTGTGGAAAACTGAATTCTAGAAACCCTGAACCTAACACCTAAATATCTAAAATGGTCTCACCACTCCAAAGGGATGCTACATTTGAATTGTATTATTTCCAGTTTTAGAGAATTGTGAGAATATTAGACTTTTTAAATAATAAGCCATATTTCACCTGTAAACAAAATGGACTCTATGTAGAAATGACTTTGATCCCTGGTTTATATTGGGAAGACTAGGGGCATTTTTAAATGTAGATTCCACAAACACCATGGTGACATCCAAGTAGCTTTTGAGTTCAACAGAAAGAATATTCCAATAAATGGAGACAAAATTATTACTTATACTATTTATAAGTCATTGGACTGCATAAAGTACATCATACAGTGTACACTGTATAGAGGATTTATTTATTATTAATATACACATTAGAATGTTCATAATGTTGAGCATTGTCACCATTTGTAAAGTAAATTACTAAGATTGTGTTTTTGGTTACAATATTTTGTTTTTGAGATACTATATGTTATACTAAACTTTTTTAAAGTTGGGTTAGCTTAGGGAAAATACTATATTTCCACCAGAACAATATCCTTCAATGTATGATGCTCATGTCACACAAAGGGGAATACCGGACAATTTGCTATCTGTTTGACAAGACGTTTTTTCAGCGGTGTACAGTTTCACTTGTTGGGAAAAGGGATTAGTGGAATAATGTCCTATATAAATTCATACTGAGAAGTCACTTTGAGAAGACAAAAATAATTGGAAGATAGATATAATAGATTTCTTTTTTCCTTTTCCCACCACAGCCTCAAAACTGTTTTATTTTCCTCTAGAGTTTCCCATTAATTAAAAAAATTACACTTTTTTTCTTTTATTTGACGTGTTGATGGCTGTACATCAAATCAGGTATTGGCTTAATTCATCCAGAGTGTTCCGAATTAACTTTTTAATCGTTTCTGTAACTGTTAGTGTTGAAAAAGTTGCTATAGTAACCATTTTCTTTATAAAGCTATTTTCAAAAGATGAGGCTATAAAATGTCCTAAAACAGGTACATGTTGTCAATTTCGCTAGCTAGTAACATCGTAACGTGAGAAAAATAAATTCTCTGCAGTTAAGACATTACATTATAATAAATAAATTGACACATAAAAATACCATGGACAGAAGTCACAAGAGCATATATATCACAGGGGAAATAAGAACAGCAAAATTTTGCCATGCTTCTCCAGCTTTTCTGTTCAATAACATTTGGGATCTGGAAAGAGGACTAAATCATCAAAGTACTGTCCCGTAAAAGAGTGTGGTGCACAACAATGGTAAATCCATTCTAGTCCAGTCCAAAAAAAGTGGCAACACGTTTAAAAAAAAAACCTCTTACTGTGATTCCATGCAAACTATTCTACAGTGTTTTGGGGGTGTAGTGGTCTCCTTTGTCAAGGCAACAAGCAGAACAAGATACATATAGAAACCACCTCTCTATATACAGTACATAAACACCAATTAAAAATCACAGAATCCACAAGTTCTAAATGAAGGTAGGTAAGGACCCAACTTACCCAAACAACTCCGTATTGGGATAGGGAATGGCCCACATCTGCCCCGCCACCATTTCAAAATTGGTGTTCCAAGTGGGCATGGCGCTGTGTGTGCTAGAAACAAAACTGTACAACTGCACATATGCAGCATGTGATACTATTTATAAGTCAAAAGAAAACAAAGTAATGACAGAACAAATTAGAAGAGAAAGATAAGGTTAAGGAGGTGCTGTCGTCCTGAGTAACTTAAACTGGAACTTTTGAATACAAAAACAAAATTCCCTTTACCATTGGCAAGCCCTTGGTTCGCCCACAAACTGTGCCGATTAAGTCCTACGCTGGCTCGGTTTTCCTCTGCTTTCCAGCACTGACCACTAGCGTATAGTGCTGCCATCTTCTTCCCTCTGGGTTCTCCTCACATCACCCAATATTCACAGTGTGGAGGAAAGTGATCGGGTGATGCGTCCTCCTGAAAATGTAAAAAAATTCCTGCAAGTGAAGATGTGGGAATATGGTCAATGACAATACCTCTCCCCTGAGTGCTTCCACTAAATCCCTGCAAAATAAACATTGTCTAAGTACACTTGAAGCACACCTATTGCCATACTTTTGATTGCTCATATAGCAATAACAAAATATTTAGATTATGGCATCTTTAGAATGGATGATTATAGTGAATTTAGTTAAAGTTTAATTGAAACAGTAACCGTGTGACAAAATGAATGTATAGGACATACAGACTCATATGAACCTGTAGTGAACAGGTCCATAAGACGCAGAAGTCTGATCTAAGAAGAATTGATTTAAAATACCAGATACTGGAGTTTTGATGAAGTGCACCATTTTAACAATGGCTAACAAAGAATGTAATTATGCTCTTTTCAGCTAATTCTTTCAAATTATGCAAATTAGGGGCATTTCTACATATCTGAAGATGTATTATGTAATCTTTACTCAATTGCAGCCTTGCACTCTATTTTGACTGAAACTTTTCACTTAGATTCACTCAACTGAATATAACACATATTAAAAATAGCATTCTGGTATTAAATGGGACTTTTTAAATCTTTTCTTTAAATGACAATAAAACAGTGGTCTTTAAAAAGCATTCTAGTAAAAAAAAATGGATACTATGTCATGCAAATTGCTATTTATCAGTAAGATGCATTTTGGTTTCAGTGTATAATTTAGGGAATAATAAATCGCCAAAAGGATTGGGTTTGTTAAAGCTGAACTCCAGCCTTCCCTTTAGACTTGCAGAGTTGTACAGGTTCCACTCTAGTACTAGAAATGCATGCTCTAAATTCACTGCACACAGTGAGATTCTTAGAAGCTGCAGTATGTCAGATAGAATCCATTTTTTTTCTTGGCTGGAGGATGTCCACCATAATTTTTCAATAATGAAGGCTCGACATCTCATATGGGAGTTATCTAGGGCTCTCTTTAGCTACTTACCTTTACTTTGTTTTCTATAAAGTCTCATTTTTAGGATATTCCTGCTTGCTACCTGTAGAGTTAATGTCAATCTAGTGATAGTAAGTGGGATACGTCCAACCTGGATGTCAGCCCTTACCTGTTCCACCGTGTCCATGCTGCTTCTCAATAGCCCACTGCTTTCTTGGCTGCCCTGTCATCCCAGGTGGCTCTCCACAGAACCTTTGGTAACACTACGTTGCCTGCCAGCCATGGCAAACACAAGTTGGGGCTTATTTAGCTTATTTATCTGAGTATAAAGCCCTGTTCTGGCATCAGTGCTCACCAGACGCTAGTCCCCCAATCTAACACTACAGTCTTCACCTATAGCATTCCCCCGCTCAGCCAAGGGAGGTTAGTTGCCCCATCCCAGCATACAATATCCCCCAGGACTTCCTCGGGGAAGGACTGACAGGAGACAAGGAGCCCATAGATAACACAGTACAGGACATTCCAGCAGAGGCAAGTCCGGATTACAGGGCTAGAGGTTAGTCACAGGTAATCAGTCTGTCTAATAAAGTATCAAAGGGTAAAGAAAAAATCAGAGTTGGGGTCACAGGCAAAGGTTTGTCAAGGCAGCAGGCAGAGTCAGGAAAGAGTCAGCAATAGTAAATCCACAGAATTCAGGTCAGCCAAGCCTAAAGATACACCGGGCAACTGGTGACTGTCAGCAGAAAGGCCATAAACTCCTAGCTGCCAATACAAAGCAGGATGAAGCAAGGGACGAATCTGTTCCAAAAATCTCCTTCAGTTGTGCACACCATAAGCGTATGTGCCGGGAATGGTATATCTAAGGCTGCAAAGCTAAAAGGAAGCGGGGGATGCTGCAAGCTGCAGAGCAGAGGGCAGAAAACGAATTACTTGATCCCTTAAGTTCCAGAACCAAGACTTCCGCTATTGCCTGTTCTGATTCAATGATGTCTCCAGTCTCCAGTCACTATACACAACCATATTTAGGTTTAGTCTTGCCAGGACAAGCTGAAAGCACAAAGTTAACCAACAGTTCTGTAAGGTTACACAAGCATATGCAGAATCAATGCAGTATAGTTTAAGCAGACTGAAGGCAGGGTTTAACAAAAGTTTCTATTAGGCTCCTTAAAAGTGCTGGACTAGTCACTGAAATTATTTTCTAATATTTAGGTCCAGCAAACTATTTCACATGTAACAGTATGGGTTATCAGTCATGTTTTCTTCTAAAGTTTTTTTGCTTTTTGCATTACTTTACAGTGAACCTTTTGATCTTTTCACCCTTGGACATCCAGTTCCTTGTCTGTACATTAAAATGCAAGACATTTAAATAGGGCATTGCCCTCCTCTTAGCATACTGCATGTAAATCACAAGATAGCATGACTCACTTGCCCATGTGTTTCATGCCAGCAAAATATTGTAAAATAAGCATATCACAAAGCGTTTTGAAGTAGCGATCAAACCTGTATTATAATACTGCAGCACAAGCATCAGCAAAAGCACAAATGATAAAGAGCAGCAATTTTTTACATTTAAACTAAGGTCATAGATGGGCCTTGTTTTAATGAAATGAATACTTTAAATAAAACCTACTTACAGTAGTATGAATGATTGTTAAAATGTTTATATAAACTATAACTTTATGCTATAAATTGTTAAAATGTATTTAGACAAAATTCTAGGTTTTCTCTAGGTTCAGACTGGCAGTTTCTCCAGGCAATTGCCAATAGGTGCTTGGGTAAGGTAAAAGGCTGTACCTGCTGGGCTTTTTCAAATGTGTGGATACACTTGTACAGGCCTTTGCTTGCAGTTTGAAGCAGTGCAGATACTGCAAGCAAACACCTGAAAAAAATAGGTTAAGGATCCATTGTTTTCAAAATTAACCAATTTTTATGAGGCAGCTAAATGCAGTGAAGTGAAGAAAAGCAAAATCATTAAAATGGTTCTTTCCCTTAACTCAAATTAAAGTAGAAGCAGCCTGCTAAAATATCTATATGCTCCCATTTCAGGGTTTACCGATTAGAAATATTTATCAAAACAGGGACATATGGGGGTTGTGGATGAGGCCAGGGTGTTATGCAACAGCCATTGCTGCATTGTATTTTATAATTGGTTTTCATGTGGGCCAATAAATTCATCCAATACTTAGACCAGCTTTTTCAAAGATTTTTCCACGGCAGAAAACTTAAATGTCAGATCTCAGGGAATCCTAAGAAATAAACAAGGTACAAAGACCAATAATTGGAGTTGTGCAATATGTTAGCTCCTTCACTACATAATGCAGCTATTTGTAAGCAGCAGCAATCAGAATTGGTAGCTGATGCAAGGATTACCAGGAAAAGAAGGTTTTTTTTTATTTTGGGGACAGTGGCCACTACTCATGGCTTTCCCACCTATAGCAAAGCTTTTTGTGCTTTCTTTAACCTCCCAACCGCTAACCCCGTACTTTTCCGTGCAAAAAATTTTTGCAACTATCGATAACCCCATACTTTTTCGTCTATATTAAAATCTCACTTACCTGGTCCCGCTGTGCTCATCCAGCGTCGGGTCTGTGTTCCAGCGTCGGGTCCGTGTTCCAGCGTCGTCTTCCAGCGTCGGGTGTCCTCTCTTTAGAAGAGGAAGCCGGCTGGCTTTCTCTTCTAAGCCAGCAGGCTTCCTCTCCCTCCGTTCTGTCCAGCGTCGATCGCTGGACAGAAAAAAAAAAATACTCACCTTTTCCCTCCGCTCCTCCGGACACGTCTGTCCCCTTCGGTCTTCATCCGGCGAGTGCAGTGACGATCACCGGTGTTTCCCGGTGACGTCACTGCATGCGTCGGCGCAGGAGGGAGGCGGGGCGGGAAATTCAAAATTTTGTATTGAGTTTCTTTGTATTGAACTCAATACAAAAAAGCTGTATTGAGTCCAATACAAAGAAATCCTTACATGATTGTGTGTTTCAAACATTTTTTATATTCATGATATCTACTAGAACCCTGTTCGGACATATTTCTGTAAGTTACAGGTCTACAATTTAAAAAAAAAAATTCATGAAAACCTGTAATGCTTTTGGTACAGAAATCTAGACATCAGTGTAACGCCCAGGTGGTTAAAAAAAACATCAACTAGACCCATATTCATGCATGGCATGGCAAAGAAAGGGATTGGCAGTGAGCTTTTTCCTCCCCATCTTCAGTGTCAAACAGGTCACATGCTTTTCAACATTGACTTTGTACCTTGCAATGGGATTTTTTAAAGATTTAAAGATCTCCTTACCCCTTTATTGCATGATGGCCCAAAAAACATTTGAGGGTTACTGAACCTAATATTGGGCTTGTTATTGGGCTTATGGTGGTATCTATTTGTAGTGTTGGTGTTCAAATTCGTGTTGTCCCTATATTCGACCCGAAAATGGTGGTTCGAATTCACGCAGACCCAACCCGAAAAACACAGAGTTCGACTTTGTGAATTTGTGTTTAAAAATATGTTTTTAAAAAAAGCGAACTCCAGATGAACTCTCAATGGAGTTTCCTCATTGAGAGTTCATATGAGTTCAGTTCCCATGGTCACCGGGCTGATAAGTACAGCCTGGTGACCGTGGGATGGGAACGGTGCGGTCACAGCTGATTGGCGGAGGCGCGCGAGTGCTCATCAGCTGTGACTGCAGATGAACTGCTGTTCCGTATGTGTTCTTGGATAGAGATTCTCTATCCAAGAACACATACTACAGTTACGTTAGGGCTGCAAGAGCAATCAGGGAAGCGGAGCTGTCTTGCAGTTCTACACAGTCCTGAAAAAAACCTGAATCCCCCCCCCCCCATAGACTTTAATGGTGTTCGAATAGCTGCCGAATCGAACACTCATCTATTCGACCAACACTATCTCTTTGCTCACTTTATAAAATGCACCAAAAAGCAACCAAATTCCTGTAATAAGTACAGAGGTTTATTAGTACCTATTAGTTTATTAGTATATGTTTTCTCACAAAGAGTTAAATCTAAAAGAGTACAGTACAGTAGAAAAAGTATTTAAAATACAGACATAAAATATAATTAAATCAATCAAATAATCGATCCAGCTGTCTGTCTGTCTGTCTGTCTGTCTGTCTGTCTGTCTGTCTATCTATCTATCTATCTGTCTGTCTGTCTGTCTGTCTGTCTGTCTGTCTATCTATCTATCTATCTATCTATCTATCTATCTATCTATCTATCTATCAGTATTCAGGATTTATGGATCTTGTCTTTATCTAATAATGTGTTTCTGTGTCTGTGAATAGTTTATGCCATAGGTTCATGACCTCACAGTTATTTAAAACCTCACTGAAAGTGTGAAAGTTGTATCACAAGCTGTGCTTTCTATGACAAGCAATGCTAGTCAATGACCATGAGCACCTTATCAGTCTTTTAACTTTGCCTCTTTACATGAATTTGTAAGCATGAGACTATTACAATCTACAGAACAATAGGAGGTATGATATGCCATATTGGACTGCCATATGGCTACTAACCTTAGAGGTTGGTAGCAACTATCAGTGTAGAAATTACCAAGCAGAATGAGCCTGAGGAAAAGAACCAGTTATCGTTCAAGCATGCTATATAATTGGCTATGGGATCTAAAACAAATGTCTGAGAAAGCAGATGGATGTGAAATGCTCCATTATTCATAAACACATTTTTCCCCTTTCATTTTTTTGTGGAAATTTTAGCGCTGTCACCAAATATTCCAAATTGACTTCTTAACTCTTTACCTGCAGAGCAGCGGCAGGGAGTAACTGGAACATGGAGATCTTGAACATTATGTATGTGTATGATTAAAGGACAACTAAATTATACTTAGCTTTTAAGGCTATATTGCAAGCATTTTTAATTATATAGTGTAGAAAAAAAGAGCTGTGGGCATTTTTACTTGAATAGTGTTTTGTGTGTTTCTTTCAAATGTGTGCAGTAATCCAGCAAACATTCTATATTTGTCCTTTGTGCAAGAGTTTCTTGAAATACAGATCAGTTTTGCAAATACAGTAGGTGCTCACAAAATTGTTTTAAATTCTTTTGGCTATATATGAATATAGTTAAATAGAAACTTTTGTGCTAGGAGTTGGGAATTTGGGCAGGTGGCTCAGAGTTTAGTGCTCTGGCCTTTGCACTGCTGGGTCCCAGGTAGGGATGAGCGAGAATGCCTCTAGCATTCCCACGAAAATTTCCTTGAACTTCCTATGGTTCCGCAAAATTTCGGTGAACCGATTTCGAACCATCGGGAAGATCGAGGAAATTATAACAGGAGGATTCACAGGGGATTCACATGATTCTCTGGGAATGCTCCTGTTTGCAAACCCCAGGGCACTAGAGGTTAATTAACCTCTAGTGCCCAGGGATGGCAGTGGAATTGCAGAACTGCAGCCGGTGCTGCATTCATTGATCAGCGCAGCCCACGATCCTTTTTTTTTTTTTTAATGCAAGCTCGATCAGGAAATTTACACCGACCATTCTCGTTTACAAATTCAGTAAGTGAGAACGGCCAAATTCACCACAAGATTGAGTTTAAAAAACTTGTTCGCTCATCCCTAGTCCCAGGTTCTCAGCCAGGACATTATCTGGATGGAGTTTGCAGGTTCTCCACGTGTTAGCGTGGGTTTCCTCCGGGTACCCATTTCCTTCCACATCCCAAAAACATGCAGTAAGTTAATTGGCCTCCCCCCAAAATTAACCTTAGACTGTATTAAAGACATATGACCATGGTAGGAACATTAAATTGTGGACCCCTTTGAGAGACAGCTAGTGACATGACTATGGACTTTGTACAGCGCTGTGTAATTCAGCTTTAAGCCAATATTTCCACTTGAATTATATTGTACCTGTAATTTGCTTATCGTTTAAATCAAGCTACTTATGCTTCTGGTTGAGGTGCAGCCTCTTGATTTTGTTAGCCTCCAAAAAATTTCCTCCAAAAATACAGGATAAGGCATGGTACAGAGTGCTTTGTAGCTGGCAAGGAAGGGGGATCAGCGAAAGGCCAACATGACCTGTGGTTGGAGTATTTTGGGATGAGCGGTTGAGGTTCTCAGAAGGCATCTTTTAAAGGGGGTGTGTGGGAGAGAACCATTTTAGGTGTGACAATCTCTCAAAAGGGTGGTTATTTTTGTTACCTTAAAGTGGTGTTTAAGAAAGCAGGCTGCAAGTGGTGTTCTCGAGCTGGTAGCCTTTTTTAGTGGCTGGGAACATAAGTTAGGTGGAGTGAAGCCCTCAGGGTTATAGTGTGGTAAGCAGGGCCTCCAAGGGCATGCAACCTGGAATGTAAGGGTTAATCCAATGTCTTGATAGTTAATTGGTTGCACTGTAATGTTAAAATTTATGTTGGTATTTATTATAGTTATAATTATTATTAGTGTTATTGCTGTCATTGAAATAAATTATATGTTGAGTTGTAAATGTTTTTTACATTGTGTTGTGATAATAAAGCAGCCACAGTGGCCATTTTCATGTATGTCTTGTGCTTATAATAGTGTTGCGGAAAGTCTTAACTGTCTGGGTCATGTAAAAAGTAAGTATGATCTTTGCTTTGTGTCATAAATGGTAGTTTTGCTTTGCATAAGAAGACATAGCTCCTTTTATCAGTAACACAAAGACTCCCCATGGTGTGCATAGATTTATACATACTTTAATCTTTTTATAAATTTTGTGAAACGTTAAGCAGAACAAAACTCTGTTACAGTTACCTTTCCTTGTTTTGCCATGAGTGCCCCCATCTTCTTTCTCCTCTTGTTGGGATCTTCAGCCTTGTTGATTGGACAGGCCAGTAGGACATAACATTTAGTCCCAGAGTCCACAGGTGAACCCAGGATGTACCTGATAGCTGAAGTGATCAATCAGGCAGGTAAGAATCCTTTTTGCAGAAAGAACATCACCTGCTTTTTTTCTAAAAACCAGCCCTGCCTAATCACAAATGTTTATTGTGGAAATTTAGTTGTTCTTTCATATTGTGGTTGTCAGATATCTGTCATTTTATTTTTTATTAAACCCCCTTGATGTTTCCTAGGATCCTCTGCACACCACTTGACACTTTTTGGTAAAAAGAAGCATGCAACCCCCGTGATGCAGTCTTAAGACCTAATAACCACTGACCAGGCCTAAACACTATGCCATGAAGAAGGTAGGTGACATCAATAAACCTATGCAAACTCCATCACCGAGTTTCACACCGAGCTTAAAACCACGGAAAATATAATCTATGCAATCTCCTTAAAAGGTCAGTAAACTAACAACTCATATGTTTGTTAAAAGTGGGCTCTGCTGAGTTAAATCATGTAATGTCACATTATCTACTAAAGATCGCTGCTGCTGCCTTTATACCCGACTTAATGCTGCTGCTGTTTCAGTGTTTTCTTCATTTTCCCTGAAATTGCTTTATATTGTAAAAAAATGCAAAATCTATTCCAATAAGTGAGATCACCTTGTAGCCAGCTTGCATAAAGTCTTATATGCAAGATCTCACCACCCGAAGTCACCAATAGATAGAAGAAACCTGGCCATGTTACTTTCATATGGACTCCTTAATAGCTAAACGATAGTTTCCTCTTGACCTGACGTCTACATAGCCTATGCATGAAATACTTTACAAGGAGCCTGGCCTATATGTGTGGACAGACTTGCATTTTGTTTGTCTTTTAGAAATTTTCACCTGTTCTTCTGGGAAGCTTATCCATAAATACACTGGTGCCTTCATCATTCATCAGTTCACACTTGGACTGAATATCAGGCAGCAGAAAAGTGCAAGCCTGCATTCCACTCCAGAGATAACATGAGTCCAGAGATGTGGACTTTACTAGCTTGTTTACAGGATTTCCAAAGCTCCCCTTTTTATTCCAACAGCCCTCTCCAGCTGGGGAATCTCTTTTTCTTTACAGCGTTTTTCAACCTTTTTGATCAGTAGATGACAACCATTGTAATCTCTGTGACAGGAGCCATCTCCCTGAAGAGCCTCATTGCTCTCCCTATCTCTCTAGCTCCAGCTGGAGCACAGCAAAGACATGAGAGGAAGGCTTCAGCCAAAGATGAACATCTTTTAAGTAAATATCAAGTGCCAACACAAAGATGGGATTGATCACATGTTGTTTAAGTGATAACCGGTGCTCCAAAGCTTGCAGATGGAAAGTGTTTATCGCATGGACTGTTGGACTGGGAGAAATTCAATTGTTAATAGTCATTTCTGAAAGGGCACATGTCATGTTTTCATCAGAAAGTCCAAAAGTTCATTTGTATATGTAATGTAGCCTAGCCAGTAGTTACATTGCTTCAGAATTGGATGCTCAGTTTAAGGCAGACCACGTAAAATCACATAAAGCAGATTTATTAAGGTATATACCTTGACTATTCTCTATCAGTTCACAAATCCAAAGTCACTTTAGGAAATATTGGAAAAAATTTCCCTTGTGTTCATCTGATCAGATGCCCGGTATTATAGCCTGCATTTACCATTCAAGTCAAAGCAGGGTGTAGACACAAGGAAAAGTGTCTATTATTGCATTTTGGCTTGTGTGACATCGGGTGGAAGGAGGCGCCTGCAGGGATGTGTTAGATCCTATTGTATGCATTGGAGCGCACAGGTGAACGAAAAGCAAATAATGCAAAGAACGCACACAAATGGTGTTTTATCAGCTGTTTACATAACAGTGTTGAATAGTGAATGTGCATCTGCAGTCAATATATTTTTTCCATAACTTGGCACATTTATAAAGAAGTGGAAATATGATAAGAATCCGAAATTCTTTCTTCTTGATTCTCCAATCTTTTGTAATCCCAAATTTTGAAAAGGATGATCAGATTTTGTGTGGTGGTGGTCATTACCTAAAATACCATTATGGAAAATCTGTAGCTCCATTCACTTGATTCAAGTTTAGAGAGTACTTAGTTATATATTCACCTCCATTGTGGCCTTGTAAGATAATTTTTGTATGCAAATAATTGTGATAAAAATGGCAAAAAGATTGGCAAAAAAACCACTGCTGATCTCCATTATTTTCTTTTGAGATTGCCACCCTGGAAAGTGGGTAGAGAAATTTCCCCAAAATTGCCTGATTATCCCTAACCACTTTAACTAAAGACTGGTAAGCTTCAATATATTATGTGTTTGTGCTTGGGTTTAGCTTTAACACTCTTCTACCTCTTGTCGCTAATCAATAAGTCCACTTGTCACTTATTAAAACAGGAGTTAGAAGAGGCTCTCTATGTCATTGTTCAACACACATTTAGCTCTTCTTTGTGGACAGAATGGGTTCTGGAGGTTCAATATTAGTATGACAATGACATCTTTTGATGACTGCATTGACACCAATTTTTATTTCCACAATGCATAATATTTTACAGAAATAAATAACAATTTTCAAATACAGATATAAAAACAAGTTAAAATCATTGCAACATGAACCGAGTCTGCAACAGCATCCCCTTGTTTTACTTTTTATATAAAAAAATTAAATTTATTGTAACATGAACCTTTGCTTTGCTTTTGCAGGAAAAAGCTACGGGGTTATTCAATTGACACCATTTCCTATTCCTATACTTACCTTCACCACCATGTGCAATCTAAGATAAGTGAAAAAGCCAAGTTTAAGCTCCAAATTATTTATTTGTAACTTATATAAGGCCAAGGAATTTCTGTCCACTGTTATAGAACTGACAGCACAGGGGAAAAAGTGCATGCTACTCCATGCCTGGAAATACTATTTTACTTTATTCCATGTGGGTTAATGGTGTTACAGTCCAGAAGAATCTTCTGAAGAATATTGTAATGTAGTCAGACACCATGGACAATAAAAAATGGTCATCATATTGTTTTCCTTTATTTGCTATGTGCAACAGCAATGGTTAAATTGCATGTGCTGGGATATACTGGAGAGCCAGATCGCTGCTTTCTCACAGAACACAACATGCTAGTTCTTCAGTATTCCTACATGTCCTCTGCACAGTGCTCTGCTCATCAGCACTGAACACGTAGCATTGACCCTATTGTATGAGGAGTGTCATAGATCTGAGCCTCTGTATTGTATGCAAGAACAGCGGTCAGGCTCTCCAGCGTGTTGGCAGTACAGGTCAAACTCTTGTTGCATCACATTGTTATAAAAAACAAAGCAACAGGTATATTTATTTCTGTAAATATCACCTGACTGCATTATGCTTTAGGTGAATTCAATTTATCCTTGCATGTAATAATTGTTCATTATGTCATTTCCAACCCCTATTTAATGTACAGGGCTGTGTAATATGTTGGTGCTATATACTGTTTAATAATATTATTATTGTTATTATTATTATTATTATTATTAACCACCCTAGCGCTAAACCCGACCTTGGTTCGGGTTAAAAAACATTACAATTATCGATAAACCCGAACTTTTCTCACTGTATGAAAATACAGTGAGAAAAGTTCGGGTTTATCGATCACTTACCTGGTCCTGCTGTGATCATCCAGCGTCGTGTTTCAGCGTCGTCCTCCAGCGTCGATCTCCAGCGTCGGGTGCCTTCTCCGAGAAGAAGAAGCCGGCTGGCAGAGAAGAAGAAGCCGGCCGGCTTCTTCTCCGTCCGTAGCGTGTACGTGTCCCTCAGCGATGACGTCGGCGCGTGTGCGGGAAATTCAAATTGAAACTCATTCAAACACATTTTGTATTGGATTGAATACAAACTCCTGTATCCAATCCAATACAAAATAATTCAAAATAAATACAAAGTATGTAATTGGTAAATTCAAACTCTCATTTTGTATTGGATTGAATACAAAGTCCTGTATCCAATCCAATACAAAATAATAGAAAATATATTTATGTGGTTTTGTCCATAGGTATGTGACGGACACTAGGGAGGTGTTTTAGAAAAATATATTACTATACAGTATATTTTCAGTATTTTTCATTTATTTATGTATTCTTGTTTAAGCTGATTTTTGTGTCTTTTATTTAATTTTATTAAAAGTAATTTTTTTTTTTTTTTTTACATGATTGTGTGTTTCAAACATTTTTTATATTCATGATATCTACTAGAACTGGACATATTTCTGTAAGTTACAGGTCTACAATTTAAAAACAAAAATTTCATGCAAAACAGTGTAACGCTTTTGGAACAGAAATCTAGACATCAGTGTAACGCCCAGGCGGTTAATAATAATAATAATAATATGCAATGGCTTTCCAAAAGCAGACGAAAATCCTACTGCAAGTCTTATCTACTATATACCCCCACTGTCCTATACTTAACCATTCAGAGGTATTCCTGATCACAGTTCTTGCTCTTTGACAGAGTATGTGTCCGGCCATTGCAGTGGTGTTTGGTTGATGACTGATGGAAGGAGCCTGGAGCTGCTTACTGATGAGTTGGCTTTACAGTTTCATTTAATGAACAAGGAGTGGATGTGAAATAGGATTCTGACCACACACATATGTTGAAGTTGTAAATACAGAGCCATTTCTGTATCAATACAGTAAAAAAAATTGCATTTATTTTTGTATTTACTTGAATACACAAACTGTATACCTACAAGATATGCTAAGTATATAATTCTGGTTTATTGCTAAATTATTCATTTATTAAAAGGAAAAAATATATACTGTAAGTACTATTGGAAAATCTGCACATACTCAGTAGGATAAAAGTTCATGCCAAGTGTCCTTTTGAAGATCTGAGTTGAAACTAAGGTTTGTATCAAAAATTAATGTGACGGCCTAACACTGCCAACTAGCCATGGTAATCCTAATTAAACTGCCAGTGCCAGAAGCACATTAACGGGGTCTGTGAAATGTGGTGGGATCAAGGAAGTTGGAAAGAACAGAAGCAATCTGTTCATGTGAGGTGTATAGAATATTGCAGAAATCTGTAACTGTAGCACTGTTTAATACCCTACAGAGTGCTCAATTATTACCAGGTTGACTGTGCTCAACTAATTATGAAGGAGCATTATTTCCTATAGAAACGTGTACTGATGGAAAAGTAGGAACTGTTCAGTTGATTTTCATTTTACTTGCAGTATGCTTGTTACAGAAAACTTAGGGGATAATAATGCCAGAGACAGTGAATCAAATGAAATTTGTAAATGGAGCACGGTAATGCCATCAACAGGAATATATGGTAGCCCTAAAGTGTAGACATAGCCAACAGTAGGCCTCCTGAGCAGAACTGATTTGGGCCCCTCGCCGATCTGACTTGGGGCTCCTGTGGGGGCCCTTATTGAATTTGGAGGGCTTTGCACCATGCTATGTCAGCCCCTGCTATCATGTATCCATGTCATGACAGTACAATTCACCTTTTATTCCTCTCCTCCTCCTATGTCACTGTCTGTATCTGTCTGTCATTTACAACCCCTATTTAATGTACAGGGTTGCTTAATATGTTGGTGCTATATAAATCCTGTTTATTAATTAAAAAAATATTAAACAGAGTGCAGCAAGACAATCTAGCAGCCTCTCAAATCACTTATAAAGGAAACAAAGGCTAAGTATGTATTCACTACGAAACTGTGATGTACTATAGTGTCTGGGAACGGACAATAGTAGTCTCTAAAGTCCTGCTCTAGCCAAGAATCACTAGCCACACACTAATAATACCCTTAGTCCTTAATAATTGCTGTAACAATAAAAGAATAAAGTTCAAACATATGTTTAATTACCTTGTGATGTAAAGCACCATTGTCTTTTCTGTACTGTGGAAAGGATTTTTTGGGTGCCCGCATTCTTTGGGTGCCCCTTCTCCCTGGGTGACTAAGGCATTACTTATTGGCTGTCCTGCGGTGGATTCCCCTTAGGTCTTCAGGACTATATCAGCAAGATGACGTCACAAGTGTCAGGTTGGTGGTAGGAAAACTGGACTGCGGTGTTGGATCAAGTTGGACATGTGACAGTAAAGTTTCCCAGGGGTATTAGCATTTAGTTGTATTTTTTAAAATCTGTGTAATGGCAAAAAAGGGGTAGCAATTAATACGCAAGGGGAAAAATGGGCTTTATTACCATTATTTAGTAATAAATTAGCTCTAAAATATGCATGCCTATGTAGCTGCAGACAGCAAAACTCATACTTCTGGAGAGGCTGCTTTAGCTAATGGGATCTGACCGTAACAACCTGCAGAATGTGCCCTTGGTCTTGAAAAGTAATAGCCACTACTAATAGTTCTAGTAAAGAGAAAATAAAAAAATAGCTTTGCTTAAAGAACGGCACAACTCATAAATAAATAAATAAAATTCTGCCCATGATAGTACAAGCTTTGGAATCCCTTTTTGCATCTTTATCATAATGGTCCTGTTTAGTTTTAAAATATTATCAAATTCATTATACAGCTATGCAATGCTAGGTGACCTAAAATAAAAGCTCATTACAGAAAAGAATGGGCTTACTAGTACAAGTGCGGACAGCCTGAATATTTGCAATCTCAATTTCATGTTACCTCTACTAATTTCATCGAGCTCAAAGCAGAACTGGACTAATTTAGGGTCAATAAAAGTGTTTAAAAGCTTCTGTGATCAACTTGCTGGTAACCTTTTTCCCTCTTGAATGAAGCATGCTTTTATCGTGGCAAGCTGCATTAAAAAACACATAAAACTGTCGGTCAAAGGTGAGCAGTTTTATTGCCTGTTTTTAAATTTAAAAATACTATACACAAACTTTCAAAATACTAATCGGTCTAAAACTATCCCTACTATTAGAAAACTGCATTTCGGTCAGAAAAAAAAAAAAGATGTTTTAAAATGCTCAAAGTTGAAAAGGTCTTGCTGTAAAAAGCCATCACCTCTTTTTTCTGTTTAGTCTTCACAATCTAGAAAGAGACATTGCCAAGAGTTTATTAAAGCATTACTCAGCCTGCCTTTAAGTTCACAGCAGAGTCTGTGCAACAATATTGATTACTCACCATTAATCATCTGTTCCCTGTAAAGGCTGACATGATAATTAGCTGTCAAATCAACCTGGATAATTGCACCATTGTTTCCTATGGATGTTAAGCCTGATCTTTTAGAAACGGACTCCCACTTTAAGTGTGCTTTACCATTTAGGCACAGCGGGACCCTGAATTCTATTATGTGACGTCAATATGATTTAATCGGTGTATTGATTATATGGCACCACTTTGACATCCCTTAAAACCTTAGAAATCAGCATCTTTGAAATTTAAAAGTTCATCCCATTGAAAATATATTTTTTAGTTTTAAGAACAAGTTGGAAGATATTTTAATATTGGGGAATCTGGGAGCAAGATGTGTGCTTATCATTCCTTATGTTGCAGCAAAATTAGTGAATCTTCCCTGATGCTGGCATTGAAGCATGATTCCATGTTGTGTGATGGCAGATCTCCAAACTTTAGTCTGAGAAATACAGGATTACAGGATACAGCAATGATTCAGCACATGATTACCCATGGAAATATCATGAGCAAGGTAGTTCAGAAGACCCTAAATTCTAAATTCCACCAACCCCCCTACCTTCCCTTAACCAAAATATTTCAACCTAGATCAGCAGCTTGAATTTAATTCTTAAAGAGAAATGGAAGTCAGTGTAGAGATTTGCGTGGCAAAAGAGGGTAAGGATAATCAGTTATATTTTATTGTGCAGCATTGGCACATATTCACTTATAACCTACCTAACAGCCCTTTAATTAGCATCTTCTTTTTGTCCTTTTGCGTTGTTTAAATTAAACAAACCAGAGCTCTTTGCACCTGAAAAATGAAAATTTTAAACCAAAAGGGGAGACACGTTGGCAAGTAGACTGCTTCGATAGAAATGTTCCAAACCTGTTCATTTCTGCAGCTCAACACCACCCATGTACATGGACACTATTCTAATCAGAGATCTTGAATGTTAGCCCCTATTCACAGACTATTCCCAGATAGAGAAACTTCAATTTCAAGCTCAAATGGCCTTTCGTGAAGTAAGAGGGAAAATCATTACTTATTCACTTTAACAAATACATTCCCTGAGGCTCCAAAGGGCGGTTTCAGAAGGCACGATTAGCAAGGATCCCCAAGGTATCCTACATCAACAAGTGGGCTTTCTGAACTGGGATATCAAAACTGATTTCCATCTTCTATAGACACAAATTGGCTTTTACCCATTGGTCTCATTACTCTTCACAAGAGACTTCATATCTCTTGTACATGTATGGGTGCAGCAATCCTTACTGCTGCCCCAACTTCCATTCCTCAACGAGCAAAGGTGGCTGAAGCTAGAATCCAGGAAAAGAAGAAAGAAGATGGTGGTGCCCACAACAGAATGGGAACAAGCTATCAGGCGGTAACATAATTTTATTGCAGAATGGACATCGCCTGTCCCTTCTGCAATAAAGGACCTGCTCGGTTGCAGTTTTTTTTATTTCTTTAGTTTATTTCTGCTTCAGTAACTTATTCCACAGAATGACCCTCATCACCCAGCAACAAGTCCACTTTTTCCTGACTGTATGTAGATTTCCTACAGTTGTAGAACAAGACTGTGTATGTTCTCCTTTGGCAGGAGAAATGGAGGCACAGCATGTAACTACCCTAAGGGAAACGATTCTTTGCTTTAATTGGAGGCTAAAGGGGAGTTTAAATGGACAACCAGACAGGACATTCAGACAGGCTACTTATGTCTGCAAGTAGTTTATTTCTTCATATTTTTATATTGTCCATAGTTTCTAAAATGCATCACTTTGGTTCATTTTATGTACAGAACAGCAGTCAAGTTGCAGTATTAAACATTTTTCTTCTGAGCAGCACACACGTGCACACATATAAACATACCATGGTCATAATGAACAAGCTGTAATGAGGGAAATGTGAACTTTAGTTTACATTTGCTAAAGCTGATCTCCAAAAACAGTTACATACCCATTCCAAACACATATGTACATTCTTCTCCGTAATCCTGCTCCGCTAGTGATTCCATCCTGGCTACCTGCTGGACATAATAGCCACATACTAGAATACACTGCAGCCTGGTCCCAGACACAACAAGTTCCAAAGCTACAGATTTCAGAGCCCAACTTCAAAATTTGACCCCCCCCCCACCACCAATATTTTAGGAGATCCTCCATTCGAGCTGGATATAGGGGGATAGAAATTAGGCTGCACTGTCTGTCCAAATGGAGGGGCAGGTGCTGGAATAACCACTATTTCTTCGCTCTAGTCTACCTGGGCCATTTCTTTCTTTCTAGTTGCTAGTTACAGAGCTCATCATGCCTTATCCATTGCCTACGCTCAGTTGGGGACAGAGTCTGGTCTGTAGCCTATTTAGTAATTTACTTGTCTCCTTTGGCATGCCAGGTATCAGTACCAGAAAAAAGTAGAGGCGGGGCCCCTACATGACCTGTGTAGCAAGGGACTTGGTTACAATTGTCACCTCTTTGAATTCTGTTCCTAAACCACTGGGCCCACTCTAGCCTGTAAATAAATGGTGAATAGGCAGCAACACACTAATAATATATTATCTTTGTTTTCCACTCTGTAAAGATGTGAGCTAATAATATGGCCCAACCTATAAAAAAGCTACTAGCTTGGATTTCTCTGGTTTAAAAAAATCTGTGAATTAGTGACCCAGGAAACTAATGCAGATTTGAAACTTTTACTTTACTGTCTGCTTATTCCAGGTCAGAGCTTTAGAAAGAAAAAGAAACCAGACCCAGCCAGACAGCCTACCCCCCCTTCTCCTGAATTGTGCAGTATTCCTATATAATGGATTTATAGGCTGATCTAAAGACAATTTAGATAATATTGGTAGCTTGTTAGGGAATATATAACTAGATGAAATGGTGTTTTAGATATCTACCTGGATCAGATTCACAAAACAACGAATGTCATCTGCAAAGAGAACATTGATGTTAATATAGCCAAACATTAATAGAGCTACAAATTACTTTTGGACTTCTGAATAATATTTGTTTCCAGTCTGTGAATTCAACCAACTAAAATTACTAAATATATTCCACAAAGGCACCAAGACACAAATGAACACACAGGACAATTACCGGGTGATGCCTGATAAATGACCCTTGTTAAGGAATGAACAAATCTCCTATCATGACTGACAGTGGTATTCTGATGCCACAGATTGCTCTATCTGAACATTAAATGTGCTCTTTGAGTTTTATGAATAAATCCCAGGTCAGCATATTTACAAATGGACAAGAAAAGGATGCATCTTTTAATTAAGATGAGCAACCTTTCAGCTAATTAAGTATCATAGGAGGCCCAGACTTTCTAGATGGAGTCGTCAGTATCGTTGTAAATATAGTCTGGTTTTATCCAGCCTGGCATAATTACTGCTGGGCTCTTCTGGGCTCAGTCTTTTTGTCTTCCAGGCGGCTGACCTTTTCCCCCATGATTTGTGGTCAGTAATCTAGCGGCAGCAGTTTGGAACACTGGACGGCTTCCTCCCAGGTCTGCCTGAGATAAGCTGTGAATCTTCCACCTCCCTAGTGCTTGCTGGAATTGTTTTCTCAGCAGAGGATATGAGAGTCAGCACTCAGGTGGCAGGATAGGCCATTTTATTGGGCTCACCTAGTATATGTCTGGTTCTCTATTTTATTATGGGATCATCAGGTCACTGCTACACAAAACACATTTAGAAGCAAGGGTGCAGCCGACTGTCTTGTGCCTAGTAATCTGACAGTAATCTGACTACTATCTGATCATATTTTTAAAGCTAGCACAAAATGCATTAACAGCCCTGCACTTATCAGATTCATTGTGCTGTATCATCACAAGGAACATAGGGCAGCAGTGTCCTTTTTTAAAAAAACAATAATACGAAAACATTTCTCCGTAATTGAATTGCCTAAAGTTGTTGTTGGCATTGCCAGTTCTGTTACAAATCAGTTAGGGAAAAATCATGATATGCCTTAAAAAAAGTCAAGAAAAAATGTGCTGATCAACACTAATTCCAGCTGGTTTATGTAGCATTGTATATAAAGGAAGAATATGACTGCTTACAATGTGATAGGGATGAGATAAACAAGTGATCTATAACCTGATGATGTCAACTTTTTCTGTATTAGCGTTTGATGGCATTACACTAGAGATTCATGGGCCGAGATCGGTCTAGACAAATTTACCTATTACTGATCATTTCCTACTAAGAACTAGGACATCAAACACATTGGATATAAAATGGAAAGTGCTTAATTTCTGTTTGGAATTTACATATGGCGCCTAGGACCGTACAACTGTCAATGACAGGTAAAGTGTATGGCTCAGCCAATCCAGACAGCAGCCATTGACAGTTTTTATCTTCTGCAGTCTGGATTGACTAAGCCATTAGCTATACCTATCATTGACAAGTATAGTAAATAACCCCAGGCCGTCTAGTCCAGCGGCTGCCAACCGGTGGTCCACGAGAAATTGAAAAATTTGCTGGAGAGGGACCCCTCTATATTATATCAAGATTTCTTTGTATTGGACTCAATACAGTTATTTGGTATTGAATCCAATACAAAATGCTTTGAATTTCTTACCGATTCTCCTGCCCGCACCGACATCACCAGGAAACCCTGAAGATCGTCTCTGCAGTTTGCAACTGAAGATCAGAGGAGGAGGACCTGTCCCCAGGACTGCACATACATGTGCAAGATGGAGGCTTGATAGGGGGAGAGGCAAGTTCGTATGACTTGCAGAAGAAATCTTTTGCTAAACACAGCTGAGACTGAGCTTTTTGCAACATCTTGTAATTCTTTAATGACCAAGAAAAACTGCAGTTGTTTTTTTGGCATATCAAACCACAGCTTGTTCCAGAAGGTAATCAATGTCCAGGCTCCATAAAGCTATGTTTTTTGCTTTTTTTGTGATTACCTCACAGTGAGTATTTTATACAGTAACTGACACCATGCTGCCTAATTATGTTGAGACAAACATCTGTCCTAATAGCATTTATTAAAATAATGTACCTGTTCCGACTTACATACAAATACAATTTAAGAACAAACCTACAGTCCCTATCTCGTACATAACCCAGGGACTACCTGTATTGTAACTAGAGCTGATTTTTCTATGAATGCCTAGCTCGTGTATTATTATTAAACTGTATTTTTATAGCGCCACCATGTTACATAGTGCTGTACATTAGGGGTTGCAAATGACACAGGAGAAGGAGAAGATCCTCTTCGGAAGAGCTTACAAAGCAATTTAATGCTTTGAGCTTTAAACCAATGTATATATATATTTATATGTTACTTGATGTAATATGCTTGAATTTGACTTGTTTTTTCTGTACAGATTGGAAAAACAATAGGTTGCATTAGGAGCCAATCAGGCGTGCTGCATACACAGGAGATGACAATAAACATATATATTATTTAATCTAAAGGAAACAGTTATGGGTTTTAAACTACAGCAGATACAATGATCCCTATGTTGTTGCAAAATAAATAAATGCTGGTAAGTGTATATCTGTCTGCAGAGCTATGATATCTAGGCATGGTATAACAGGCACAAAATTAATTGTGTGTGATATCCCAGTACAGATTTTCATTTGTAACAATGATACATGATACTCTCCTTAACTTTCACTTTTTCTCTCCCTTACTGCAGACATTCACACACATTCCATTCTTTTTGCAATATTAATCAAGAAAGTAGTCAATGTGTTCTGAGGGCAGGGAAACCAGGCCTAGAGGGGAACGTGTTTGACAGGGAAAGTTCAGTCTTGGTTCACAGGCATTGTGTATAGGCGGGAAAAGCTTTTCTAAGAAACTAAGGTGATTGAGCTAGGGGTTAGGGAGTGCGGCGTGCTCCAGGGAAATGCTGGGAACTCAAGTTTGACATGACTAGTACATTCCTGGAAAACCCTTGCAGTGCAGTTGGTATTAAAAATACACACATGTATATTTCAAAGTGGTATTAAGTAC
The DNA here is from genome assembly GCF_032062135.1 of Pyxicephalus adspersus. Lineage (NCBI taxonomy): Eukaryota > Metazoa > Chordata > Amphibia > Anura > Pyxicephalidae > Pyxicephalus > Pyxicephalus adspersus. Next base: position 142,329,105 of record NC_092859.1, on the reverse strand, counting down.
ATTATATATAAGGAATTCCTTCTTCAATCAATATCAGAGACTGCCCTGATTTAATTTTCCTGACAGCTTTTGTTTTTACCAAACCAGAAATATAAATGTTTGCATAAGCTAAATGATTAGCAGGCTATACCCTATAATGGAAGAGCTATAATTCCTGTGGTTCAATCACACATTGTCTGGTTGTTTTTTATTTTGCTTTTAGCAATAGAGCTATCAGTGTACAACATGAAGTCTTTTTTCTTCATTAAAATAGATTCAATCATCTAGTGCAGGCACGGGCAAACTACAGCCCGCGGGCCGTATAGGGCCCCATTACAATGTTTCTCCAGGCCCTTTGGGTGTTCCGCAGCTCTGGCCGATGCCGGTGCCACTCCAAGCAGGGTAAGGAAAAGGACCCCGCCATGGGAGTGCACCGGTCAGAGCCACGGAACACATCCCCCGATCTGAGCCTTCGATGGGAGAGTGGGCGAGTTGAGTGCAGTGACACAGCCTGCCCACTCTCCCAGCTCAGAGCCTGGGAGAGTGGGGGGGTTATGCCATCATGACGTCACGTACAGGGGTGTCATTATGGTATAACCCCACCCACTCTACCATCGACCCAGCCCCTCTGGCAATTTTTTTTCAGATTGTGGCCCCTGACTAAAAAAGTTTGCCCACCCCTGATCTAGTTTATATTATTTAAGTTTAAGTATAAATAAGGACAAATTTTACACCTACATACAAACATGAAGAAAGAGGAAAAGTAGGCAAAGCAACTTGTATATATAGCATTTCCTCCTGTTGTATGCTGCCTCCCCCACCTCCTAGATTGTAAGCTCTTCTGAGCAGGGTTCTTTACCTCTTGTCTCACTGTATGTATCCAAACACATTTTATCATTATATTGTGTTTACATACCAATAAAAAGATATAAACCTATATATATATATATATATATATATATATAAAAAGGGGATTAAAGGACCTGGATAAAGCAGTTAAACAGTTAAAAATTGTCTTGCTGTACAATCACAGCTATTTATGTGGGGTCCAGGCCCGGAGTGTCCAGGAAGGAATGGGCCAGACACTCCATTCCTTTTTCAAGTCAGAGATTGAGAGAAGCTCTGGAGCACCCAGCCATTAATAAAAAGACGCCTACCTTTGAGTCAAGCGGAGGCCTGTCTGAGGCCAGGTGTAGCTCAGGCAGAATGGTTGTGTGAAGCCTACAAGCTGGGAAGAGGTCTCCAACAATTTAGGTCTTGTAGATCAGAGTAAGGAGGCTAATTTTGATGTTTTTTTGTCATGATGTGATTGACATTGATCCACTGTAAGGGAAAACCCTGGATTTGCTTATTTTTGTTGCTTTTCTGTGGGTGTTTTTTTTGCAAATTAAAATTGGGCAGACCGCCCTGAATTTGCAGTGACGTTTGGAGTATCTCTCTGCATTGAGTGCTAAATCTTACCCTTCCCCCAGCACAGTCTATTTATCATTTCATTATGTTTAATTCCCTAAGAAATTAATAGCAATTATTAACTATGATGCCAAAACTCCCCACCAATTTCAGAGGAGGAATCTCTAGGAAGAAAAAATCAGATCTCTGGGCAATAACATGGGAGTTCTTTTCTCCCTTGTCACTGCCCTTGTAAATGGATAGCTTGCTTCTTTTCTGTCACTGCCTGCAACAGCTGCAAGCCTTTCTTTTCTGCAGAGAGAAAAGCAGTATTTGAGTTAGTAAATGGTGCACTGTAAAGCTGCGCTATTATTTTTTATTTTTCTCTTTGAAATAACGTATAATGTGTTAGGCATCTGAATTTGTTTGACACATAATACAGCAGTATATGAAAACTCATATTTCTGTTTTGTACATTAAAGTGGAACCATACAGAAAAATTGTTTATTGCAGAAAGAACTTACCTGCTTGTTCAGCTCAGTGTACAAATCTGGCCTTTCTGGAATGCCTGGCTGTTGTCAATGAATTAACTTCTGCACATGTGCACAGGAAGTTAGTGCCGGTGTGAAGGTGCCGGCGTCCACTACAGAGCGAGGAGGATGAATGTACTTATAAAGGGCATTTTTAACAATATACTAATATGCTTACTTTTGTTAAAATTGTTTTCCATGTACTTTAATAATCAATATTTCTTCTGTCTTGCACATATTGGCCCTGGTTAAAGGTAGAGCGGGTCGATGAGGTAATGAAAATTAAAATTTTAAGCAAAACACATGCCAATTTTCTTGCAAATTTAATTGACTTACCACTAAACCAATCAGACACATGCAGGGTTTGCTTCCTGTGTGGAAGGTAAAGTGGTAAGAGAAATGAGACTATTCTCTTTCATAACAAGTAAGAAGTGCTAAAGTTTAGCTTTAATGTGCCCTAATGCTTTAGCCCTAATTATAGGATTAGCACTAAATATCTCCTATCTGTACTTTAATTTTTCTTGGACAATCTTTTCCTTGCTCCACTTTAATTCCAATGCCATTGCTGCAGGCTCGCTCTCAATTTTCTTTTTCTACAAAGCCAAGCACAGTGAAAAATAATATTGTTCTGTCCGCGAATGGTAATATGATTGAAGAAGTCAGCTCGTGTTCTTGTTTGTCATGTTGTTGTTTGCATAATTTACTGTCAGATATCTTGAGATTTTTGTCAGCTCAGTTCCAGAGGCCATAGGTTGGTAAGTCAGGTCTTCCCAGAATCACATTGTTCTATCATTTTTCCAGTCGGTAAGAAGAAAAAAATAGAATACATGCAGTCAAAATAGAATAAAGGGCAAGGCCTGATAACTCTGAATATCTTTCTTTCTTGGGATTTATTTATAGATGTTTTTAACTGTTTCTGAATTGTAGAGATGACTGACGTCCGGCTCAGAAGCTCCTTTGACAGATTAGCAATTGAAATTTTATGCTTGGAACACAGGGCTACCAACATTACGTGAACAGGAATAATTAGATAATGCAAACTCTCTCAGAACTCATCTCACTCATTAAGGTGGGTTCACCAAAAAACCAAGGGATAAAGGTGATAAACCTAGCTGATCAGTTTTATTCTTCAAATCAAATTCTATCCATAATAAAGCCCCTTCGACTTATACTCAGGCTATACACGGATCTTTGACTTCTGAAAGTCAAGGCCTGAACCCTACACTCATTAATTTTCAAGTGACCAATCTGGGACCATGCAGCTAAATTATGGGGTGTGGGACTAAGCACCAGAAAAGGCTCATGTGCAACTAAGGCCTAGGATCTAAGGGTTATCAATGTGGACTTTAGGATCAGTTTGAAGACTATCACAGGTACTTGCAGACACCACAGGTAGCTGCATTTAAACATTAGGTTTGACAATGTTTTAGGCCAAATCAGGTTCAATGTAAAATATGTACTTACCTGAAGTACGATAATGACCATATAGCTTTATTTACAGCTTAAATAAATAGAATGTATTTAACAGAACATTAAAATCATACCTTTAAACAATTATTGTTGCATGCATGCCAATTTATTTTATATTATTAAGTACATCTGTTTTTATTGAAAAATAGAAATAGGTCCAGGTCCATTATTACAAAATTTTGTCATAAGTACAAAACAGTGAAAACTTCAAAAAGCATTTTACCAATATGACGAAAATGGGGTAAGTCAAACAAGCAGAGCAAACAATAAATAGGGGCTAGAGGGGGATACTTGGGAACTCGCAGGACAGTTAGGTACTATACATAAATAGTGCATTATCAAGGACCTATTCTGGTCAGAAATCAGAAATAAGCTTCCATTTCCACTTGAAACCAGTATCTATGTCTGCTGACTTATGCCTACACCCTTGCAAACAGATGTGATTCCTGACTGACACGTGTACCTAAAGGCAGAAGTCTAACTAATCCCCAATCTTTACTCCAGGAAAAGGTATAGCAGAGGGCCTCTAGATAAAAAGTGCCTTAGTAAAGTTTTCTTATTTTTTTATTTTAAATGGATAGAAGAAAATTATTGTGAGGGACAGATGGTTGCCACTTCTTGCCACTGGTGGGTTCTAATAGGAAATTACACAGGTCAACAAACAATTAGTTTTTATAATCATTAGAAACCACAACAAACTTTCTAAATCAGTTTTTGAGCAGATTTCAGATCTGTTTTTAGCATCCAGCAGTAGTCAGCCATCATACTTTCATTCCAGAAACCTTGGTAGCAGTGCTCCATTAACTAAATGTCCTGGTGAAAACATTCTCCTTGTTCGTGACTCACCATACCAATATTTTCCAGGAAGAATTCTAGATGTGAGTGCAAGAAATGTATTTTTAATGAAATGCGACAACCCAGTTTCTGGTATGAATCAAGCAGGTTCCGAACTCCTCCTTGTATGCAGGAGACTTATGGTTGCCCAGGAAATTTTCACACAGCCGCTTGAATGTATCCCAAGCTTCTCAGCTGAGAGAGATTGTTTGAAAACATCATCCTGCAAAACAGACTTGATCTGTGGCCCTATAAATATCCCTTCCTTCATTTTTGCAGTTTCCATTTATGAATGCAGCCGCGGTACTTCTCCTGTCAGTGTGAGTCCCGGGGCTGTGCTCATCAATGAATGCAGCCGTGGGAATCATCACAGGATGATTCCCATGGCTGCATTTATTCATTATGAGCACAGCCACGGGACTCCTCTGTTCTTGGATAGAGAATCTCCATCTAGGAACACATACTATAGGGCTGCAAGAGCAATCCGGGGAGGGGAGCTGTCAGCTCCGCTCCCCGGATTGCTCCTGCAGGTACCAAAAAATTTGATCTTGACGTCTGAATTTACACACACGTTCTTGCTTACATGTTTGGTAAGTGAGAATGGCCGGATTTGGCGCGAGATCGAATTTTTAAATTTTGCTTGCTCATCCCTAATGTTGACCTGTGTTATTATTATTATTGATAAAAATAAACAGGATTTATATAGCTCCAACATATTACACAGCGCTGTAGAATAACTAGGGGTTGCAAATGACAGACAGATACAGACAGTGACACAGGAGGAGGACCCTGCCCCAAGGAGCTTACAATCTAAGAGGTGGGGGAATTACAGAATCTGCACATGGTTCACCCTGCCAGGCTTGTATATCAAACCAACAATTTCTCCCTTGCTGCCTCCCTACTACAACATCTCAATGCGGTTCATCTAAGCTCCTGTAGTGTCTGGTGTCGGAGCTCAGGGAAATAGTTTTTTGGCACACATAAGGGGTTTGGGACTACCACTCATACTTGAGCAGTTATACATTGGTACTCTGGCACACACCCAGAAACTTTTATTATTAGGTGGTCCTGCTGTTCAGGGAGACCTTGAAGTTCCATGACTGGGTGGATGAGCATGCCTGGTGGGGTGAGCCATGTGCAGACACTGGTAATTTACCTCAACCTAAAAAGACAGTCTTTGGCAGGGTCACAAAAATAGGTTGCTTTAAAGAACATAATATGGTGCATAGAAAATAATCAATGTTTTAGGCATCTCCAAAATCTTCTGTCCGATGTTCTAAATGACCTTGGTATTGTTTGTTAATATAAATGCAAAATATAACACTGATTCCTATACAGTAAGTTTGAGTAGTTTCCCATATACAATGACATTGGTAGAGACTTTCCTTGAATTTAATTCCATTGTGTTTTAAGCATTATATACACGTTAAGCATTAAGCATTAAATGTACTTCTCTATAAAGTTGCCTTCAGTTATTTAAGTCTTAAAACCCTGCACTTTTTTACAAGCTAGTCTTATTGAATATTAATTGAAATGTACAGAACACAATATTCCCTACTTACATATTTTTCTTTCAAAGCATATGCTAATGGGGTAAAATTGGCAGCATATAGTAATGCAACACAACACTTCTGTCTAGATAGAGACTATTTAAAAGCCCATGGCAGCATAGTGTAAGGGCGGTTATTGTATCTCTGTTCATCATCGAAGGAGCCAAAGATGATAATGGTAGGTTATATTCCGAGAACACAGACCAAAATTTGTCTATGCTGAAAGCTGTTTGGGAGGAGGCTGCACAATGTTTGTCCTCATCTTCTCCAATCAGCAACAAACACACTAGGGATATCTGCTATCTGTATGCATAATGTATAATAAACATGTCTGCTTCTATATTGATCTTGATTAGGCTCTTTAATCTGCTTGCTTGCCAAATCATGTATATGCACTGCCAATAAATGTTAAATAACCTCAGAAGAAAACTGCTTGTTATGGCTTATTTCACATTTATATTTAAGTCGAAGGCTGTTATACACTGTAAATTTTCTTCCTAATATTTCATTGGCTTATAGATAGTTTCTCAGCATACTTCCATTTTTATAAATATTTAAAACTAGAAGGGTGAGCCATAAAATGAATTTATAAAACGTCCTCTTCTTCTTTTATAAAACAAACAATGTATTGAGAAATGTATTTCAACCGCTTGAGCTCTGGCACCTGTATACCCCTTATGAACCGGAGTGATTCTTACATGTTAGCTATACCTGGGTCATTAATTGAGCTACCAAAGTAATACAAATGTGTTTTACTTTTATTATTATTTTCAATATATTTTAATACATGCAGAAATGAATATTGCACTTTTCATTAGTTTTACCAGTGAAGTTTTAAAACTATAGTTCATTGGATAAATGTGATGTGAATGTTATAATAGTATCATTTTTACCAGGCTGACATTTAAAGTAGATCTTTCCCAAAAAAAAATAACTTTACTTTTACCAGTGAAAAGCCCTCGATCCCTCCAGAAACCAAGCTCAGCAAATTCCACGCCGTTTTGCCACGCCTCTTCTTTCCGGTGCAACGAAACAACAAAAATGGCCATCTTTTTTCTTCTCTCTTCCAGCTTCTTCTCGTGTCACTCAAACTCGCGAGAAATTATGAAAAAAAGAACATGTTCCCCTCCTTTCTTGAAAAAACCAACTGAGAATCATGGAAATAAAGGCTTGTAGAAGTAGAAACCATGTGATATTGACAGTCCATGTGATCTGTAAGTTTACGTAGAGAGAGGTTCTATAGGATCAACACTATGGGATCTATTTATAAAACAGGGAATCAACAATTCCCTCAAGGATTCCTTCAGGTGAGTCTTCCAGGTCCATTTGCTTCAATGGCAGTAATTGATTCCCATGAGGGATTGTTTGAGGGAATGTCTGATTCCCTGTTTTATAGATAGAGCCCCATGACTTGCATTTGTAGATAACCTGAAAAAGGCAGGAATATAGAGTATTTATTTCAGTGGAGAGTACTCAGTTTATTTTACTCTACTTTTTTTAAAATAAATTCCCAAATATTATAAAAACATACATATATCTTCATATCTTCATAAGTCAACATAGTTTTATTCTGATATCCCAAAAGAAAAAAAAGCTACTATTCTGTTAAATTATTAGGTTTAATTATGTATATTTTAAAGGGTGCAGATGCATTTGAGTGTTTTCTATTTAGTATTTAATAGTCAACATTAAACGTTTCTGTCCTTGTTAATCCTCCAGTCCACCAGTCCAGGTTCTAAATTCCCAATTAACCCCTTGACTTGCCACAACATAAAGTTTTAAAGGCAATTGTTAGCTTACTTACATATTAGCAGTAGCGGCCCTGCATTCCTGAACAGGACTAGAGCAGCGCAAAGTTCCATTCATCACCTTGTATAAATATGCACGTATAAACAGAAATAGCACTCGTCCTGTCTGCACAGGGAAGGCATAATGAGTTTCAAATAAACAATGCATATTCCCAAGTGCAAGTAATAGATCTTCAATTTATAAATGATGAAGCCACACGTGGGAGATAAACATCTAACCTTTCACTTGTGTCTGTGAGTTGTATATCCCTTTGTGACCTATTATGTATTCTTATAAGTTTCACTTGTGTTTATTTCCTTCTTGTACGCAGAACACAGATACATGGAGTGCTAATCTTGTAACAATGTCATTATTTTGACAAATATTAATGCTTGGAGAATATCAAATGACTAATGAAGGGAATCTAGCAGATAGGGAACATGAAACTGAATGTTTTATTCTAGGCAGATTGTGGTCTTTATGTGATGGACTTTCTAAGTAAAGCTGTCCCCTTGCTAATCTCTACAACAACTGAGTTTTCTGCAGCCCCTAATTTATTGGTTGTTTCTAGTTTTTTATATACATTCAATGGCCAAGATAATAAAACCACTGACAGGTGAAGTGAATAACATTTATTATCCCATTACAAAGGCACCTGTCAAGTGGTGGGATATACAGGTAGTGCTCAAGTTAAGGACATCCGACATACAGATGACTCCTAGATATGAACGGGGCTTCCCTGCTCACTCCTGTGCAGGACGGAGGCTAAATAGAGGGGGGAAGTGGCAGTTTGCATGACTTGCCAAAGAAATTCTTAGCTAACACAGCTGAGATTGTGGGTGATGTCTTCTGAAACATCGTGTAACTCTTTAATGATCAAGACAAACTCTGCAGTTGTTTCTTTTTGCATATCAAAGCACAGCTTGCCCCAGAAGTTAATGAATGTCTAGGCTCCATAAAGTTTTTTTTTACTTTCCTTGCTTTGTTTGTGAATAACTTATAGTGAGGATTTTATACAGTAACTGACACCATGCTGTCTAAAAATATGTTGAGACAAACATATTTCCTAATTGCATTCATTAAAATAATGTACCTGTTCCGACTTACATACAAATTCAACTAAAGAACAAACCTACAGTCCCTATCTTGTATGTAACCCAGGGACTACCTGTATAAGGCATCAAGTGAAAGTCAGTTCTTGATGATGATGTGTTGGAAACACAAACATGGGCAGTTGTAAGGATCTCAGCAACTTTAACAATGTCCTGTGCCTTGAAAAGGGGATCCAAGGGAAAACGTAATGGTAGGTACAAGAGAGATGAACCAGAACATACAGTTTATCACAGCTTGCTGCGTATTGGACTGCAAATCTCCATTCCAGTCTATGTGCCTATGCTGATCCCTATTAATTGCTCACAGTGACTGCAATGATAAAACTGGACCATGGAGAAACGGAGGAAGGTGGCCTGTTACAAATTACATTTTCGTTCAGATTGTATAGATGGCTCTTTGAGTATGTGTGTTTTACTCAGAAAAGAGATGGCAGCAGAATTCAACAGTTTGAAATAAAGTTTGATATAACAAAGTTTACAGTAAACTTGTAGAGAGAGGTCTACATGCATTGATTTTGTGAATAGTCCCATAATCCATAGCTGAAATTCTGCAAGGTCTACTTTTGCAACTAAAGCAATTGAGAAATGTTTTTACCCCAGGTATGCAGACGGGTATCCTCATAACAAGGGAGATGTGAATGTGCAGCCCTCATATTATGTTGATACCAGTTCATGTGTGATATGGCATTGCTTGAATGGCATGAGACATCTTTGAACAGTAATATTGTTCCCCCAAACACTAGGGCAAGATTTTTGGGGGAGGCGAAGTATCCCTGGAACTGGAAGACAGCTTTAAAACAATCTAATAATAGAGAATGTCCCAGTAGAGGTGTGTAAAGAATCATGGTGTGCAGTGTGATTGCTATTGAGTAAGTAGGCTGGACATCTTGGGTGTTTGGTGGACATTGAGTAGACTAAAATTCCAATTCACTGAGATATTGGGTGACAATCTCTGAGGTGGCATTGAAGGCAGCAACAACCCGAATGGTTTCCCTCTTGGTCATAGCATGTGACACATCGATAAACTAAACTTTGTTCTTCTGATATATACTGACCTGATAACAGGCAAGGCCTTATTTAATTTCTGCAGAATCCTCAGGGGTCACGAACAAATAATTTCAATGTATTCAGCAAATTGTTGTAATAACTGGCTTTAAGTTCTTTAACTTTTTTATTTAAAGTTCAGATTTTACATCTAAAGAGCCTTTATTTGTGTGACAGTATCTCTATTCCTGTTGACTGAAACCTGTCATTTCTCTCCTATACAGCGATAAAAGTCTGAGTTTGTTGGGTAACATTCTCAAGGTGCAGAAGCAACAAATAGAAAGGGAATGCACTACAACCTAATAAGACCCCATGAGGCCAGCTTTGCACTGGTGTTGTGTATTATCTAAGTCTAGTGTACAAAAGTTTTGCAGGAAAGAAAATAGTCAGGATTTGAGGTTATACAAAGTCATTTACATGGGGTTTACATAAAGTATCAGTAACAGACAAGGGCTATGTCTGTATAACGAGATATTAGAAATGAATAGAAGGGGGTGAGAAATGAGAGTCTAACTGCAGAACAAGGGTGGAAGTAAAACAAGGAGACATTGCAAGAAGGGTCCAAAAGTCTTTCCTTAGTTCTGGACAAAGTGATGGTGGGTTATAACCTTAAGCTACGTACACACTTCCAATTATTATCGTTGGAAAACGAACGACGAACGATCCTGCACGATATCTACGAACGATCGTATAGCACCGATCCTGCACATAGAGATAACGACACGATCGTTAGTAGATATTGTACACACAATAGATACGATCGTTTGAGCGATAGAGGAACTATGTGCACGACAGGAAAGTGAACGAACGTTCGTTCATTACGCATGCTCAGACCATGGACGATCAACGAACGACCGTACACGCGAACTATGTTCAACGATCGTCGTCCAATCCGATCCGCCGGTCCGGTCGTTCGTTTCCAACGACTTTCCTCGTTCGTCGGCGTCGTTGGTTACTTTTTTACGAACGATTTTTTGCCCAATCGATCGTTCGTCGTTCGTTTTGAACGATAAAAATTGGAAGTGTGTACGCACCTTTAGTGTGCACGCAGAGAACAATCCAGTTACTTCTTATACACAAGATAACTGGTTTCAACCTGACTAGGGAAATCTGAGTTGGTATGTTCTACTCATACTTTTATAGGTTTCTTCCAGGCATTTTGGATTCCCCCCACATCCCAAAAACATACCAATAGGTTAAATAACTTCTCTCCAAATTTATATTGTACAGTGTTATAGACATGTGACATATGATGGTAGGGATATCAGATTGTAAGATACTCTAGGGGAAAGTTAGTGACATGACTAAATGCAACACACCATAGGTCAGTGCTATAAAAATGATACAAATAATAATAATAATAATGAACCCCTACTCTGGGAATACATACAAAGTATATTATAGTAAAAGGTTTAAAAGGGTGTTTTTATTATTGTCTATACAAAGGAGATCTTCCCTCACTTCTTTTCCCAGTGTTAGGAGAAAAGAAAATAGAAAGGGCCTTCATAAAAGAGCTAATTTCCTCTTTATTCAAAAACAAGTTTTGTGCATCTCTATGCATTTATTTGTGTTGTGGGAAAAGAGTGTCCTCAGAGTGAAAGATGGAAAGGAATCTTTAACTGGGGCAACACCCTGGGAAGGGAATGCGTACTTTGGGAAATGTCCACCTTTCTGTTGGGTGTCTGGAATAGTAAGTAAAGGGAAATCTCCCCAATTGTAAATAGATATTTGAACTGTAATTGCCTATGCCCTTAAAATGAATATATATACAGTGGGCCAGATCTATTAAAGCTCTCCAAGGCTAGAGAGGATACACTTTCTTCTGTGAAGCTGGGGGATCCAGAAAACTTGGAATTGATTTCTTCAAAGTCTTTTGGTATTTGCCAGCAAAAGTTTTCAATCCTGAAACAGATCTGGGTTTGCTGGATCACCCAGCTTCACTGATGAAAGTGTATCTTCTCCAGCCCTGGAGAGCTTTAATAAATCAGGCGTAATACATTTTTCATTGGATTTTATTATATCGCTGCCACGAAAATACCTCACCTATAAGTAAGCACTTTTCCTTCTCCAGTCTTGGAGAGATTTAATAAATTGGGGTCAATATATTTATATATATGTATATATGTATATATATATATATATATATATATATATATATATTTGTGTGTGTTTCTCAATTTTTGTTTGTTTTCTGCTCATACCCAAGCTCAGTGGAAGCACCTCACAGGTGGAAGCCAATACAAGTTCGTTTTTAGATTTCAAACCAGCAGAAGGCAACTCACTCAAATGGGAGAGATCTATACAAATGTCTTAAGGACAATATCCTTGATTAGAACAGAATTCAGAATGCCAATGCTACAAGACCTCAATGTCAACCACTGGGATAAATAATACCTGTAATATTACCAATATTTCTAATAGCTCTTGTTATCAGATGATTTTCTATTAAAATGATAATTGTCATTCATTTGGTTGAATTTGTTTTTTAAATCCCATTCTTACCAGAGTGGTGTTGTTTGACAAAACAATATTCTGTGCTTCCTGTCCATCTTGCATGAATGGGCCCATGCTCTACAACACACTGCCTGACCTTCAAATCCTGTGAATCCCTTAGTTATTAGTTACAGAATATTACTAGCTACAAGCCCAATGCCTCAGTGCCTGGCATCAATGGCTGTTTGTCTGCTCTGACCGTGAACACACAACAGTGTTTGTTTCCTGCCGTCTGATAGCATCAGTTGAGCCCTTTGCTGCACTGAGAGCAGAAACAGCTGAATTTAAACCACAGCAGCTTGTCTGAAGCCTCTACATGAAAGAGATTTACTTTCCAAACTGATGTGGTATAAAGAGGATATGCAGCGGTTTTTGGAGAGTGGCAAACACAGATTTCTTTGCTGGCATTTGGTCCTATGCCCAAAGCGTTTAAATCCCCTGTACTAGTATAAGGAAGGGGTTACATTAAAACCCGTAATATTTCAATAGCGAATATGAACGCAGCCAGATGTAGGGAAGAGATGAAAAATCAATGCGCAGCTGCATTCCACAACTGTTCCAAGGGAGGAAAAGATGAATTTACAGAGGTTAACTGGACAGCTGTTCTGTAATTCCAACAGCTCCTATATTTAGAATATTCTTTGCTAGCTATCACACATTAAAAGACTCGCTCTCTAAAAGCCGTATAGTATGTCTTTGGGGAATAAAAAAACATCTTGTTTGGAATGAGGATCTGTGTGTCGGAGCACCAAAGTACATCTCTAAGAGCATTTGTCTATCATTTTATTAGCTGCCGGAGTGCACACTATACACTTCTTGTGTTTGTAAACCGTTCCCTGCACAAAAGGTAGGAGAGAGTTGGACTAACTGGCCTCTTGGTGATATAGTTATTTGTTTTATTGCCAGAAATCTACACACCGAGCAATTAACTCTCTGCTCTAATTCTAATCCTGTTAGTTTACCAAAACGAGGCATAAACAACGGCCTAATGATGCAGTCTCCTGACAGCTAATAAAGTCTTTAAGCAGATTCTGTTTATTCAGTAACTCACTCAAATGGTCTCTTTCTCAAAATGTGGCCTTTTTTTATTTCTAATGTCAAAGAAGCAAGGTCTGTATTTACAGCAACCTTTACCATGGAAGAACTCTTGAAATCAATTTCAGGTCTTACTAACATTACTGGTATAATGACATGATCAGTAAATTGTATACACAAAGTGTCCCCATGGATTGATGATTACCCATTCACCTTGGTCATCAATGCAAACAGGAAAGAGAACAATCTAATAATTCTCAAATTGAACCACTAACAATATCTGAAGGTACCCTAGGCATTCCGTCCACAGAACTCTATGTGAAGTATATGGTTGAGAACAGATGATTTACAGAATAAGGCAGCGGTACCATAAAGTGGAATGTTAGGCAAATAACTAAATATAAAAATGAAAGGCATATTTCAAAAGAATTTATTAGGTTTTATCTGATTAAAGTAGTATTAAACCTTCCCTATTTTTTTTAATACTATAATGAAACTCTATTAATTTTCTACACTTGTTGCAAGCCTAAACTTTATCTGCTGCAAATGTCTCCGTAGCTATCTGCCTAACTTAGCTCAATTAATAATGTAGGGACTACATATCTCTTAAACACTTGGTTGCTAATATGTCCATATGCTGTGGTGCAGTGCAATTGATTACAGCAAGTTTATAGTAATCAATTACAAGATTAAAGCAATCCATTACAGAACAAGTTGTACTGCCTCGGTTTTCAAGTGATTGCTCAGCTTACTTTCACTCTATTGAGTCCAATGCTCAAGCAGCACCATGGGAATGTACTGAACATACATGTTAACTGCATGTCACCTATAAGAGCATGCCCACTACTGTACACATGTGCCCACAGAATTGTACTGCACATGTTTGTCCAGAGCTACTACACATACTTGTCCACAGTCATACTGTGCACCCAAAATATCAGCTTGAGCACTCTTGCCTGAAACTCATGGGCCCTATTCACTTTGTAAATTTTATACTTTTATTATTTATTTATTTTATAGGCATTTTATTTTTTCTAGACAACACCAGAAACACCTAGCCCTAGTTTTCTTCTGTTTGATTCATCAATAAGTATCTGTGTCCAGGTAAGACTTATGTAAAAACATAAAAAAGTAAAAAAAGAGAAGCATGCTATAAAAGTTGTTTTTCCCTCACTATGGTAGGGACATTAGATTGTGGGTCACTGCAGGATTTACAGTCCTACCTCTGCCTGAACATTGTTGTCCCTCGTTACACAAGGTGAATGTAAGGTGCTATAACATGCTGGAGGGAAGATCCGTGATCCAAATCGAGGCAAAGTTTGCATACTAGGTATGCTAAGGTTTGGATGCTCCCATAATACACATCAGAAACTTTCCTTAGAATACATGCAAATTGTACACAAATTAATGAACAATCATTTTTTCATTTTTTAGTTAATGGGCATGGTATATAGGTCTCCAGTTAATTTCTTTTTTCAAATGCTGTGCACAGTAAAACAAGAAAATAAAGATGCATTAATATTTTTTACATTATTTATAAATTATTTTACATTATTTAGAAGATACTATAAATTTCTATTAATATAATGCAAAAAAAATAATAATATAATGTTCTTATTACCATACTATAACAGTATTAATAATATAATATTATGTACTCTTATTTTAGATATTTGACATGGTCTAGATCAGTGTTTCTCAATCAGGGATTCTCCAGAGAATCTTAGAGGTTCCTTGAGCAATAGGAAATGTTTGCGTTTCAGGTCAGTTTAAGTGACACCAACGATCTTTCTGGATATCTGCAAGGGTTACATTCTTCCCATTGGCCAGCAATGTAGAAGACATTCATCCCATTGACCACAACACAAATGTACTGTGGGGAGTGGTTTTGGTAATGATAGTATGCGATCCCTAAAACGTTATTTCAAGGGTTCCCTAAAGTTAAAGGAATCAAGAAAGGCTGGTGTAGTCAATTTAGCAAAAGTTTACATCTTGTTCAAGGCAGTTTGAATCTTTAGAATAAATACTTAAATATAACGTCTGAATATTTAAATTACATGGTAAACTATATACATAAAGTACTCCATTCATGCTGAGCTATTTTGTATAGAAGTAGCTTATTCTAATTTAGGTCAATGTAATTTTTTTTTCAAATCATCTCCATTAAGCATGGATTGGTGGAACTGGAGAATTTTTTAGATGCCTTGAAAATGCCAGTTGCTGATCTCTTCCGTGACCACCGGGGGAGCTGCCAGAGGCACCATAGGGCTCCTAGTTTTGCAAACAGAGAAGAATAGCTTTGTGTTTCTACAAGACTATTTGTGCAGCTGGCAGCACTGTCTGCATGGTTCTATGTTTTGGCATGTGCTATATAATGAATGTCTTGTAATGCTAATATGTTTTCACATAGAAGGCATTTTCTTTTTAAAAAATGTCCTGGGCGATCTTCACTTACTTGCTATCAGATTCATCTTTTGTAATAATAATAAAAACCTGAAACAGTTAAAAAAATAATGTGACCTTGGAAAAGACTGAGAGCGGAGACTTCTGTCAGTCCTGTAACCCCAAGGCACACACCTGGCAATGGGTCAGGTTACAGGCAGGTTCGTGCACTTCAGGTCAAGACATATATGTTGATAGGCCTCTGGCTCTCCATACAGCTATAAAACAAATTGCTTTGGTACACATGTGAACACAACATGCTGCACACTGATACTTAAAGTGGAACTCAGGAGGAATGGCTAAATACACATGTGCAAAGAGATTTGTAGTTCTGGTCAACCCGTATTCTAATTCTTCCCTGATGAACTGCATAGCTAGTAGGGGGCTTTCCTTTTAAAGAAATTTCAGGAAAGTCGGGAAATTTCGTCCTTTTGGCAAAATGGCAAACCTAAAATGAGGTGGTTTTGATTGTTTTTAGGGAAAAATCTACTTTAAGTAGTTCATGAGAAGCTCCTTGTACTTGTTCTAATCTTCTCCTAAACTTCTGTTTGTTTACAAACAGCAAAAATGAACCAAAACTGTAAAGTACAGAAATAAGATCAAATACACCAAAAGGAGGAAAAAGTTAAACAAACACAAAGAATACTACATAAAACAAACTCCCCCAAATACACAAAAAGTAGATTTTTTGTCATGAGTACCAAAACAATGGTTAAAAGAATGGCTGAAGAGACATAAAGCTTCTCAAGACTGGAGAAGATAACTATCATAGAAGGACCTGGGTGATCCAGCAAACTTAGAATTGATCCCTTAAAGATAATTTGCTATTAGTTGGCAAATGTTTTCAATCCTGGACCAGATCTGTTCCAGGTTTGATGGGTTATCCAGGTTCTCCTATAATAGTCTTTCTTCTCTAGTTTTGGGGAGCTTTGATAAATCAGGCCCATTGCCTCTTGTCCTTGGCTCATGATGGCCTCTTGTTTTTTCCCTATACTGCACCATGTAGTTTAAAACTTGAATTTATATGTGGCACCTCCAGAAGTAAACTCAAACCCTGGGGACAATGAACTCCTACATAAGCACATAAGCTACGTCATAAGTGACCATCCAATTGATTATTGGAGAGACTGGAAGTGGACAAAGTAAAAGCCATCAAAGTGGCCATTGTGCTGTAAAATGTTGTCCAACTAACACTGGATGGTATCACAACCTTCAACGGTAAATGGAAGACTATGGGAGTGTGCTGCTGCTCCTTCTCAGTTTACACTGGTCTATTATGTAACTACAAATGTTTCCACACCCAATGTACTGAAACACATGTAATATGTACGTGTTGGTGCACTGAGTTGCTCCAAACATGCTTTACTAATGCACTGCAAGGCAATGTACAGAGATGCACCGGGAACCCAGCGCCATGCATGCATCTTTGTTATGCTATCAGCATCTATAGAAATTGTTATGCTTATAACTTAAATCTTCTATCTACACAGAATACATGTCTTTAAATTCCCATAATCCTCTATATGTCCTTTTAGGATCTATGCCCACCACTCCGCATGATAAGCATAAACTAAAAGAGGGCATTTCTGCAGGGTCATTGATAGCATGAAACCTGAATCCCGCAGTAAATCAGAGAAGGTAAAGAGGGGGTTGTACAAATGGGTAAAGCATTTAACGCTTTAAATTATTTAAAAAAAATAAACAACAGTAATTCTTCTAAAGTATCTAAATTGAAATTACAAAATGCCTACCATTAACATTTAGCGTCAGTATATGCAGCTACACATTTGGTTTGCTATAATACTGCTCGCCATAACCAATCACCAATCAGCCGTACGGGATGTAAGCCAATGACATTTGGCTGAGGTCCAGCATGGAACTGGCTCCTTCCATACAGATCACAGTTAAATCATTGCTGCAGCCTAAACCTTTTTCCTGTCCGGCTCAGGCTTTGCAAGGTGTTGACCTGTCTAGGTTTCAGCCTTTCCAATTAACATATAATCAAGCAATTAGCTTGGCCTCATGTATTACGTTTTGGATAAGTACTGCTCAATAATCTAGTCAGCTCTTGTCAGATCCTGGTATTTAATTCCTTGAAGGCTCTAAGCAGAAAATGATTCCACAGTCTGCTGACATAGGACAGATTTAGACACATCCACTGTGTGTATATATTACCCATGTAATTCCAACTAAAAGCATAAATACAGCTTCATTTCCCATTTTGAAGCGCAGCATCTGCAGCAGAGAGTAAAAGTAAAATTCAATCAGTGTAAGGAGAAAAGACTCGCAGGAGATGCTATTGGACCAGATGTTTCAGCTGCTAACAGAAAGCTTTGCAAGCAACATCTGTAATATTTTCCATCTTGTAAAAGCAGCCGCTGCTAAAAAGAGATCCATTCAATTTCCTACCAACTATACACATTTTACACATTTGCTAATTTGATGTCTTTACTTATTTTGTCTTCTTTAGAAAGAGGTGAAAAGGTGAATAGGTGTTAAAATATACCCAGGGGCTTCTTTGTTCCTTAAAGAGAAATTAGCTATACATATGGGTATGATGTTTGCTAGTTTTGCATGTGTGATATTTCTCAAATCACATAAATCAGTTATAATCACAAATTCAATAGCAGAACAGTTACCAAATCACATGGAAGTAAATGTACACAACCACTAAAGTATCATATAAATATTACTATAATGATGGAGGCATGTTAATCATTTTAAGTCTGCAGTTTTTTTAAAATAACAGGTGATCAGGTACTTTCTATTACAGGGCGGCAATCCTTTATCTCTTTCTCCCAGTTGTGTTTTTGCATTGTCACAGGCTGACCTAATGGGGACTGCAAGCCCAGGCAAATTCGACTGCTGTCCCCATCAAGAAAGCAGCCCTCAAACTGCCATTTAGCTATAACTAGAATGCATGTATATAGAAGTATGGAAATGCAAGAAGTGATGTGCAAAAATGAAGGAAAAATTGGCATATATAATATAAACTTGTATTTGTATAATGCCAACATATTATAAAGTCATACTCATGTCACTAATTGTCACTGAAGGGGGATCACAATTTATTGTTCCTACCATAGCCAAATGTTATTAATACAGCTTAGGGTCAATTTTGGGGAGAAGCCAATTAACCTAACTGCATGTTTTGGGAATGTGGGAGCAAACCGGGGTACCTGGAAGAAACCCACGCAAGCAACATACAAATGCAATGCAGATAGTGTCCTAGGGAATTAAACCTGGGACCTAGTGCTAGCCTCTGAGCTAACCGTCCTGACCCATATTCACCTTTTCTGTGTACCCCAGCTGCTCTGTTGGTTCAACAATAAATTCTTCTGGGTTATGTAAGAACATGAGACTTATTTTCAAGTTATATGAGAAGGGGAAGCAGGAAGAAGTTTAAACCTAGCTCCAATCTTCCCCACATATAGTTATATCCACTGAGTTTCACCTAATATTAGATATTTGGGTTGTTCTGAAAACAATCATGTGACAGGCAGAGCCCTCTCTCTTTTTTGCCTCCACTCCAGCTTTGGGTGGTTTTTAGTGATGCCAAATGTTTGTACTGATCTCTATCACTACAATGTGCTAGTGCAAGGTTGAAGGCTGACCTATAGGACATCAAGTTTTCTGGGCTCAAAGATGTTGGTTTCATTAAAGCCGGAAGCTTAAGGACAACTTTTGCCAAAAAGGAAGATTTATGGGGAACACTGTTGGAAGGTAGGTAGAGTAGATGAACATGGCTGCCAAGCTCTGGCCAAGCTTGTATCTTCACTGTTACAACTTTTGCAATTTTCTCTTTCTTTTTAGTATGGAGTTACCACAGCATAAGTTCCAACACCAATAATCACTGGCCTGAATACCGTTATAGGGAAGCCAGGTAGCATAGAAAATGTTCACATCAGTGGGTGGGGATTCTTAGAAGATATCCTGTCACTGTGCCAAAAATGAGCTCCTCAGTCAACCTCTAGACCAGGAGTGTCAAACTCTAATACACAGAGGGCCGAAATTAAAATTTTAGACTACATCGGGGGCCAAACTTGAAATTTGTTGAAAAAATTTAGGAAGTTTACTACTTCATCCATAACTAACAAAAACAAACCCCTCTACACACACTTTAGGATTGAAAAGACTAATTTCTATCTATCTATGCAGGCTGTGTGTTGTTCATCCTCTCACATCACAAGTTTGTCTGACACTAAATATTACACTATGCAGTCTCTAATGGATTGAAACAAACACAATGCCCCCGGTAGTCAGGCACCATGTGATCATTGCCTAGGCTTCGTGTCACATGATGGGTGTACAGAAATAATGTCTATGTATTGCATGTATAGAAAATGATGATGTGAAGTAGTAACGAGGGTGGGAAGGATGTAGTTAATTTTCTGAATTCCGGGGGGGGGGCAAAAAAAAGGACCTTAAGGGCCAGATTTGGCCCCTGGGCCAGAGTTTGACACCCCTGGTGTCAAAGCAAACCCTACACATGGGCCAACAAGGATCTCTGCATATTTGGATATTGCAAGTTATTTTAGCAACCAATTTCCCCCAGACTATTATAAAACAAACTGGTAATTTCTATTTATAAACGAAAATCACAAAGTAGTTTGTGAGAGTAGAGGAGAGTAGTTCATCAGTGCGTCTTTAAAGTGTAGAAACTCCAGAGCTAGGCTCTGGGCTGGAATCAGGAATCTTTCCCATCTCTCATCAGGAGAATGCCTTGAATAGTAAAACTTTGGGATAAAAATGGAAATCAGACCAGATTTGAAGCAGACGCTGGAAATCCCTATTCTGCACGGTGGATAATAAAATGTATGGCCTATCTGGCAAGGTTGTCAAGACAAAAGCTCCGGGATCATTTAATGAGATATCTCAGGAGTGGGAGCAGTAAAGCAAAATGGGCTAGAATTTCATTTTATTTTCATAATAGATGTTGGATACATTTTATTTTCAAGATGTTTGCTGGTGCCATAATATTAAGAAGAAATTTTCTGTTGATGGGAGCTGTGGATGGGCTCTTCATCTGTACTGAAATTGCTTGCTTTGGAGGTTTATCATTAAATGTGGGCATTACCATGGCATCCTGTTTTCAGATGCCCCCCTCCCATCCCCATCTACCCACCATGATCTGCTTGTATTGCACAGAAACGCACCTAGTGCCCAAAAATGAGTATTTGATGAGAACAAAAAGCTTTCAATAAATATTATAATTAGCATGTTGATGAGATGGGAATGAAGGAACCAGTGAGGGACAAAAAGAAAAACAGCCTTAGCCTAAACAATGCAATGGTTTTTGTTTCACTTGGGTAGTATTCAGTGAAACTTCAGTCACAACTTTTTTAGATAATGGTGAAATGCTTTATCAGGTTTTAATACTAACCTGACTATGGAGAGATTCGCACCTTTGACAGCTGTCACCAAAACAGGTGTCCCCATTGGGAGGTGGGCACTTTATTTAAACTGGCATTGAGGTTGCAGAGTGATTACCCATTCTTCATGCCAGTGAACCGCTGCCAAAAGGAAGATGCTACAAGTAGCTTCTAATAGTGGCAGCTCCACTGCTGTTTGCTGTCAAATTTGCAGCTTCTGGTTCTTGAAGAATGATAAGTGTGATAATTGAGCGGCTGGCAATGTGGCAGCCGGAAGCCGTGCGGGATTGCTTGATCCCGAGGTAGATCTGAACCTAGCCATGAATATTGGTTCTTACCACACTTTCTGTCTTTGAAGCCTGGCATACCGGCTTAAACATAATGATTTTGACTTTGCTTACACTACAAATAATGAAATATTGAGATTCCATTCTTGCCCTTCTACCATATTTTATTATTATAATTAGTTTGCTAAGGATTAACACCTTTTTTCAAGGAAACCATCTCCTAATATATTATCCAGCTATGTAGGATGGATTCTATCGTGCTCTAAATTGGCAAAAATTGCACTCATTCTCGCACTTTGTATTCATTTTAATAAGAGATCTTGTGGAGTCTCAAGAGGCACAGATTAACATTTGTATTGTTTCTAAGCCTATTGTCTATGATGCAGTGCTCTTTTATTCTTTTCCTTCAATGATTCATTTATTAGATTATCATTTAGGGTTTAAGTTCCTCCTAGATGTAATGCCCCAGTGGAATAGATTTGCATTTATATCTATTAATCTCCTCCGCCACTCTAATGTGCAAGCTCACAACTTGTCTGGCTCTTTTTGGGGAAATGCCACCTCGCTTGACATATTAGTTTGTTAAATAATTGGGCAACATTTCGGCTGCAAATTGTAATGCTCTAAGTTAATGAATAAGGTTGTTCTTTGTGACTGAAAAAATGATAATGTTTTTCGACAAGGTGCATCACACTGCGGTAAGCCTAATTCTGCAATGGGGGAGGGTGGAAGAATGGACCTGTGCCTTCTTTAATCCAAGCTTGGTCCTTTTTAGTTTACTTACTTAGTTACTTTCAGCTTCTAAAAACATGAATGCAATTCATATGTAAAATAAATCTGTATTAAATGTATTACTTTAACAACCCCAATCCACTAAGGTTGTCCCCCCCCCCCAAAAAAAAAGGGATATAGTGCACAGTTCCATTCCATAATGCAATACTAATGGCCACTGGTTGGGAGGTGTTGCTAGCCATATGAAAAAAACAGGCCAACCCAACTCCAAGTTCTGGTCCCACATACTGCATCAATCCTCTATGCCCTTTGAGATCACCAATAATATGTTTAAATATATATTCTTTCATATAGCATTTTTTGGGCGACAAACTTCACAGGCTCTCTTCACCTTCTTTCTTTGATGGTAGGCAGATCCCAAATACAGCAATAACATGTAATGACATAATCATTATCTGCAACACTTTCTGATGCAGTGCTTCTCAACTCTTTTAACATGGGGGAATCCCTTAAAATAAATTTCATGAAACCCCTGCTATATTTATTATATGCACAACTCACAGTACGTTAGTGTGGTGGTCATGGGAAGAATGCATCTTACATTGCTGGCCAGGGGGAAGAATATCACCCATAACGATAGCCAAAAAGATCATTGGTTACGCCCCTGGCCGATCCGGCCTAATCCGGGCAGGTGTTAGCACTGCAGGTCGTGCCGGCGCCGCTGCTCCTAATCACAGGCACGGGCGCCGGGTCCTATCTTTCAGGTAACCCCACTACCTATGTTTCATGCCTGTGTTTCCTTCATGCTGAGGCTTGCTCAGGTGTTTGAGCTGGCATGGGTGTGTCTCTCCTAATCTATGAGGTAACACAAACACGCCCTCTGTTTTCTACAGCCTATGGCTGGTTTCCTGCATGTATTTAAAGGCACCTCCTACTACAGGAAGTTGCCTGAGCAATCTCTGGTTTACCCTGTGTAACTCTGCTAAGGTGTTTTCTCTGTTTTGCTTTGCTGTGTACTGACTTTGCTTACGTTTTTGTACTCTGCCTGTTTGCTGCCTGACCCTGACCTCGGATTACGTTTTTGGACTTTGCCTGATTGCCGCCTGACCTGATCTTGGGATCCTTGTTTCTGGACTTCTTGGCCACGCAAGCCCCTTGGTGCTTGCACCGGGTTTCCTGACTCCTGTGGTCAGCTGCCACTGGCCTGGGGATTGCTCCGGAGTGGCACCTGGCAGCTACCCCGCAGCCCAAGCCTATCCTCACCATCAGAGGCTCTAGCGAAGACCTGGTAGCGGCTTGGTCACGACCCTCTGGAGTATACCCAGTCAGTGGCACAGTGGGTCCACACCCGCTTGCATAACAGCCGGCAACTGGCAGCGGAGCCGGAACAAACTACCGGAGCCAGACCTCATCGTGGTGGCTCCCTTCCCTATTTAACGCAACCGGCGTTAACACTTCCGCCACTGGAGTAAATAGGGAACATTCCCTCTCCATTGCAGTAGAGGATTTTCCCTTCAGGGGGCATTCCTGGTGATGGTGGAGCCATTAGGGCGGGACTCGAGAGAGAGTCCGGCCTAGTGTGCCCCTGCCAACCCCTGAAATGGCTTAGTGGCCCAAAAAGTTTGCTGACCTCTGCTTTAGAAAAACCCTGATTGAGAAACACTGCTCTGATGAATCTAGGTTTGTGGGAGTACCATACAACCCCAATGAGCACCAATGCTGCATCTCTCGATAAATGAGTCAGTGCTGGAGATCAGGTGAGTGTAGCAGCGGGTTGTAATGTTTTGTCCACATTTGATACAATTTCCAATCTAGAATGGAAAGAAGAGTTTTTTTTTTGGTTTGGGGTAACACATGGCATTGTGGCATTGTTAGTATAACTGATGCCTGGTTGACTTCACCATCCCTGCTCTGATGTCAGGACAATTAGGATACAAGACAGGTCTGTCAACAGAACAGGAAATAAAATCAGGAAAACTCTTCCAATAGGCACAAGATATTTCCTTTATTTTGGAAAAAAATGTCCTCATTTTCTTCCTGTTGTGTCTACAGAACCACAAATGAAGGAAAATCTCTCATAGATGACAAAAAAAGAAAAAAGACGAACTAAGACCAAGAAAAGAAATATTTTAACCATTCACACTTTATTCTAAAAGAAAAAATAATTTGGGGTTTAGATATACTATAAAAGTTCTATTTACACAAAGCAAAACATAAGGATAGAAACATTGCTGCAGCAGCTGGAATATAATATACATATCACCTATTTCCATGATTCTGTGGAATCAACAGATGGAATTCCAGCTGTGTTTTACTAATGTATACCTGTGCTGAAATCCCGTCTCAGGGGCAGAAAAAATCATGTACTATAGGAATATTTATCCACAAGGTGGCAACAGAAACATCAGTGCCCAAAAATTAAAAATGCAATAATTAGCAATTCTACATTTCTCTGGCACAGCTAGCTGGACTGGACAGCAGTATGCCAAGTCTGATCTAATTATTTTTATCAAAATACCACAAAGGAAATACAAGGGCACATACTGTTTGTTTGTATTTTCCTGTGTAAATAACTCCTATAGCCGCACCACTTCTCCAAATGATTATAGCAAGAATGGTAACATTCGAATGAACTTTCTTTTTTGGGAAAAGGGTTAATTTACCCCCAGGCGGCTGCAGAAATTAATTTTATGTACATAGCTTCACATCTGTTAGAGCTATAAAACTGCTCAATAACACTAGGCATCTTATGGTTTAATTTATGCGGCCCTTTACAACTGGGCAGTGTAGTTGCGAGGTTATCTCAGGGTAGCCAAACTCCTGCAGTGAACGGGACTGCAAAAAATTACAGATGAAGGGATGGCTCTAGCCACACACATAGCAGGAATGCAGGAGAAAATAAGGAGTGTGCTATTTTTTAATATTCATTGCCCTAAACTGCGTGTTTATCAGATCACAAAACAGGCCTACCTGCCAAGAATAACAGGGGATCACAATTACAGTACCGCTCCTTCTCAGACTATCAAAAGAACTGGGATCATTTCAACAACGCAGCAATTTGTTTTAACTGTGTGCAGGACTTTATGGCTGTGAGTAATGATATTCATGTGATTACGCGTTTTGGGGAAATCTTTTACATGGAAAAACTACCGAAAAGCATCGACTCGCTCCAATCTATGGAAATGTGCAGGAGCAAGTGCAGAATCTGGTCATTAATCAATGAAATGATACATCTTGGATTTTGTAACTGCATGTGAAACCTGCTGGCTTATGTTGGATATGTCAACCTGCCAATTTGATAACATTTTGTCATATGAAAGCTATATTATTTTATTTTACTTATTCATTATTCTTCTATTTTTTTCATTGCTTTCCAACCAGAAATTCAAATCAAAGTAATGCTGCACACTTGTATTGAGTAATCCAGTTCTAATAGATCCTATTTATTGTACAGCACAGTGTAAAATGTGGTGCTTTAATAATATGAACATTATCAATATTATTAATAATATATATATATATATATATATATATATATATATATATATATATATAATAAAATTAAGTTATATTTTAATGCAAACATTGGCATCACCTAAATCTGACTTCCTCTCTCTTTTTTTTACAAGGTAATAGGCAGTACAAGTAGCCAATCAGTTGTGCTTCAGTGCTCATGTGCTAGCAAGGAACATGCTGATAGGTGGAGAAGACAGCAGACACAGAGATGAGCCTATTGGTGCCCTCCCATAGGTTCTCTAATAAGGTTTGGATCTGCTCAATCATCCAATCATGTGCATTGAAAAATATTTTTTTTATTTTTTTTATTTTTTCTCTTTCCTGGATAAGTAGCTTGAATATAAATAGATGGACACCTTCTAGGCACGTGTAGATTCTGTGTTGCATATTTGTGAACATTTTAAATGTGAGATATTCCACTTACCTTTCTGACCTGATAGAAAAATACCCCCTAGCCGTTCTCTTCTCTCCTCCAGTGACCTACTACTGACTTCCTCCATCATAACCTCATCACACGCACGGCTCCAAGACTTTTCTAGAGCTGCCCTGAGTATCTGGAATGTCTTCTTCTGTTTCCTAAAACCCTCACTACTCACCCACCAATCCATATCTCCCCTCCTATTGTGTGTGATGCTTTCCCCGCCTTCTAGATCATAAGCTCTTCTGGGCAGGATCCTCTCCTGTATCACTGTCTGTATCTGTCTGTCATTTGCACCCCCTATCACCCCCTATTTAATGTACAACGCTGCATAATATATTGGCGCTATATAAATCCTGTTTATTAATAATATTATTAATAGGATATAGGAAACATTTATTTTTATGTGTATTGTATCAGTGTGTGTTTTTATTATGTATTATGTATATAAGAGGCCATTTAAATCTAAGCCCACACATAGAACTTTCACAACTGAAAGGCACACAACAATAAATCAATTCTTAGTGTATTTTTTTGATATTGCTTTATTTGGCACCCAGGAGGCCTCCAATGTCCCAGTTCAGGATCTGGGGGTTGGGGGCTATATTGACATTTATTTATTGTAAAATAAGCCTGTGCTCACATAGAACACCCAGATTAGATAAGCAATGATGATGAAATATGCAGAATCTGCTATTCATACATTTTTGATTCACCTGAATATTGGCAAGCAGATATGGCCGGAACCGAGGCAATTATGAATTGTATGATTGTACACTGATGGAACAAATCCTAATGTATATTTGCAATTCGGTAATTCAACTTTAGAGAATGAATCCTTATATTTTTTTTAGAATGTTAAGCATATATTGATTGTTATAACCATATAGATAAAAATAAAAAAACGTATAATTACACGTACGGTAAGACATGATTAAAAACAATTCTCCAACAACAATCACTCCACAAATCCATGCAGATTGTAAGCTCTTTTGGGCTTTTTCCCTCCTCCTGTGTCACTATCTGTATCTGTTTACCATTTCCAACCTCTATTTATTGTACAGCACTGCGTAATATGTTGGTGCTTTATAAACATACTTCATTAATAATAATATAATAGATGGAAGTAATAAACAATGTAGATGGAATAAAAAATAAGTAACAGACATGAAGTCTCCGCTGTCTCCTCCATAGAATGGAATGTGGCTTTCATTGTGATAACACCATTCAGGGTGGAAGTCCTAGAATTCAGAACCAACATTTTTTTTTTTTGATAGATGTCCATAGAAATGTTGAGTTCCTGAAACAATTTCCCCCAAAAAACAAGCAGTGAATACCAAAAGACATCCACGTTGTATAAGCATTGTTTTTGCTGTTTTTACGAAGAAACAAATGTAGTACTTAAGTTGATGAGACTTCTATGATTGATAATGGTGCTAGTATATGTTTATTTTAGTCTTCCTTTAGCATGACTTTTCCTGAGGCTCTTGTTTGAAGAATAAGGACTTTCACCATACAATACGCTATTCATCATGGTTTTCTAGTGAATATGTATCTATCGTTCAATAACATATTCTGATTTTGTATATAACTGATTTAATATGACTTCCTCAATTAACAAAGAATTTCCAAGTGCAAGGGGCAATTGCTCCAAGTTACATTCTATACCAGGGTTCTTCCACAGGTTTCTAGGAGTTCCTTGAGCAATGAGCAGTTTGTGACTCCCAGGTGAGTATAACGGACACCAATGATCTTTTTGGCTATCTGTAAGGGTGACATTCTTCCCAATGGTCATCAATATAAGAGGCATTCTTCCCCCTGACCGCCTCCTTAATGTACAGTGAGCTGTGGATATAGTAATTATATTAGGAGTTCCCTGAAAACTAGAAAGTTATTTCAGGTGTTCCCCATGTTTAAAGGGCTGATAAAGATGTTCTAAACCAATATTAACCAATCTAAAATGAATTGTTAACTTCAGTAATTCACATTACAGTTGGCTGGTTTGGGTTGGAGGACATTCTGACATTCACTGAACATAAATCTGATATTCACTGAAATATTCTCATATATATATATATATATATATATATATATATATATATATATATATATATATATTACGCTGTACACTTCCCCCATCTTCATAGGACTGTGTCTGCCTTTTAATAACCCAGTCAACATAGCATATGGTAAATAATAGGACAGTCCCTGATACATGCATGATACACATTTCCACTTTGAAAACATCCTTTTATGTCTGGTGCTAATAATCAAGACGTTTGTAAAAAAAAACCCTGAATAACAAGTTGGAAATGCGAGCATCACAGATGTTCATACATTCTGCGGGAGCTAGGAAGGCAATAATGTGCTAGCAGAGAGAAATATCTTATGGAGCTGCAGACACAATCCCCCCAAAATATTAGTTTCTGGTCTATTTCCTTATATAATAACAAGTTGGAGGTTTAAGGGATTTTTTTTTTTTTGTGGGAAGCAAAAAGATTCTGCAGGATTAGCCCAGACAATTTGTTTAATTACAATACATCCCTGGGCTTTTATATGCTTTTGTAATAGGACATGTGGTTTTATTGGCAGTTAGACACTGCAGGAGTTGGCTTACCTTCAGAGAATTCCCTACCAGCAGACGTATCTGACTGCGCGTTGCGGGTTTAACTCCTGGAGGACTGGAGTCAAGTTGGTGTGCCTATAGCGTCCCCAAAAAAAAAAAAAGATCCTTACAAGAATTGAACATTTAAAATGGATTAATAAACATTATTTTTATTATTATTATTAATATTATTTTTTTATTCAGGGAAGCTAAGCTGCTAAGTAGAGATTCATAAAGAAAAAATAAAAAAGTATCATCCTATTATTATTATTTTTTTTTTTTTCTGTCCTCTTTAGAATTCACAGTGCAAGGAATTAATCACAGGCCGCCTCCCCATTAATTCCAAGGAAGGAAGCAGCAGTTATTTTGCAAAGTGGTTAGGAGACTGCATATTTATTAGATATGCATTTATCAAAAACTATCTCAGGAGAGCTACATCATGAAAAGAATGGGAAAGATTAATTTATCAAGCCACTGAAATACTCGGTAAATGGCTACATTAGCAAAACAATGTATATTTTACAGTGGAGTAGAGAAAGAGCTGCTGTTTACCGGATGGCATTCGCGTTATTCAAACCTGTTGACCCCGACTGATTTTTAGGAAAGAAAAGAGGGAGAAATTATGTTGATGTAAATTGAATTCTAGGACTGCTGTTCTAATAACGTGTGCTGGAATTGGTGGGATATTGATGATGGGATCGGAGAGGATGGATTGGTCATGTGACAAATTAGCCACAGGACAGTATGTGCGTTCACAGCTCATTATTTATAGAGGTGCCGCACATGTTATTAGCTCAGTCTTGGGAAATGATTTACTAAAGGACTGGAATGTATGTGAATATTCACCAAGCTTTGGAAATAAGATAAAGCTTTGTTTTGATTTAATATTTAAAGTTCAGAACTTTCATTTAAAAATGGACACTTACCTTTTTTCTTGCAGAGCTCTCAATACCTCCACAATCAGATTCCTCTATCTGGAATTGTCTTCCCGGTCCTATTCGGCTTGCTCCTTCTTTCTGCTCATTTAAAAGAACACACAAAACCCATTTTTTTTCAAACTTGCTTACCCATCTTCTTCTGTCTTTTGAAACCATCACTACTTCCCACCATTCCATACCCCCCTCCTATTGTGTGTTACTTCTCCCACCTTGTAGATTGTAAGCTCTTCAGGGTAGGGTCTTTTCCTGTGTCACTGTCTGTATTCGTTTGTCATTTGCAACCCTTATTTAATGTTCAGCGCTGCATAGTATGTTATTATTGACGCTATATAAATCCTGTTTATTCATCATAATAATAATAATAATAGTAATAATAAAAATTTTATTTGCTTCGGATTTCTTTCCCATATCCATAGAAAGAAACTGGAGGGGGGGGGGGGGATGCTGCCATCTTTTGAAGACTTCTTCCTGGTTTTTTATACGTCACTTCATCTCACATTGCACATGCGCCAGATTTTCCTTGTGAAAAAGAGAAATTTCCTTTTGCCCCGAGATTGGGCATGCCTAGAAGGAGCAGCCTGGGCAGACCACATTTACTCCGCGTTTAGAGAAAGGGTCCTCCTCTTCAAACTAAAAAAGAAAAAATTAAAAAAAAATGTTTTCTTTATATAAAGGCCTTTATTTATC
Organism: Pyxicephalus adspersus; assembly: GCF_032062135.1. Classification (NCBI taxonomy): domain Eukaryota; kingdom Metazoa; phylum Chordata; class Amphibia; order Anura; family Pyxicephalidae; genus Pyxicephalus; species Pyxicephalus adspersus. The sequence continues at coordinate 142,298,884 of NC_092859.1, read as the reverse complement.
CGGCCTTTTATAAAATGTTACAAATGTAATGAAAGGTCTGTTTTAACAGACTTATTCAATAGTCTAGGTGAACATTCACTTTGCCAAGGAGTGAACAGCAAATCTGTGTCACTTTTAATATTGATGATGATGATGATTATTATTATTATTAATAATAATAATAATAATAATAATAATAATAATGATGATAATAATAATAATATAATTAAAATATATTTTTTAAGATGTTTTTAACATCAGGCATATTTCCTACAGCTATACCTTTTAAGTGTCGGTCAGCCTAAAATCCATACAGGTAGAATAAGGTATGAGCCACCCATGGCTTCCTATAGGTATACATCCTGGAAAAGCTAATGCAGAGTTAACTGATTATTATTAATATTATAGTTATTATTAATAGTAATAAACAGGATTTATATAGCACCAACATATTACGCAGCGCTGTACAAATGACAAACATATACAGACATATACATATACAGTGACACAAGAGGAGGAGGGGACCCTCCCCCGAACAGCTTACAATCTAGGAGATGGGGGAAGTAACACACAATAGGAGGGGAGAAATGTAGTGGCGGGAAGTAGCGAGGACAAAAGAAGATGGGTAGGCAAATTTGAAAAAATGGGTTTTGAGAGCTCCTTTAAATGAGCAGACAGTAGGATATTCTGATATGGTTAGGATTTTATATGCACTGAATAATCCTGATGTTTGTACAAAACTTGGATGTAGTGAACCTCTGCTTACCAAGTGGAACTATATTGGAAGGTTTAGTTTTAGATTTGCACGATCAGGCAGATCAATATTGCAGAAAGAGACAGACGATGTCCCTTCTGCATTATTGTGTATTACCTACCCGATGGTTTGGGGTTTTTGGTGTCAAAGCTGAGCTGTACAAGCGCTGCGTTAACTTTGTTTGCCAGGAAAACTCAGCAACCCCTGCTTCCCTTGTTGGTGCCAGGATGAATGAACTCCCGTGTTACATCATCCTGGCACGGACAATTAGGATGGTCAAAGACCTTCATAAAAAGGAAGAAAAGGATGGCGGTGCCCTGCAATGGAATGTGGACAGGTTAGTTAGGTGAGTGATTTAGTTCTGCTTTAACAATAATCTCATAACCCATTGCTTACAGGAGCAATCATACACTGTGAGCCCATTGTTGGGTTACATAGCAGACAAGATTCCCACTGACTGGTAGTTGTCCGTGACATTTCCACCTTTAAGGATCACCATTCAATGATAATGTTGCCTGCTATAAAATTTAGGAACAGGATTACAGCCATCATTTAGCAACTATCATTGGTGAGTCCATTGTTATTGTACACAATGGGCCCTATTTATTAAAGCTCTCCAAGACTGGAAAAGATAGACTATTATGGGTGAACCTGGGTGATCCACCAAACGTAGGTCTAGCAAACTAATGTGAGATATCAAAGGATAAAACCAGACAGGCACTTTTTTTAAAGATTTGATACAAAAGTTTGCTTCATTGTTTAGCATGATTGTTGTGCTGTGTGAGAGCAGAAAGCAGTGTGGTGCAGCGTTCCGTCGGTCTTCTTGGCTGTGTCATCAGGAATTTTTCAGGAGCTCAGAAAACTAAACTAAGACACAAAAAGGAAGTGTGCTACGTCAAGTAAACATGCTTATTGTCTTTTAAAGACCGGCACACAGCTTTCTGCTCAAATTGTAAAGCAGAACTCCAGCCATCATTCCTTCTGAAAGAAATATTAGCATGCAGGGGTAAAAGAAGGATCAGGTAATGCCAAATATTAGCAGACTCAACTTTAGTGTTGAGTCTTGTCCTATGTGATTCCACGTGTTTATGTGTTATTATAACAATGGCAGCACTTAGGTTACAATTAGGTTACATAGTTACAAAATAAGTCAGGTTGAAAAAAGACATAAGTTCATCAAGTTCAACCACTAGGAAATAAACATATCCCAGATATAAAACCCCATAAGACATAGTTGGTCCAGAGTAATGCAAAAAAAAAAAAAAACTCCTGGTACAATTTGCTTAAACAGGGGAAAACAAATCCTTCCTGATTCCATAAGGCAATTGGATGTTCCCTGGATCAACAGTCACTGTTATCTTTACTTTAAAGCCTTAATACCCAGTTATATTCTGTGCTTCTAGAAAACCATCCAGCTTTTCTTAAAGCAATCTATAGTAGTTGCTGAAAATACTTCCTGAGGGAGCCAATTCCACATTTTCACAAACCTTACAGTGAAGAATCCCTTCCTTATCTGGAGCTTAAACTTCTTTTCCTCCAGACACAGAGTGCCCCTTTTCTAGCCTTGTAATAGGCTTTTCTACAACCTCCATCAGGGGAGGTGACCCTATACTAGTAAGGTTTCATTAATTGTCAGGAAGTAAGGTTGGTAAGTAGGATTTGCCATACTGCTGCCATTAAAAAAAATGATACACATGTATAACACCTAAAGGTGTGTTTCACTTTTCATTTGGACTCCGAAACACGTGAAGCCCTTTTTTTTTTTATTACACTGAGAAAAATTGCTCAGAGCAAGACAGACCATTGAAAGTCATGTGGTCAATGTTCCTTTCCATCCTGGAGTGGTATGTGCAAACCTCTGCATTTATGAATAAAAAGCAGATCAGGACCACCATCAGAAATTTCTGGGCTTCATGCTAGGTAAAATTCCTGGGCTTTCCTCCCCCCTTAAAGGTGCAGCATTGCAAAGTTAAACTCTTTTGATGGGGGTCTGGTACAGAAGTACCCCTTGTGCCCCTCATCCCTGCAGCAGGGAGTTTATAACGATATCCTCCCTAAAGGGTTCTGTCTGATCTCACACTTGCATTAACTAACTAACTTATGGTGCTGACCATTAACGTGATTTATTACTGATTGGTTATTCTTGTATTCTTTTGTTCTTGCTTTATAGTACAGGTTGAAATTTAAAAATCTGGCAACCTCCAGACCTGAGGAGTGCTGAATTTTTGAAAATTCCGGAGTTTTTACGGTTATATATGCTGAATATATTTAACAGAAAATGACTACCTGTATAGTCCTTGAAAATGAATACTGAAACAATAATGGGGCTATACAGCAGCAAATAAATGATAAATGAACGAGCAGGAAAGCACGTGCAAGCAAGACCCAACAGCTGATTCTGGAATACAGCGCAATAAAAACATAAACAAGGCTTCTAGAAAACAGTGTAAATTTGAAAATGTGCTCTGAAATCCATGATGGAAATCTGTAGGAACAGGAATATCGATGGGCGGATTTTTGAATGTCAACCTGTATTTGAAATGTTTATAAAATAGATCCTCATGTATACACGCAACCCTACCTAAACACCAAATATCCCCCCTAGCGGTATTCCTGAGTGTGACTCAGGGAGGATTTTGCCTGCAAAAAGTAGTAATCCCGAGACACACATAAAAAACCCCTCTTACCTTATTCCTTTGGCGTCCCCCAGCGTCCTGCTCATCCGTCCAGGTCCTCGGCACACGTCCTCCTTCTTCATTCTTCTCCCGGCGACCGCAGAGACGTTCTCCGACATCGGTGCATGTGTCGGTTCGTGCGGGAGGCATAGTGGGAAATTCAAATAATTTTGGATTAAATCCAAAATAACTGTATTGAGTCCAATACAAAAAAACATTTTTATTTTATATATATATATATATATATATAATATATGCTACTGTACAGCTATATTACATGTTTCACTATTTTTTATTTTTCTTTTAACAGATTTTTGCATTTTTTTATTTACAGTTTATTATTACATTTATTAAATATTGGACATATTTCGGTGAGTTATGCCTAAAAATTATAGGCCTACAATGTAAAATATATTTTCATGTAAAAAATGTAACGCTTTTTACGTGAAAATACAGACAGAATTAGAAGGCTAGGGGGGTTAAAAATATACATTCATATCCATTTTTTGTCCTATTCAAGTCATCAGAGCAGCCTTTCTCAATGTTTTTTAACATTGGGTGTTCAAACCCCTTTTTATAATGATTGTATCCACAGCTCACAGTTTATAAGCACAATGGTCAGTAGGAAGAATGCCTCTTACATTGCTGGCCATTGGGAAAAATGTCACCCTTACAGATAACCAAAAAGATCATTGGTTTCATTTAAATTGACCTGGGAGGCACAAATTGCTTAATGCTCAGGGAACCCCCAGCAACCCCTGGAGGTACCCTGGTTGAGAAATCCTGCATTAGGGATAAGATAAAGATAAGATTGCACGTGCCCCCAAACTTTCAGAAGCTGGTATTAAAACCTAAAAAAAAAATAGCAAAATGAAGTCACAATTTCACACACAACACAACCCCGTATCAAAGAATCTAATACCATTATCAAGTTATGCAATTAAATTAGTTTCGCATAGGCAATCATTCAATTTTGGTAAATTAAAAAAAAAATCACACTGCTAAATGAACAACATGCAAGCATTAACATCAGTTATATAAAAAAAAGAAAAAGAACATTTAATTATAATGCTGATTATTCTAAGATGCTTTGTAAGATATTTCCAAAAACTTGATTAGTTTGGGGAAAAATAGTTCTGGCAGTGCTGATTCATTTTGTAGTAACAGCCACGCACCACCAGGGGGAGCAGTACACCAGCATAAACTCTGTATGCCAATGGCAGAATGTAGCAGCAATCTCATAAGAAGCTGAGATGAAGTTCTCAGGTTAAACCATGCAGCTGATAGAGGAGAATCCTGATTAGATCAGTTCGAGCAGTTTGATGTTAGACTGACACAGACATTACTGCTTGTGTGAGATAATCATATCTGTGTACCGTATCTATTTACAGAAGGGAAAACATTCACAGTTTGAACAAGCTATTTATGGCTAGTTTTTCGCAGCCTTTATTTTGTTAAACTATCCCATTTCCAAGATCCAAAGCAGCTGCTGAATAATTATCCCAATATAATAACTAAGCGTCTAGCGCCAATCAGGCTTTGACTTTTTTTTTCTGTATAGCCACCAGTGTGCTATATTTAGGGGCTGTGGGCCTGAAAATAAATTCAGATTTTAAAGTGGACCGATCGCATGATATTGCATTTTATGAATTTATTAATGTATGTCTGCCTGAAGTTTATAAATAATAGAAGTAATGAAAAGAAATATTGCTAATGTATTTTTGTATTTTTTTTAGAAGGAAAGTCATGTGATCGGTGCGGGGCCATTGCAGAATTTGGCTTTACATGTGAGAAGAGAATTCTGCCAATGTCATCACTTATTTGAAAAATACAACAATGTCCTCTGGGTGATAATTGTAAATTGCAAGAAATTTACCAAACTTTGTAGCAGATTCCTTCCTTTTGTTCCTGCGAATATAATTTATGGCTGTTTGTTCCACCATTGCAAAATGAATCTGAAATTGGAGGACCCATATTACCCACCTGGTCTACGTTCATTTTTCTGATGGGGAACTTTGCAGCATCAATAAAATTTTAGGAGTAACTAACCCTTTGATAGTTTCTCACCAAAACTGAATTCATTTTGCATAGAACCCTTAAATATGACTTGTACCTTAGTGCAGATTTTGGGAAATCAGTGAGCCAATCACATTAAATGGGAAAGTTTTGTGCACAAACAATGGAGAGAATATTTTAATGTTGTAATATTAGTTTCATTTTTTGGACCTTATAAAAAACATCACAATGGCCAGAGATTGGAGTGAAAATGTCATATTTATCCATTAAAAATTAAAAAATTGTACAGTTTCTGAAAATGCTATATTGTTTTATTTGCTTTTTTATGTTTTACAAAAGTGAAATTAACCTTGTTTGAATCATGTAAAATGCCAAAGGAAGCAGATAACATGAATATCTAAAATTAGATCAGAACTCCCCCAACTCTTTGTGACCCCAGCTTTATTTTTTAATACATTCTTTTGTATCCGTACTGTTTTTGAGTTGTCTTCAGCCTGGGACCTCTCCTTCTTGAGGCAGCAATGGGCATTCCTCTATGATGCGGAGAATGGTTCTCACAATGGGCCTCATTTATAAAAGCTCTCCAAGGCTGGAGAAGAAAAATTTTCACCAGTGAAGCTGGGAGATACAGAAAACCTGGAATGGACCTAGTCAATGATTGAAAACATTTGTTAACAAAAAACAAATGGCTTTAAAGAAAACCATTCCAGGTTTGCTGGATTACCCAGCTTCACTGATGAAAATGTATTCTCTTCAGTCTTGGAAAGCTTTAATAAATCAGACCCAATAAGTCCGGAATAATAATGTGCAGCCAGGGGAGTTGTCCTTGATGCTCAGTCCTCACAGGAAGTGGTTTGTATATAGCCTGTACCATGAAAGAGCCATTACTGCTAATATTGCTGCACATCTTGAAGCCCTGACCTTCCTCAATAAGCAGCCGTCTATGGTACAGGGAATGGTTCTTTCATTGGGCCTGATTTAATAAAGCTTCCCAAGGCTGGAGAGCATACACTTTCATCAGTGAAGCTGGGTAATCCAGCAAACCTGGAATGGACCTAGTCTAGGATTAAAAACATTTGCTAACAAAATGCAAATGACTTTTAGCACACTCATTCCAGGATTGCTGGATCACCCAGCTTCACTGATGAAAGTGTATTCTCTTCAGCCTTTAGAGAGCTTTAATAAATCAGGCCCAGTATGCCTGGAGAGGAGATCTTCCCCAATATGCCCACTCCTGCTCTTTCCACAGTTCACTTTTAAACATGTATCCATTGCTTACCATTGCTTACCTATTGCCTATGGCAATACAAATACGTCTGCTTTTCTAATGAAAATTAAAAGAGGTATATTTTGGCTACCATTGCTAAACTTACCTTCTGAAAATGTTGGTTGCTTGGTGGTAATTAGGGATGAGCGAAAATGCCTCTGGCATTCTTGCAAAAATTTATTTGAACTTCCAATGGTTCCGCGTAATTTCGGCGAACCGATTTTGCGAAACCATCGGAAGATCGAGGAAATTATAACAGGCGGATTCACAGGTGACTCACAGGATTCCCTGGGAATCCTCCTGTTTGCGATTCTTGGAACACTAGAGGTTAATTAGTGCCGGGGATCGCAGTGGAACTGCAGATGAACTCTCAATGGAAAAACTCCATTGAGAGTTCCACCGCGATAACCTCTAGTGCCCTGGGATCGCAGTGGATTCTCAGGGCTGCAATCATTCTTGCAGCCCTGGGAATCCTATTTGTGATCCCCGGCACTAGATTTGAAAAACATTTTTTTTTTCAAATTTGAGCTCTGCAAATTTACACCGACCATTCTCGCTTACAATTGGGTAAGGGAGAGCGGCCGAATTCGCCGCAAGATTGAGTTTTAAAAACTCGCTCATCCCTAGTGGTTATGCTAATCTAAAAACTTTATTAGCATAGCTAGTGAAAACCAGACAGGTTGTATGATTAGCAATGGCAACACAGATATTTACCTTGAAAGAGTTGCATTTCTAGAATTTTCACCTTTTATAAGGAATGTGCAGGGGCCAAGGAATCCTAAGCAGCCAATTGGTAGTTTTTGTACTACACTACAATTGTGTGGAATTGTAAGCTGTAGGTTCCAAAAATTATAGTGCTCTAAAATAATTATTTGGCATGTGCAGTATAAAAGTATATGAGCTCATAGTGTAATTATGCTGTGGGTGGTGGAAGACACCTCTCAATGCTTCAGTCCTAGGGGTACAACCTCTGCACTAGGATGCAGCCAGGAGCTAAGGTTCCAGAACACCATTGAGTTAATAATGAACTTTCATACTAAGCATTTCTGGTACCTTTCTTATTTTTTCATTTTCTTTCATTTCTGGCGCATCTCTTAGTACGATTTGTATATAAGAAAAAACCTTGGTAGATAGTAAGAAAAACCCTCAGCGGGTAAACAACACCCTGACAAAGTGTAGTGACACTAAACCAGGCAGAACTTTTTCCTAGGGCAATTTTAAAAAGCAGCACTACAACCTACATAGTGATGTATGTTACTAGGGGCAACATTATATATATTCATGATGGATTATTATATACGGAAGCAAAAATGTATGTTATGAACTATTTTCTTCTCATTCAGCTTTCCTATTTAACTTATTTTACACCCTTATCGGGTCTTTGTACTTCTGTGTAGAATGCAGGAAGATTATGGCTGGTGGAAAGTCCTGCAAGGAGCTGTACATTGCTTTCTTAAAACAAGAAGTAGTGGTAACACTAACATGTAATACCAAGCCTCAATAATTACTAAAAAACTAATTTATTTAAATATAGGTGTGGGGGCGGTAAGGCTGGGGTAGCAAAGGGCTGGATGTCCTTCAGCCAGGGAATGAAACTGTTCTATCTGATCTTCTGCATCTTCTAATATACATTGTGGGAAACAGCCTCCTTACAGTGCAATCAAAGCAAAAAATCCAAACGGGAGAAGTACAACATTGCAAAATGAAGGACTATTCAGCTTTAACATTTCCAAATAGTGCAAGCTGGAGGTTCAAAAAACCAAGACATCACCACCAAATTATCTTCCATTTCCTTACTGCAAATGTAGAGAAGACAAACTGGAAGCCAAAATATACTCAATACATATGTGATTATAGATCCATCCAATACCAATATCACCAGTTGTCACTTTTTGTTTAGTTTTTATAATCATTTTTAATGACAGACTAGCCAAGCATTTTATTTAAAGTGTCTCCCTTTAATAAGCACTATCTGGTAAATAATATTCTTGCATTCTCTATAGATGGAGAATAAAAATTTGTACAGCAGCGAATCATAGTAAAGACTTTAGCACAGAAAAAAAAGAAAACTGTCATGCCGAAGTCCCATATGACAGATAAGTGGACAGATAGAAAGACAGACAGTAAGATGGATAGCGAATATTAAGGCTCTGTAGTTAACTCTCTATTTCATTTAGTCTGCGGGTTCTTAACTTAATTAAGCCTGGTGTGTGGAGCTCTTTTAATTGATTCTGCTGTGTGATTGTTTCCAAGTGAAAATAAAACACATTATTTCTTTATGGGTGGTCTTAGGAAAATGAGGAAATTATTGGCTTGGTTAAATCATTAAAAAATGGGAATCAATATTTACTTTGGAGCCCATGCGGTCTTCATTCTGCATACTTGAGAAGAGTGTGGGAATATTTAGGGAGAATCACAAGGAGTGTCTTATTTGTCATACTCTTTTTTTTTTTTTCTCTTTTATTATCACAAGCTGTTGGCGTGTTGTTTATAACAACAGCCGAGGTGCCTGTAGTGCCTGTGTATTGCTGTGCAGTGCACTGTGGAGTCCTCAGGCTGTCATGAATATCAACTGGAAGTATTCCTGATCATGCTATCTATACATGTCACATCGACTTTACATATTTTGGCTGGAGTATTACTTTGGTAAAGGGTTTATAATAAAGCGGAGGATTAAACATATATCATAGGCAAAGGCAAAGAATTTCTCATAGCAGGGTCTATGTGAAGAGTTTATGCTTGCATACTGAATGTATGGAAAAGGCTCCACTTTGTGAAAATTATTGAGTCAATTCTGTCCTAACAAACTTAGATTGTAAACTGTTTTAGGCAAGATCTTTTCCTCCTCCTGTGTCATTGTTTGTATCTGTCTGTCATTTGCAACCCCTATTTATTGTACAGTGCTGTGTATTATGTTGGCATTTTATAAATACAGTTTAATAATAAATGTCTCCATTTTTATTTGCATATTTAACAATTTAAGTCACGGCCCCAGAGGAGCCCACACTCTACTGCCACAGTCTAGAAGCTTATAGATCACTTAGGACCACCCCAGACATTCACTAGCCAATGGAATCACAATCAGATTCTTATATTAGTAAACATTTGTTGTGTAGATAATGTTTGATCAAAGTTGGCAGTGGAACCACAACAGTTGGGAAGGCAAACTTTGGTTTGGATCATGGGGGTCTCAAATCCGAGTGTTTACCTCTATTCAACCTAACAGATCTATAATTGATTTGAGGCAAATTTGGGCAATAATAAATAAAAGTTGTGCTCTGTTTGTCATGGAAATAGAATTATAATCTCATCAAGTGAACAAGTGGTTATCCATATGTCCAATTCATCGAGTGAACAGCGTATATTCGTTTAGTAAATCAATCTCATTGATGTCATGGAGCTTCCTCCTGTTCTGTTATACCTTCTTTATTATTTTCACAGGTGATGGCCTTTGGTAAAAATTTGTATCCCCTAACTTGTTTCTGTCCATGTTTTACGGATGAAAGAACTATTGAAACACATAATTTAACTGGGAATTTAACAGAGCATTTCAAATATTTCTGGTAATTATAAGTAAAGTAGCAGAAAGATATGTTCTCTTGCACTATGATTGCCTCTTCTGGACTCGTAATATTATTATTAATAATATTATTATTATTATTATTATTATTAATAATGATAAACAGGATTTATGTAGCGCCAACATAATATGCAGTGCTGTACATTAAATAGGGGTTGCAAATGACAGACTAATACAGACAGTGATACAGGAGGAGAGGACCCTGCCTTACAATCTACTAGGTGGGGGAATTTACACACAATAGGAAGGGACATATGTAGTGGTGGGAAGTAGGGATGGTTTCAAAAGACAGAAGAAGAAGGGTAGGCAAGTTTGAAAAAATGGGTTTTGAGTGCTCTTTTAATGATACTGAGAGCAAAGTCCATTGTCATATTGGATAAAATGTAATATATGAATTATGAATCTGGAAAACAAATACTTGGTAAAATGTAGGAAAACACATCTAGAAAGATCCCACAGATGCTTGCTTGTAACAAAAAAAAACTGAGCTGGCCTCTGCAAGCAAGTACAATTCTTCAGTATGGCACCAATAGGTGCAGAAAGGCCAGGGCAGTCTTGGTGGATCACTTTTATCACTTCACACAAGTGAAGGAAATGAGGGAAACCTTACAATACGGTGTAACATTTATTACTGTTTTAACAAAATAAACACCGAATGACTTCAGAGCAGATTAAAGCAGATCTGTCATGCATGAAATTTAGAGTTTGCCTTTGCAGTTTTCTCCATCTAAAAATACTAGTTAATATGCCGACATGCTAACCACCTTGCAGAATATGGTTGAAGCAAATAGGTTCACTAAACTTTGAAGCATGTTCTCTTATCACATTCAGTTGTTTCTGTAGGATGTGCATCCTCTCAGATCTGTGGATCAACACGATAGGCAACAAGCATTATCACATAATGGTCAGTAGTTGTCATCAAATCTCTATTCTATCATATTTTGTTTAAATCCTACAACCTTTGGACCATTGTAGACATTTAGTTGACTACAGTGTTTTACTGCAGGCTTAACTGCACTCCCAACTGTTCCCATTCAACTGAACAGAAATGATTGGGCACCACTTTTGTGCAAGCAGGTGGATCCTGGCACAGTTCCTGTAAGTTGCATTTCTGTTTCAGGAGGAAGAACTGCACCATGATCACAAGGGCAACACATGCAAACACATTAACCTGTGATGCAGGTTGCAGCTCCCGAACACCTGGCATTTTCAACTTTAAAGGTGGAAGGGACCTAACCCTGAAAGTAATGTATCCTTTACTAAAAGTATGCCCCTTCTTTGAATGGGATAGATATGGAAGTGCATATTGACAATGTAATAAGCTGTGTTGAGTAAAGAAGTGCACGTTTTTGCAATGGTGGCAAGTGAGTAAGTCTAGGAAATTATTATTATTATTATTAATATTAAAATGTATTTGTATAGCTCCAGCATATTACACAGCGCTGTACATTTAGTAGGGGGTTGAAATGACAAACAGATACAACACAGAAAGAGGAGAGACCCTGCCCAAAAGAGCTGAAATGGCAGCAAGTTTATATTTTGCTTTCCCTGGTTTCTCCTTTTGCCTAGCTAATGAAATAACTCAATTGAACCTTTATGTTTTCTTTATTTTAGACCCAGTGACATCATCACAAGATATTTGTGCTTGTTTATCCAATAAAGATAGATCAAGCCTGACGCAAAGTGTGCTGCACATAACTTCCTGAAAACAAGAAGCTGTTGTAGGACCCATATGTGACCCTAAGCCTCCATGAATGAAATAAATGACATCCAATGAATTCTAGGGGTAGGCAAGGGATAGTAAGGGCCAAGGAGGAAAGGACTGATAATGAAGAACCTCAGCTTGCATATAAATCAGATTCCATTTGACTTACTGCAAGTACTATTGCACACTGTAAGAAGCTGACAGTGTGCAGAGAAATAGGAATGAGCAGAAGAGAAGCCTTATAATTGCGCAGGGTGCAAAGTAACACTGAAGCTCATCTTTAAATCTTATAATTTCAGCACCTTCATCTCGGTGTTCTTGGAAAATACTCTCTATGGATAAAGTCTCACATTAAGATAATCAATATATGCGAAATGTCTGGTAATAATAACAATTTTATTTTTCCTTATACTTGCAGTCAGTTTAATACTACAAAGAGCCGAGCTGTTTGAGTGAGGAAACGGTTAAATGCAATGGCAACATTCCTGCCGATTGTTGCTGTGTAAACAGGAATGCTACTTTGTGTTGTGTTCAAGCGATAAACTTTGCGTGTAGAATACTAATTCCCCTCTGTTGGCGGGCCTGTATAGAAGTAACCCATACATTAACAGTATGGAACAGATCTCAAAGACCTTCCACCGCTTCTACCAGACACCCAATGCAGCTTGTTTTCAGACTTTAATTGAAGATAGATTAGGCACAAATGTGTAAAGATAGATCCCCCTTGATATAACAGATGAAGTAATTAATGTATGGAAATGAAATGCAGCTCTACCTTGAGAATGATTGTCTTCCTCAAGCCTGACTATGCGTATTTTATTTTCTACATAGAAAATGAACAACTGAATCAATACAGAGATCATGTGATATATTTACAGATTTCGAAGTACGTGTATCCATTCGGACGGCCAGGCGATATGCTATAAGATTATTGGATTCCTACTGAGTTCTGAATTCATCAAATAACCATGGCTGCCCCCAGATTCTCTCGCCGTCTCTGGAGAATGCTATACTTTTCAAATACATCCATCTGATGTCATTACTCATCTGTATGTCGGCGTGGGACGACAGGGAATCCTGCAAAGGATAGTCTTTGAATGAGTTTTCATTCCATACATTAGATCAATGTGTGCTTTAGGCTTAATATCGCTCAGAAGTGAAAACTATGGGGGTGCATCACCTTTTTTTTTCCATTTTACTTGTTTTGTACAATTTTATTTCAATAAAACCTGATCGTTATTGTTTTCAGGTACTCATTATAGGATACTAAGAGAAAAACAGATTTAGTCAATATTGACCTGACCAATACTGGATGTGTGTGGCTTGTTACTAACTCAGCACTAAGATACAAAAAAGAAAGTCTAAGGAAGCTTATACAGGTTTAATTTTTGTCCCTGGAAATTATCTTTCGTGTTCGTTTCTAGTGAAAAAGAGTGACAGATGGACGATCGAGCGCTCTACACACAGCGTTGTTCTTTTCTATGGAGAGGGGAGGGGAAGAATGACCAAGTAGCACTCCGCTGTGCTCTTCAGTGTTTCTCAACCAGGGTTCCTCCAGAGGTTATAAGGGGTTCCTTGACCGATGAACAGATTGTGACTCTCAGATCAGTTTAACTGATACCATTGAACTTTTCTTACTTCTCTAAAGGTGGCAGCCTTCCCAATGGCCAGGAATATAGGAGGCATTCTTCCAACAGACCATCATGCTATGATAGTGTGAGATGTAGATATATTAATTTTAACAGGGGTTCTCTGAAGACCTGAAATTTATTTTAAGGAGTTTATTGTCCATATAAAAAGCCTTAGAAACACTGGTCTATTGATTTAAACAGCAGTCTTTCACTGTCAGTCTTTGATAGATTCTTCAGGACAGATCCATGAACAATGGGCGACCACTGTACACACATCAGATTCTCGCCCCGGACGAGAGGCTGATCCGTGGTTATGTGTTTACATAGTGAAGTTCTCAGCTATAAGCTTGTTCTAAGTAGTAACTGCCAAAATATTGATGCCATTGGATAAGCATGGTGCCATAATAGAAACTGGAACTCTAGTCACACCAACATGACTCCTGAACTTGAACTTCTCACACAAAGTTTACACCTATTCCTCAATAGCCACATATTATAAATAAATGTCTTTTATGTGGGCCAAACCCATTTCCATACTTAGATACTACCATGTAACCGTAGCAGTAACTTCATCATTGTGCTGCACATAACCCATGCAGGGAACACACTATAAGATCTTAGATTGTAAGCTCTTCTAGGCAGTGTCCTCTACTCCTCCTGTGTCATTGTTTGTATCTGTCTGTCATTTGCAACCCCTATTTATTGTACACTTCTGGGTTATATGTTAGTGCTATATAAATACAGATTAATAATATGGGACCTATTGTAGGCTATCTGCAGAAAACTACAGGTCAATAGATACAAGACCTGTCACCCCTCACAAAGGGATAGCAATAGTAACCAGTCTTTATTACATGAAGCCTCTGTACAAAGTTAAGGTTTCACAATAGATAACTGCACAGATCTTGAAGAAATACATAAAACACAGAGATTTAGGTAAGAATACTCATGGCTCTTGTATTTAGGAAATATTTGCTTACCTTGAAGTTAAGGTTTAATAACTAATAAATCTAAAGGTGGCTACACACCAATAAAGCATTTTAATGAATTATTTAATAAGGTGATTAAACTAAATAACAATTGTGAACCGCAGACCCTCCTATGTAAGTATGTTGGGTTAGCTTGTAATTGATTTAGTCACTAAGAAGTTGATCAGCTGTCGTGTGATTTTAAAGATTGTTTCAGATGATAGAATAAATATCTGTATGTCAGACAGGCAATCATAATACAGACTGACCACATAATCTTTTATAATTAGTTAATTTATATTATAATAAAATCTTTAATCAATTTGGTATGCATTGCAACATTTAATTGTTTTATTGCAACTTTATTCTAAAGTCTGTTGTTTAATTCTGGCCAGTTGTTGGGATAAATATCAATATATATTGTTAAATGAAGGCATAGAAAACTGGGCAGTGCCATGGAGGACATATGCCAATGTGAAAATTATAGAAATGAAAAGCATAAGAACTTTCTCTTACACTTCTGACCAGGAGCAAAGGTTACGCTGGAGGGGTGTGTGGGGAAATGTAATTTTTTTTTTCACTTGGGACATGTTTATCCAAATATGAAGTTTCTGTTTTTGGCAACTCCACTTATCCCCGGTACCCTATATTCATTAGCATTGCTTATCAAGAATAATGTCTGTCTCACCAGTAGCAGGTCAATACGCATGATAGCAAAAATCTAGTATTCAAAGTCAAAGAATTCTTTAACCATGTATCTTAAAGTGGAATAAGACAATGACACTTACTTTTACCTCTGCAGAACCCTCGGTCACATCACTGTGCAGAGATCAGTTGATGTTTCCTCCTGTAAACGTAAAATAAAAATGCTGTTCTCACTGCACATGCGTGAAATTGGCATCTCAGAACCTTCTGCAGATGTCTGCGATCAGGCATGTGCAGATGGAGCAGCCTGAAGCCTCCTAGTACACATGATGTAGGTATCCCAGTAAGCTTCGGGCTTTCCATTCAGTCATTACCACTGCGATGGTAAAATAAGGGAGGAGGCATCACCCAAAAAAAAAAAAAAACATATTTAGGGAAAAAAACATTTTTTGCTTTAAAAAAGATTTGTTATATAAAGTAAAAATGTGTTGATGGGTCCACTTAAATTTTAAGATCTGCAGCAGTTATATAAGTAACATTTAGGTTCTCAAAGCCATCAATTAGATTCTTCCAATCATAGAACCTGATTCCTGGTTGTTTGGGGACACCATATTTTAGATATTAAATAAAATGTTCCCAGTATTTAATGCAACTGTTCCTGTTTTCCTCCAGTTTGGTGGTTGGCCTTTCACTGATTATTAACCAAGAATGAAAGGCATTCCAAACTCTTCTATATCTTTATCCCAACACCATGGTCTGCTGAGAGATCTATCCATTGTGGTTCAGATGGCATATGTGTAGGTCTAACTGTCTTTTATAATGAGCATTTTATGATTTCTCATAAGATAAAAGCGATAAACTGCCCGATAGCTAATATTGATTCTCAAGTCAGTGGCATCACTTTCAAGTATTAAACCAGTCTTGGTTGGCCTAATATTATCACTTCTTAGTTTCATACGTAGTCTTGAGTCGAGCTGACATATATTATAAGACAGATATTTTAGAAGCCAACAAGATGATTGTCCAACTCTTTAGAAGAATACGTATAAAATGTGTCTAATTACTGTAGGCTGTACCTGTATACACAACATAGATTGGAGACATGACCATTCCAGGAAAAGCTGAAATGTGGACATCCACTTCTGCTCTGTGTCATGTGTTTAGACATATCCCGGTGATGTCATGGGTAGGCAGTTGAAGGGTGAGCACTCACAGACAACGGCTCTTCTTCCCATGAGAAGAACTTGCTGACCCTGGCTTCTCAGGCTTTTATTTCTTTACGTGTTATTTTCTAAAGCAGAATGCTGCAGTTCATTTACAGTTCTAGGTGGTCAGAGTTGTTAGATATGTCATTACCTAAAGTAAAATCTCCAGACAGCTTGCAGAGGTCTTAATTAACGTAGTCACGGAAGAGGTGCACAATGAAGACAGATGGCTTATTATAACACAGTCTAACTGTATTTTAACTTAAAACCAAATCTAAATCCAAATCTTTGAATTTTGATGGGCTCTTCTATGGAATAAAGCATGCCCATATGCTTTTTTAAGACTTGGGTAGCAAAACTGGCATGCTGTATATATCAGATTCCTTAAAAAGTACTTTCAGGTCAGAAATGTTTGTTATTTTGGTACTGCTAGAATATACCCAGTCAACCTACTCCCTGTTGTCCATATTCTGATGATCTTCAAAATCTTCTCCATTTCTAGTAAGACATGTTTGCTGTGTTTTGAGATACATGCTGGGTACACTGTCTATATGCAATTTCTATTATTTTCCACTTCTGAAATGTACTCATTGAACTCACTTCCTTTTGTCAGTTGGCAAATCTCATTTCTTCCTTATAGTAATATACTAGAAGTGTTCCCAAACACACACACTGCAGAAACCTTGCTGTCTATTATCAAAAGTCCAATAAATCGTGGTTTTAATATTAAAAAGACAGTCACCAATTACACTAAAGCACATGTATAATAGTAATATATATATATATATATATATATATATATATATATATATATATGAGAGAGATTATATTTATGCATACTGTATATGATGTTTTTTTGGTATATTGTTTAAAACATTCCTAAATTGTTTTTTTATATAGCGTTGACATGTTACGCAACGCTTTACTAAGTCCAATATAAGCTGAAAAATGAACAAAGATGTCTGAAATGTATTTTCAACCAAGCTATTTTGCATCATGAGAGCTGCAGTCTTGTATGCAGACCACAATGACAACAGTAAACAAACCCGTGTGATTGTGATAAGTCTCTGGCACTGCCAAGGTGATCCCATTGTTGGGTAACAACAGATATGGATTTCATGTGAGACCAGTACTGTCTTTGGCATCGTGGTAGGGAAGCTAGAAGCCTGTAGAACGGCTGGCTCCCTCTTTTACTGAACTGGTCTGTGGATGTCAAGGATTCCTCCAGAGGTTGCGGGGGGTTCCATGAGCAATGGGCATTTTGTGCCTCTCAGCTTAGTTTAACTGACACCTATTTGGCTATCTGTAAAAGTGACATTCTTCCCACTGGCCAGCAATGTAATAAGCATTCCTCCCACTGACCACAATTTTAATGTACTGTTAACTGTAGATATAGTAATTGTAGAAGGCGTTTCATGAAGACCTGAAAATTATTTCAAGGGTTCCTCTGTGTTGAAAATGTTGAGAAAGTGTGGTCTAAGCACTTCTCTGACTGGTTTCACCTATTGCAAGGAATTCTGGCATGTAAGTCAAACCTTTTTTATATAGCGTGGCTAAAGTAAGGAAGAGTAACCACCCCAGACCAGATCTTTGCCCCATTGGGAAAATTTCCCCTTACATTCTGTTCCAGAGACTCAACAGGAACTTGTATAAAATATCTCAAAGCAAGAGGTATTTCCCTCCTAGACAGGTAATTTCCCCTAACCTTTGGGAACTGTAAAATTTAAAACTTCACATCACCATTTATTTTCAGTAACAGTGCTGACAAGGACAAGTAAAGGGGTAATTCTCCCTAGCTGGGACCTGGACAACAGTAAAACTTGATCACCTAGTGTTTGAGATATCCAATGGGGCATTGCTAACATTTAACAAAGCAAAAAAAAGGTTCCTTATGATTTACAGAAACACGATACATAACATTAGGATTTTTCTTATCATGAACATAATATTTAAAAGGAAAATGATGATGTTTTTAAATTATTTTAAGCACC
The DNA here is from genome assembly GCF_032062135.1 of Pyxicephalus adspersus. NCBI lineage: Eukaryota > Metazoa > Chordata > Amphibia > Anura > Pyxicephalidae > Pyxicephalus > Pyxicephalus adspersus. Next base: position 142,280,468 of record NC_092859.1, on the reverse strand, counting down.
CTCGAGTACTCCAATTGCCCTATTTGTAAGCCAAACTGTAGAAATCCCATCATGAAGCCAACACCTGGATATTACCTCTTAATGGAAAGAAAGTATTTAGAAACAAGGTGTAATAAGAGGAAGAAGGAGGACTTGCACTTTTAAACTCCTGTTATGACTATTGCTTATGTAAACTAATTAATTTTAAAGTCAATTAAACTGGCAAAGATGCTGAAGTGTGTGCAGAATGTTTAATTTACATGAAAGCGAACCTGCTTTTGCTGAGACAAAAACTGTACGTTTCCTGCAAATGTCACACGCTGGGTGAAAGAAATAAATGTAACTAAACAGGATGGATATAAACTGTTACTTTCAAAGATTGCTTTACCAGAAAACAATAAAAGGAAGGAACTTTAGACCCGAACCTGCTCTTTCTGTTCCAATACCTGAGCACGGCGGGGGATTTCAAGGTAGTTAAAGAAGCTGCGTGGTGTTATAATGCACACGTGACAGACTGCAGCCCTGGCTGAGAATTTCCTTCCTTTTATTGTTTACCAAACAGCTTTCCGATTCTAAAACTCTATACTTGCAGAATATTGTCCTATGTAAGGAAGTTTTCCAATGGTGGGTGATTAGGAGATTTCAGTGATTATAAATATTTTATTTTTAAGGCCCATAATACAGAAGTAGTTTTCTGTTCTGCTATCTGGGTGACCAAAAAACTGCTAGTGATTCATCATGAAATCACGCAACGAGCTGGTAGTTGACATTGAAAGCCTCAGTGTGCTCACCCCATACTGTGTTACATTAGTTTAGCTCAATGCAATGCTGGAAATGTTTTTGATTTGTAGTTCTAAAGCAACTACTTACATGTCTACGAACTTTTGGAGAGAGGAATGAGAGACAATTTTTAGCTTCTTGCCACACTTCTAATTTGCAGACCATGAAAATGCAGAAAAGTTATTGATTAAGGCAATAGGAGTACAAACATTTTTCTTTTTATATGAGCTATTCAAAAATATCAAACTAATTGACTTTGAGACTGGATGAAATTTTAAGTGCATATAAAAATTAGTAATTGTTAACTGCCCTAGCAGTATTTCCAAGTTGGGCTCAGGGTTAATTGTCAGTACCAAAACTGTAACCCCAAGTCACACTTAGGGTGGAATTGCAAGGGAGTTTTATTCGGTGGTTTACCTGGTTCCCACGTGCCCTCGGCATCCTCCAGTGATCTGCGTATCCGGCGTGTGAATGTTGGGGACGCGAGGCCAGGGGACGCAGATGCCGGCCGGGCTGTGCGAGCGTGCGGCTAGGAGGCAACATTTTCAAATAATAAATATTTTTAAATATACCACTTTGAGTTGTATATGTCAACCCAAGAAGAGGGACAATTGAAGAAAGGAGGAAGAATTGAAGACAATTGAAAAAAGCAGGAACAAAGGAACTTGACAGTTGGAACTTATGTATCTACCCCTCCACATCCTGCATAGAAAGTGTTATTATTGTGTTTGAGAACACGATTTCGACTTCCCCATCCTATCCGCCATTTTAAGCACTTTTTTTTATGCTACTTCCCTATTCTTTGACCAATTTCTCCATGCTGTGGTTTTGCAGTACTTCACACATGCAAACCAACTGCTCTGCTCAGATGCATTGGTCACCTGTTCCACGTCCTACTTGAATTGCACACCTCTGTTCAGTAAGTTCTGGTAAAAAGAACTGTTCAAATCCTGCAAAGCACTTTAGCACTTCTGACATGTCGTTGCAGTTGCAGCAGTCCATAGTTCTTCAAAAATTTGGTTCAGATTTGAAAATTCCAAATTTGAATTGAGAACAGACTTAGAATTGTACTGAAGCAATTCCGAGCAACACTTGGATAGATGGAATGAAATTTGCCACACTACAAAAGGAAATGTATGAACAAGGACCTTCATAGTAGGATCATAGATTTTCATTCAACATAATCTTTAAAATATTAAAAGTTCTGAAATGACATACATATGTTAGAGCTTGTTTAAGATTTTAGTGATTTACATACGTTATACCTATAGGATTACCCTCTGCCAGGCTTTCTTAACCCGGTGTATATCTTTCTAGAGTTTAAAAATATGCAAAAAGCCATTAACAATAACAGAAGTGAAGGTTTACTTTACAGGGCAAATTAAATGTTAATTACAAAATCCAAGCTTTTATGCTGTCTTAAGGACTAGAGTAGCACAGTCTTGGGTCTGTCAAACATTGGCTTGCTACATTCGCCATGACAGGAGACAGGTACACTTTATGGCACACCAATCCCCTAAGTTTTCACTGTCCCAATCCTTCACTGTCATTTTGGGTACTAAATCTGTAAAATACTCTAAACCAGTGATCAAGACTATCACATAAAAGAAGTTATGTTATCTGGCTTTTGGCATGTGTCATATTACCTAGCACCACTTAGTAGCGATGGGCCTGACATAATATATGCCCTTGGCACTTAGGCTTTGACATGTACCTTGGAGGCCATCACTTTAACAGCAAATCTCCACTTCCTTTCTTTATTTGTGTCTCTCCTGTCTGTAAACTGTGTTCTGTGTGAACTTTGTCTTGTTATTTCAGCTGTGGCGATTCTCAGAAGAAACCCAACTTGATTTTCTTACATTGTTATTCCTCTCTCTTGCCTGAAAGCTGCAGCATCTCACTGCTTTTTTTTATCTTCAGCTTTGTCAAAGTCTGTCCAAAATTAATCCAATCAGTGGAAGACTGGGCCTTGGCTCCCCAGGCAGACCAAGGTCTTTCCCAATACCGAGACTGAGGAAGTCGAAAAGGCCTTTTCATGCATATTACTGCAGGCGACTCAGTGGGGTTCAATCATTCACCGGGATCTTGCTGAAATAAATCTATCAATCATTATAAATGACAGACTGGAAATTTTGCAAAAGAAAAAAAAATACATAAATGCTCTTTATGGAACTGGGAGATGAGCAAAATAGAGAACTATGAATGAATGAATGAATGCATTTTCTACAAATAAATAGGAAACCTTTGTCCTACTGTCCTCATTAAGGAGCAGAACTGTCCCTCTTCTCTATAATGAAAAGTGACCTAGCCCCAAAATGGCAGGTGGTATGATTCACTGAAGAATTATTAGAAAAAAAAAAAACAGAAAAGCTGCCATGGCCATGAAATTTAGCTCATCAAGTCAGTTGACATATCGAATCCGTGAGGTTTTAACCATCTTTATCTTCCTAGTCAACGGGGTTGAAATGACCCATATTGGTTGTGTGACTATGACTATAGCAACCCCAGCTGCCAAGATGATTTACCATGGAAAAGCTAAAGAAAGAACATTTTTTTGGCCTTTCTTATAACTTATTTTACTGGCTTCTATGAGGAAGCCTAAGATATCTACATCTAACATCTACCAATATCTACCATCATCTATATCACGCTTAACATGTTTTGCAGTGTTCCTGATTTACCATTTGCCATATGGCTCTATTCATTCCTAGAATTAATTGTTGTTTCAATGTTTTTAAGACATACATGTAAATGTAATCAGCTTCATGAAAAAAAAATGCTCAATGTTTTTTTAAAACCTGGTTTCTGTGTGTAATTATTTAACATGTATACATTTGGTCAGCAATTTTCACCCATCATGGCCAAATCATGCTGGCTCTGCTTCAAAGGGTTTTTCAAGGTTTGAGCTTGCAATTCCTCCTTTTGGATTCAAGTCTTTATCATCAATAATATTAATATTATTATTATTATTATTAATATTAATAATAATGTTAAACAGGATTTATATAGCGCCAACATATTACGCAGCACTGTACATTAAAGTATTCCAATCCAAAATATTAAATTGAAAGGACGGAATTCTTTATGTGTTTGAAATCAGTTGTTGAATATCATGCAGGATAATTGGAAGTCACAAGAGCTAATATCTATAAACTAGTATACTTTACGAATTATATAGTATTTTTTGGTAATAAAAAACCAAAATGTGGTAATAAAACATGTAAAATCTCTTTAAAATAGTTACTTTAAAATTTACTAAAAATTATTTTAGGGTACATATCACTAAAACCATTAAAAATGTGTGCTCCCTAAATTAATATTAGTTTTCTTTTAAAAAATTTTAAGAAGATAATTGGTTTGCGCCACCCGGAGAGACTATATTACCCAACAATATGTTTGAAGACCTTAGGGATAGACTTGGGGTCCTGGCAAGTTGCTTCTATACACCCCGGGACAGCAAACCACACCTTGAGTCAACACATTTGCACACGTTGCCCATGCGGTTTCTTTGTAGTTCCGTACCCTATGGAAAGAAGGGCAACTGTGTGTCTTGTCGCTTTCAGGAACCCAACTGAGATCCACTACAGCCACGACCCACTTGCATAAAAATCACTCAACCACCCAACTACTCCCATTCAGTTATGGCAGAAAACTAAGAACAGCAGCAGCTCTGAAGTGGCCATTTTATGTTTCCTGACAAATATAAGGCTGTCATTGCTGACTTTCTGAGCCTTTGGCATGCATATTTTCAGAGTCCTTATTTATCCTTGTTTTGGTTTCATACTTAAGCCGAAGGCACAGCGTTATAGCTAGCTAACCAGTATTTGCAGAATACAAAGCCACCAATAACAAAACAATTCCTTTGAGTGATGTATGTACATTGAAATTATCTAAACAAACTTTGTTGCAGATTCATATTTTTTCTCTGTTGTAGAAATTACAATAAATATCAGTATTCTGGTAGGAAAAGCTGCAGTGTCTGCAATGTCTCTCTCTAGAATTAGTTACCCTTTAGGTAGTAGCCTACCAAAATGGAATTTTCTTTTGTAGGGAATGCCGAAAACTTGATTTTTTTTTTTTAGTGTAAACTTTAGATCAGTGCACTAATCAAAGAAGCAATAAAGAACATTTCTGGAAATATTCTTTACACCAACATGTAATGCCAGAATGCCATCAGGTCACTGCATTGAACTATTCTAGTGGCTGCAGATTGAAATGAAAAGGTAATTTTAAAATAACATCATGGTTTGGGTTCTAATATTATGTGCTTTATATTTTTTAACAAAAATTTACTTTCAGTCATAACTTTTTTCTAGTTTGGATAGAAAAGGGCTAGAGCTTCTGTTAAGTTTTTATTGCTGTCTGCATTGTTTAGAAGATCCGAAATCACTTAAAGAAGATGTCACTGAAGACTCTGTGAGGTTATAGAATGAATTATTGTGAACACTACACAAGGATGTCTGCTTTAGATGTCTCAATGGAAGTTACAGAAACATGGAAGTCCTTTCCTCCTGGCTCCTTTGAAAACAATGGGACAAGTCCTCCAAAAGTCATAAAAAGTCAGACAGAAGATTTATGGTTTGGAGTGGAAACTTTGAGTCTAATCCATGTCCTATATGCACAAAGCATACAGAAAAGCAGGTAAGTGCTGAGTCTACAGAATCTTAATCTTATATTACTCGGCTATGGGTTAAAAATGAACATTTCCCACATGTGCTCATCCTGATATTGTGCATTTAAAGTAATTTTCTATGCAGGTTAGCAGGCCTTTAGAAGGACTTCTTTCCTGGAGACAGAACTCCTGAACTTATCACCACTCGACACAAGTCCTAGTTTGGCCAATAGTTTTTGCCAACACTTTGGAAACACACACCAGGAGCCATTAAACACTACATACATTACACAGGACACGAGTAACGCTGGCCCTTTGATATATAAAATTGTTTTCTTTTCATGAACATGAAGGAGAAACTAAGTTTGCATAATAAATAAACACATGTGTAAGCAGCTGTATCCCCTCATGCTCTACATTCCCACTACATACAAGAAGAGAAAATCTAATTATGAGAGCTCCATAATAAAGAAGGAAAACACAAACTCTAGATGTAACTTCCGATTTAATTTCAGCAAATATTTTCATTAGGTTTTATTCATAATCACAATCAAAGAGGAAAATGTCTTGCAGGGCCTTCAACAAATATTCCCTGCATGAGTCCGTTTTATAAATTAACAAAAAAAGGACAAAAGTCTGTCTATTGGATTGTGAAACAGTGGATTTCTGTGCTACAGATTCTACTGGGTAAAGAAACCTTCACAGTGCTGGCTTACTGCACATCTTCTCTCCATACTGGTCATGCCACAATCCCTGTTCTCATAAATCTATATCATGGAATGTAAATGATAATTAAATTTGTGATATTTAAAGCTTTTTTACTCCAAACCTATGAAGTTATATATTTAAAGCTATTTAACTCCAACCTTATCTTCAACTTTATTCAGTTGTAAAGGCTTCTTACTATACTGAAATTGCTCATTATTATTTTTCTGCAAACTTCTCATAGTGTGCATTAGAAAAATATGGAGAGCTCATCTTAAAATTATAGAACAATGCAACATTTCCCAAAGTAGTTACCAGCCAAGCTACCCACACTTTCTTGAGTATTAGGAACTGAAAAACAGAGGTCTTAGATTAGTACATTTACAAAATAAATGAAGGTACATTGCCTCATCAAAGACCCTCTTTGTCCCCTAAATGTGGTTCCTTCAAATATAGAGTATATGTTTATATATGTATATATATATATATATTTATAAACCTATTCCCCATTCCCCCATAAAAGGTGCAGGGAGACACCAAAGGCCCAGCACAGCAGGAGGACAGCTGAAGACCCCTGGAGTGCCATGGAGTTGTGCATATGGTAGTACGTAACATTTCCTTACACCTCCTTTCCTCACTAGCACTAGTTTTTTTACAGTACGTTCCTGTCTGCGGTCTTTGATCATTTTTGGCAAATGTGTGTCAGCAGTCCAGAACCATCTAATATAGTATATCCAGTCTCTCATCATTCTCTGTGGCTTTTTGACCTGGTAAAAAAAATACTCCACTAGCCACTCTCTTTGCTCCTCCAATGACCTACTACTAACTTTCTCTCTCATAATCTCATCACACGCACGGCTCCAAGACTTTTCTAGAGCTGCCCCAACTCTCTAGAATAGTCATCCTATTCGGCTTGCTCTTACTTTCTGCACATTTGGCACTAAAAACCCATTTTTTTACACTTGCCTACCCATCCTCTTCTGTCTTTTGAAACCGCCACTACTTCCCACCACTACATATCTCCCTTCCTATTGTGTTTTACTTCCCCCTTTTACTTCTAGATTTGAAGCTCTTTGGGGCAGGGTCCTCTCCTCCTGTGTCACTGTCTGTATTTGTCTGTCATTTGTAACACCTATTTATTGTACAGCATTGCATAATATGTTGGCGATATATAAATCCTGTTTAATAAATTATGTGCGCTGTACATTATATTCAACCCTTTGTTCATATCTAGTAAGTTAGTTGTCACCGGTCTACAGCCTGCATACACACCTATGAATGCTGAAGGGTTTCAGCAACTGATGCAGAATATAGCTGAACATATATAATCCATGCGGTAAGACTGTTCTAGGACTTTCCATGTCATGTCTGAATTTAAATTCTAAACATCCATAGAAATACATTCTCATTGAATCCAAAAGTTTTCCTATAGATGTGCAACTTATATTCCTAACGAGTAGGTAAACGTCAGACTTTTGCCAAGAAAGAAATGCAACCATACGTAGCATGTATTGGGTGATACTGTAGCCTCTGATCCCAGGGCCCGTTCTCAGAATGGCTGCAAGCAGTGCTTGGAACCTGGGAGCAGAATAAAATCATTGGAAAATAACTATTCCAGAAGAACACTGATATTTCAAAGAAAAACAAAAAAATCAAGCAGCTACGAATGTCAGGTTTCCTAATAAAGTCATAATACATTCAGGCATTCACCAACACTAATTTCAGGGAAAAAATAGATAGATAAATTTACATTTACATTAAATTACTTCTGTACATAAATGACCACAGATATCCTATACTTTGAATTAGCCAATATACACCCACTTGTAAACAATCAGGCATCAATTGGTTAATTACAACAGCATGAACACAAAATGAGTGACAAACATATTTTGTAACAACAAAAGATCTAAGCCCAGCCGATAGGGCTACAGATGCTTTTAAATGCCAGACATATGCCATTAAAGTGAATGCCACACAAAAAGCAGTCTGCCACCTACATCAGGTATTGAATTGTGAATGTAACATCTGTGATCCTTACCAATTCTAATAACAAACCAACAGGGTGTTGTGTGTACGTGCATGGGAGGTGTGAGAACGGGGAATGGCTTCTCTTCTTCTCCTTTAATCATATTGGTAATCAAGGATTAATAACCCCCTTGCCCACCTAAGAAGAATAATCACATGATCAGTGGAGAAAAGCCCACCATTTAAAATTATGAAAGCAATCAATGACTCCACACCATGGTGTAAAGATACTGGAGTAAAGAGAGGGGGGCTTTCACTGGAAACTAATCCATCTCATAGCTGAAGACATTTAATTGGTCAATATGGCATAAACAAAAATGAATAACACTTTGAAAACTTTGAAAATTTAGGTATAATACATTTTGATAATTGTATATCTACAATCGTAGAGGAAACCCAGATTGTGTTGAGTATAATATACCTGATATCTTACAATCACTTTAACATTTGTCCACAGTTTTATTATCTGTAAATTTTATTATCATAAGAAAGTGAAATTGTAACTTTTTAAAAAAATCAAAAATTTTCCCTGATTTTTGGGTTTAATCTGAACTAGGATTTACTCTTGAGGCTGTGGATTTCTTCTGCAATTTGCACATATAATGATAAACTTACATGGTTCTTTTTTTATTTTGCCGTGAGTCCCAATTCTAAGCTGTGGGCTAAATCCTATCTTATGGACCAGTGTATGTATCTGTGGTGGTGGTGATAGTAGACTATGCACTGGATCAAGGACTAACATTCAGCATTTAAATCCTCTCATGAATACTATTTACATGATTTCTCTATATTTTCTCTAGATTTGTTATCTCAACCGCTCAGGATTCTTTCTCCAATCCAAATATTACTGGTAGAGATCATTGTTTCCTGGCCAAACTGGCCTTAGAATATGCTTGCATGAGTTGAGTAGGGAACATCACATGAGCTCCTGTATGGCGGACATGGACTGGTATGAATCTTGTATAATATTACATAGTATGTGGTGCTTTAAATAAAATAGTGTATTCTGTAACATGCTACTATATGAGCTCAATATACATCAATTAGCCAAAACACTTTCCTGTTAAAATGCCACCAGTCAGGGTGTGGGATATAGTAGGCTGCAAGTGAGCAGTCAGTTCATGAAGGCAATGGGCCTAATTTATTAAAGCTCTTCAATAATGGAGAAGAAAGACTATCATGGGTAAACCTGGGTGGTCCAGCAAACTTGGATTGGATCAGACCAAGTAATAGGAAATCATTTTAAGAAATCTTTAAATTTACTCTTGGAGAGCTTTAATAAATCAGGCTCAATAGTAGGAAACAGTAAAAATGGTAAAGCATAAGAATTTGAGGGCCAAAGGGCACTGGCTGGATGGCTAAATGACTGGGCCAAAACATGTCCAAAGTGGCAGGTGTTTGGGGTGTTCCTTGTATGCAGTGGGCAGTATTTACTAAAACTAGTCAAAGAAAAGATAACTAGTAAAATGGCCACAGGGTGATGGTTTCCTGAGGCTTATTGTGTGTAAGGGAAGGCTAGACCATCAAGTACAGCTCAACAGAAGATTTACTGTTGCAAGGTTGCAGAATAGATAGCTTGCTGCATTAGGATCTACATAGCCACAGACCATTCAGAGTGCCCATGCTTACTTCAGTCCACTGCTGAAGGGACCTCAGAAAGAGCTTCAGAACTGGGCCATGGGACAGTGGATTTCACATTTCCTACTGGTTGAGGTTGCAGCAGAGTGCAGAAGAAGGCAAGCTGGTGGAGGTCATGAAAACTTTTTGGTGCTCCACATACTACAGAACATCTTCAGAATTTTTGGGGGGTCATACATTGATGGATCAGAGCTGTCTTGGCTACACAATATTAGGTAGATGGTTTATTGTTTTGGCTGATCAGTGTAAATAGAGATAACCAATAAAATACAACAGCATGTACTTAACAAAAAAAGAATAGCTTAAAAGCACAGTACATTTGTAAAATTCTGCTCCGTAGTTCTTGATCAAACCATGAGTCAGCAAAATGTGTTTTCTTTTCTATGGCTAAAAAATTTCTGATATCATATTGCACGTGGAGTTGTGATTTTCTTTTTTATTTGTTACTTCAGAAGCACATGAAATCCCTTGGCGCCATTATTAAACCATTTATTCCAGCTTGAAACGTGCAGAATGTCCTGCTCGAAGAGGTAGCGTTGTGCTGTGTGTAGTCTGCCTTGTGTGCATGATTCAGAGCAGACTTCTTAATTCAGCAGCCACAGAACCCCCTACGAGTTGTGATATTCAGTGCCTGTTAGGCCTCAGCTAATTAGAAAAAAAGGGCTTTTCCACTCCTTTTTTTCTCTTTCATTCTTTAGCACCTTTTTTTCTGAGCATTTTGTCTCTGGAAGGCCAGTCAGGCACTTGGCTGGGCTGTTTTGAAAACATGCCTTTGAATACCTCTCCCTAATTCACGCCTTTTGTTTTTTCACTTTTGTGTTTGCCAGTTTGACCATATAACATTATACATCTGGTGTATAGACTGTTGGGGGCTTTTTTCTCCCAGGAATGCTATGCATTGCCTATAGGACCCTCCTGGACTTCAATTTGAGTGATTATGCAACATAAAGAACACTGAAGTGGGTAGCAGGGGTGTGAGAAGGTGGGGAGGGGGGTATGAACCATAACAAAAAAGGGGGCTGAAAAGAATTTTTTTTGCTGGCTCCTCTTTCTTCTCCGTATATTTGACGGACCCTGCATCAGCCACAGACAAGTTCTGTGTGGGAAAATGAAGCAGTCACTGAACAGATAACTCATTTGAATTCTGGAGACACATTGGTAAATAAAACAATTTTTTAAAATGGTTTGGGGAGGGGGGGTTGTTGTTTGAGGTGCTATTAAAGAAAAACTGTATATCCAAAGGTTAGATTTATACTTTTCTTAGTTTTACACAGTTCATACGGTTGAACAAAGCATGACATCACTCTGTTCATAGATAGGCCAAATGGACAAAGGTTGTGATATCATAATGTTAAATATAGGTATTCTCTTGTGTATGTAAAAATATGTGGTGCCAACAAATCAGTGGGCCAAAAAAGTATAAAAAAAAATATTATATATATATATATATATATATATTTAAAGAAAACATACCAAACAAAAATCACATGGGTCTGTTCTACAAATAAAATACAACTGAAGGTACTGCAAAAAATCCAAAGTCAGCAATGAATCAGATATTTCCCTGTTGTAGTTTTAGAAATTAATGATTTATGACTGGGTGGTATGGATTTCTATACTTTGCACATTGCTTTACTGAATAAACCTGTAGGTGATAAAAAAAAAAAAGTTAGGACCTCTAACAAAGAAATCATATCGATTATGTATGCCTTGTGGTGATACTAGAACTGTTATCAATAGTACCTTGCTCCTGGCCTCCCTGGTACAGGCTGAAGGCAATTTTTAATAGGTTTAAAATAAAATGTAATAAATAATAAAATTAGGGAACCTTAAATATTAGTGTGTTGGGACCCCCAACATTTCTCTAGTTCAGAGTACTCACTAACAGATATGCTTCCAAAATTACACTTGACAGACTGGTTTGATTGTTTTTTATAATATTATTATTAATAAACAGCATTTATATAGTGCCAACATATTACGCAGCGCTGTACATTAAATAGGGGTTCCAAATGACAGACAGATACAGACAGTGACACAGGAGGAGGATTTCATTGGCAACCCCAAAACTTGGCACACATTTGTATGGTATTTCACATTAACAGGTGGTGATGGGGGGAATAATAGAATAGATAAGAATTACTGATTGGATTTGGCTGCTTAGGACTGGTCAACTTTTGAAATGACTTCAGATATGATTATTTTGATGATTGGATCAGGGATAAAAACGTGCAAATAGTATCCTAGCTGGTCATTTGTCTTATATATATGGAACAAAACATATGACCACATATCAAAAGATCATACCAGCCATCATAGGTGCCAAACCCCTTCACCTATAAACTATATATATTTATATTAAAAATAAAATCTGTCAAAATGTGGTTTAAGTTGACGGGGATTCCTGAAATGACTGAAATGACTTTTAGCTCAATGTAGTCTTCTGGGTAAAGCTGTCAGCCAATCACAAAATGGGGACATAAGATTTGCAGTGGATTTTGTCTTCTTTACAGTCTACAGAATGTACCCAGGCTGCCATATTATATATATATATCTCAGTACCCAATTCAGCATTGATATCTGTGCCTTTAATGTATATAATCACACATTCATCAACACAAAGATCATTTTAATATTATCATTAACTCTCACATTTGGGCACAAAAGATTCAGTGGACCGTATGGTCATTTGAACACCATCTTATGCTGTGCTTAGCCTTTTATAAATGATTTTACATATTTGATATTCATTTATTTTGATTTGAGTTGCAGTGATGTAAGCATGCCTGTGTCATATTTTAGTTCTTTCAGGCTGTAAATTGTATGATTTCAGCCAAAATAAGACATTTCTTTTATTTGTTGAAGAGCCACGTGTCAGACTGCACTTGCTTGCTGTCTCTGTTGTGTATTTAAACCCTGTGTATGGGACCACCCTTTATCTTTAAAGATGTAGTTGGGCATTTAACAAATGCAAATGTGGACTTTCACTGAGCTCTTGCTGTGCAGCTACTTATCTGTTCCGCGATTCTAATCTTGAAAGGCCTTTTTGACTTTTGGGTTATGTTTGTGAGCGCATCCTTTTCTTGAATGCCGAAACTGGTAAGGCTTCAAGAACTCAGCATCTTTTAAATGACTTTATTATTTACTGAGGATGTTATCAGCTGAGAGAGCAGAGGATAAACACTACAAACACTTTATAGCACTTATTATTGACTCTGCTAAATAAAACAGTTGTGTTCTGTCACTCACGATTTTCGGATATATAACTGTAGTCCCGAACAGAGATAAGCAAACTTCTTAAAATCCAATCTGCTGGTGATTTGCCTGATTGCCCCCCGCCATGCAGTTTGTGGCTGCAAATTATTTCACTGTGAGCTCATTTTTTAAAGTAATATTCTGTCCTAAAAATATGAAAAAAACATATTTTGGTTATAGTGAAACATTTAGAACAATATAGGGATTTGGCTTTTGCTAAATAAATAACAGTTTTCTATTTTTCTGAATGGGTGGTGAACTGACAATATTAGTTATTTAGGTAATAGTAGGGCTCTGCATCAGATCCAGTTATATGTAATAAAATGCTAAAATATATTTATATATTGCATCTCCATACACACACTTGCTACTTGTACATCTCTCCACATTTGCTGTTAATTCTAGTTAATAGAGGTAAGCAGAATGGAAACATTCGGAACAAATCTGCTTGGATCATTCAAGAAACTTGACAGAATTTGAAAATTTCAATGTTATATCATATAATGTTATATCACATGTTATATCATATGTCAATGGCAGGTTTAGTACGACTCAGCCAATCCAGCCAAAGGACAATGACCATAATCCAGCAGCTGTGCCCTACTAATTATTGACAGGTATAGAGGATGAAGATGGATTAAAAAAAAGAAAAAAGTTGCATGTTGGATGAACTCGGATTGCTCAAATTCACAGTTCTGATGTGAGGTTGAAATAGCTTCCCCCTGAGTCAGAATCAACTCATGATTGGAACGATCTGACCACCACTACTGGTTAAGGGTAATATTTGGTATTTGTGCTCCAATGTGGCATTGCAGATGTTAGAAAAAAAATTATATTTTAACCTAACAGGACAGGACTGGCTTATATGTGGTATATAGGGGCTGATTTATTAATGCCCTCCGAGGCTGGAGAGGATACATTTTTAACAGTAATGCTGGGTGACCCAGCAAATTTGGAATTAATTTCTTAAAAGTCATTTGCACTTTGTTAGCAAATAGTTTCAATTCTTGACCAGATCCATTCCAGGTTTGCTGGATCATCCAGTTTCACTGATAAATGTATATCCTCTCCAGCCTTGGGGAACTTTAATAAAATCAGCCCTATAGTTCTAAAAACAGACAAAACCAGCAGACGTGGTGCACTAAGAATGTAAGGGGAACAAAGTGAGGCCCTAACCTCAAAACTGAGACTAAAAGCTGTCTGCTTGGTGACAGCTGTAGCAATCTGGATGCAGAGTTTGTCCTGATAATGTCTTAGTTTGGTTTCCTTTCCAGAAGCTTTGAAAATTTCTCTTTTTTTACTCTAAAAGTCCAAAAGAATGACCACCCAGCAGTCATACCTCTGTTTAGTACTAATGACACGCCTGTCACTCCAAAGACAAAGTAAGCATGCAACTTGTCTGAGGCTTAAGCCACAGTTATTTTGTTTTCCAGGAACCAATGGGGTTCCGTCATCATTGTCAATATGAGTATTGTCAGTGTTGGCATGGCTGTTAGAAAGAGGTTCTGCTTGCAAGGTTTAGGAGAGGCAACAAAGTCTCTTTGCAAGTAATTCCCGAACCTTCACTCCATTATGGAATAGATGGCACAAATATTCCACTTTAAAGATCCAGGAAATTTTAATGGCAGTTCCCAACATTTGTTGGAGACATGCGAGGATGAGCAAATATCTTACTTTCTATAGTTCTCTACTTTCAGTTGTATGGCCATCACTAACTAGTTCTATCGCTATAAAGACCTTTATAATGAATTGTGTTTATTTATGTTTTTAAAGTATAGTGAAGAAAAAAATGTTGTGTCTGCTTATACTGAGTGAGAAGATTCACTGATGGCTCAACGTGAGCACTGAGGGTTGTCATTCAATAACTTTTTGGCAATATGGTAGGTAAAGATGATAATATGGCATTGAGAACCAAGTCATTGTGATTGACAGTAAATGATGAAGATATGAAATAGCACACTGTGGACAAAATCAAATACCTTCCATATTGATCTTTGGCTTGATGAGGCAAGTAATAACTGCCATTATGACATCTGTCCAATATGTCAAAAGTTCAGCCATATGCAGCCATAATAATGAGGCTGAAATGAAGAAAAAATGGAGAATCCAAAAGTGGGTCTTATGATTGCTGTATTTTTTATATGTAATAAATGAATGCTAATGATGAGAAGTTTGGTGCGTTGGTAACACACTGGTTTTGAGAAGTAGATGTAGATAGTCTCAATATGTGCAGATCCATAATATTATTGTATCTAGTTCATCAAGTCTATTGTATTGCATCATGACCAGTACTTGGGTTTGTGTTTGTTTTGCTATGGGTTTGGGGAACATTCTTTGAAATGTATTCAACCTTTTTGTTTTGCAACAAAACAGAGCTATTGTTACATTAAATAGTGGGAATTGTCCCAACTGGCTGTTGGTTGTTGGGGTGAACTCAAGTTGCAGTGGACTTGAACTGCATGTAGATTATTTCCCAAATTCTGTAGAATATGCAGTTTCAACGAATATATAACTTTTAAATAAAAAGTATTCAAGTTATTACTATATATGTTATACATTCTTCTGTTTCCGTCTATAACCGGACAGTAGAGTAATAGACTTTATTTTGAAACTGTCCCTATTGATTGTTTCTCTTTATGTGTGATATGGACAAGAGTTTGTAAGGACCAGGGAAAAATGTGAATGGTTTAAGTACACTGTAATGTATTTCCTAATTTGATGGCACAGAAAAGGCTCTTTCACTCCTGTGGAGTAAAACTGAGTGGTTTTCTGCTCCCAAGTGCACAGCAAACTGTCTCTGTTCAACTGGCAGAGGCAAACCACCGACCAGCTGACTGGATATGCATGTGGCCATGGCATGAATCTTCAAACAACAACTGCATGGCAACATACTGCTTTTGGAAACCTTGCTTTGATCTTCTGCAGCCACATGCAACTGCATACAAAAAAAAGTTCCCAACCTCTCCCATTCACTTGCATGATCCAGCCTCTCCCACTGGCTTAATGTGGGTTTGAGATGGCCTAAAATATATCCATACTCTTATGAGGTAGGTGACTTCATATATATATAACAAAAACAGCAAGAAAATAAACTGGAAGCTGCTCAATGAATAGCTGGTGCATATTAGAAAATCTAGAAATAACTCAGGGTTATTCCTCAAATATCCCTACAAAACATGGCACAATTCAGATCATAAAAGATTGTTTCCAGAGACAGAAATCTACCGTCTGAACACAGCTTTACCCACTTACATATTCCTAAATAATAGCCGTCAATATCTGGATAAAAGGTAAAGGTTAAAGAAAGCAAATTAACCTTTTTATTTTTTCTGGCACTTATCTGTAATTACCACATTATTACTTATAGTAGGAATTTCTTCAAGGGGGAAAAAAACTGACCATATGGAAATATAAACTGGAAGTTTTCTTGCGATGAAGCTGTTGGGCTTGGCATGAAGACTGTTATCATCTGGTTCTTTTGACAGTGCTCAAGCTTTGCAGTAACTAAGACAAGCCTGAAGGATTACATTGTCAGATTCAGCCTGTCATCTTCAAGAAAAAAATGCATTTTGTTACATCTTCAGAGGACCTTGAAGACTTCAGCCAAAGGCGAACTCAGCCCCACATTGATCAGTGGATTGAATAAGAGAAAGAAAGCTGCAAGGCTAATCGCTTTTTTGCAAGTAAAAAAATTATCCAAAGAGGATTCAATGAGGAACCCCCAGAGCCAGTCAGCCAAACGGATGGCTGCACACTTTGACAGTGTTAAAAGGTCTTTCTCATAATCAGCTGACAGGAGGCCAACCATCCCTCAAAGGGGATGTATCCAGCAGTCTACAGGTAGTTGATGTGGCAGTGTCAACAGGCTGTCCAGGAATCTGAACACACTGGAGCATCCTGAAAGATAGCTGATGTTGCAATGTAGCTTTCACAAAACCTGATTTAATCCATCTATTTTTATGTATTTATTTATTAAACCTCAACCAGTCTGCAAAATATCCATCAGCCAATTTATGGGCCATGGCATTTTAAATATATACAAAGTCGAATGAACGGAGTAAACCTCTTAATGACATTTCTGAGTTACATGTAAAATGGTTTAAAACAATAAATATTATCATTTACAAGCACATATATTTTAGGTGGTGAGCATTTGCCCAATGAAGATAGCAAATGGACAATGCTTGTCTAAAATAATATTAGCTTTTTATGCAATATCATTATTTAAATAAATATTATGAAGTTTTTTAAAGTATATTTTCAGCCAAAATATTTATTTGAATTGATTTGGTTTAATTTTGTATGTATATATACTTTATAATATATCCCACTATTATTTTATGTTAAATATCAGTTTATTAGCATGAACAAGCTGGGGATTTCTTGATACGATTCATGGTTGATCTTACTTTTGATGTAGTTTTAATACCCAGCAGGATCTGACATAGTCAGAATGTATAGTTGAACATAATTATGTCATGTTACCTATTGATTTGCTTACTCTTGAATATATTGTTTACTATTACCAGTCCTTGATCTCAAACATCCCCTGAGGAACCCTAAGGGCGAAACGCGTCTGGACCATGGGACAAGTCACCCCCATACCATGATACCTGTGTGATCTTGTAAACATGGTTTAAACAGACATGGTTTAACCACAGTAGGTTAGAATATCTTGCATTTTAATTTGTATGATTGTACCAAGCCTAGTAAGTCCATGTTGGAAATAGGGCTGCTATGGCTATAATTAAAAATTGCTTATTTCAACATTAATGTGCCTAATAAAAGCCTATCTTTCCTCTTCACATACATACCGAATATCAGGCCAGGCAAGGATACCCAGGACAAACGAATATTGGAGCCCCCTATTGATACCAATACTCTCTGAGACTCCTTGGTTTAGTTTTGGAGTAGGGAAAGATTGTAATCTCCTGATAATTTTACTGTAGTCCAAATGACCAGTCTATTAGTTCATTGGAAACAGTGTGGAAGTCAATATTTGTGGCTCCATTAATGACAATTTGGAAAGAAAAATAAGGGATCCATTATTAACAATGTGGGAGGCAATATCCAGGGTTATATAACTGACAATGTGCAAGGAAATATTGGGGGATCAATTAGTATCAATAGGTAGAAAATATAAAGGCTCCATTATTGACATTGTGGGAGTGGATATTTGGGACTTCATTATTGATAAAGTGGGTAAGAATATATGAGGATTATTAGTGATGATGAAGGGAATATAAAAGCTTTAATTATTAACAATAGGAAGAAAAATCCAGGCTTCATTAGTTATAATGTGGAAGAGAATATTTGGGACCCCCTAGTGACAATGTTGGAGGAAATATTTGGGGCTTCATTAGAGACAATTTAGAAAGGAATATCAGGAATCCATTGTTAACATGACAGCATGGTAGCTCAGTGGTTAGCACTCTGACCTTTGCAGCACTAGGTCCCATGTTCCAATCTCAGCCAGGGCTCTGTCTGGGGTTTGCATGATCCCATCGTATCCCAAATGAACAACGAACGACGAACGATCGATTGGGGAAAAATCGTTCGTAAAAAAAGTAACCAATGACGCCGACGAACGAGGATAGTCGTTGGAAATGAATGACCGGACCGGCGGATTGGATTGGACGATGATCGTTGACCATCTATCGTGTGTACGGTCGTTCATTGATCGTCCATGGTCTGAGCATGTGCGGTGAACGAACGTTCGCTCACTTCCTGTGGTGCACGTCACTTCCTGTATCGTTCAAACGATCGCATGTATCGTGTGTACAATATCTGCGAACGATCGTGTCGTTATCTGTATGTACAGGATCGGTGCTATATGATCGTTCGCAGATATCGTGCAGGATCGTTCGTCGTTTACCAACGATAATAATTGGAAGTGTGTACGTAGCTTTAGTTTTGTCCTAGTACTCCTGTTTCTTCCCACATTCCGAAAACATGCAGTTAGGTAAATTGGCCCCCAAATTGACCATAGGCCCATATTAAAGACATTAGATTGTGAGCCCCTTTGAGGGGCAGCTAGTAATATGACTACAGACTTTGTAAAATGCTGCATAATCTTTTGCTGCTATATAAAAACTAGGTAATAATAATAACAATGTGGGAGGGAATATTGGGGGATCCATTGGTGATAATGTGGAAGTGAATATTAGGGCTTCATTATTAGCAATATGGGAGGGAATAATGGGGAATCTATTACTAACAATATGGAAGGGAAAATCCAGGGCTCAGTTAGTGACAATATTGGAGTGAATATCAGGGGCACCATTAGCGAGGGGAAATCCCTAACAACAACACAGAAATTATTATTTTCAGTAAAGCAGGGACATCCTTAAACCAATTGCTTTTTATTGCTTTTAAAACCCCTGTTGCAGATCTTTACTTAATTCTGATTTGGTAAATTTTGCTGACACTGGTTTAGTATATGTGGGCAAATCTCTCTTATATAGCCAGTTATTGCCCAGGTACTTCCCATCCCCAACTAAATGTTTCATGCGGCCAATGTATTAGACTATGTACACATGTCACATAACTGTTGTCCAATTATCACTTCAGGGCTAGTATTGGACAAGAATCTGATGTATGTACAGTGGGCGTCCAAAATGTTCATGGATCCGTCCCGGCGGACGATGGATGGCCACAATGCAAGTGAAGGAGGGAGAGCGCAGCGGGGTGCCGCCTCATCATTCTCCCCCCCCCCCTTCTCTCCATAGATCAGAACGGCTCTGTATGTATAGCACTCGTTCATGCATCTTTCAGTTTTTTGCCATTGAAAAGGATCATGAAAGATCCTTTCCAATTACAAAAATCTTACATGTGTACAAAGCCTTACAGTTTTTGATTTTGATACACTTGAATAAATTTTGGATTTGGACCTTGGCTTTTCTTTCTCAGAGAACAATGGCTATTGCATAGCCAATAAATTGTTTCTCAATAATAGATCCAATTTAGTTGCCATTGTCATTAGAAACTACCCACAGACATCTCGAGCATTATTTTGTCTTTATCATGTGATGACCATTTTATACCTGATTTAAACATATCTCATTGTCAGGCTGTATAACTTTTGCCACATATGTCTCATAGCAGCACCTACTATTTATGAAATCAAATAAGAAATCATTTGCATGAATTGCTAGGCTATACTTCTGTTGTATTAACTACAGCATGCAAGAAGCATCACCTCAGGGAATTCCTTTCCCGAGCCCTTTAGATGTTAGCGCACCGAAATAGCTCTCTCATCTGAACATATTCCATAATGGAATGGAGATGCCAAAACATAAGGAAGATCTGCTACAATCTCAGGAAAAAATAAAAAAGTATCAGCAAAAGTAACATTACCGAAAAAAAGACTGCTTGCAGTTAAGCAAAGACATTTACAAAAATCTCATACATATGGCCTTTGAAATTTTGTCATTGAAGGTTTTCTTGCTGGAAGGAAGAGATTCTCCAGACTGCACTTCCAAGAACCTTGCTTGCTATCTTTTCATTTTGGCCTGGAGCCCAATAGAAGTGTAGAAGATAATGTATGATCACTAGAACAATAGTTAAACATCTGAATCTATCTGAAGTGCCTTTAGTGTTCCTGCTGGATGTTATAGATTGATTGCCAAATGCATTCTCCCAGGAAGCCATCCCCCTGCCCCTAGTGTTGGAAACAAAAGCATCCCAATATCCTTTCCTTGCTTTTCTTGATTTGTTACTGGATTATATATATATATATATATATCATGTTAACAATAAAAAAGTATACCGTAATAATAAAATAAAGACACCTTGTTCTTACATATATATTGTATATATGAAAAAAACTTACATTTTTGTACATTTGAAGATTTTCTGTTGTATATCTTATTTATTGATATATTTATTTATATGGCATTGTTTGAATTTAGAGGCTGTGAAAATATCAAAGTGTGTGACTAATATGGCTACACAACCTTTTTTAAAAGGATAACACAAGGAGCACCTACAATATGCTAAGTGCATACCCACCAAGAATCTATACGTAGATTTTCCCTTGTCCTCTCGGTTTTGACATGGAGATGACTTGTGCCCACTTAGATCCATCCATAAATCTACTTTAAACCTCAGATAATCCCCCTTTTGGAACAAAGTTTAGAACTTATTAGCCTACTTTAGACTTCAGATCAGATAACCCATCATTCTCCTACTCCAAAAAACCTGGTATAGGCAATCGTTGAGAAAACGTTGAGAAGAACCTCAATCAGTTAGGGGTAATGGATTGTGACATCCCTTCACCCCATTCTAATGTCAGTGAGTAGAGAACCTTTCCTACCAGTTCAGATTTAAGAACTCTGTTCAGGACTTTCTTTCTTTTTTGGGGGTACCCCAATGATAACCCTGCTCTAGAGAAATGTATTAGCAGATTTGACAGCCTATAAGAATATATGTAGGGCAATACTTCCTGTGCTTTTCAAAAAGTGAAAGGTAAAGTCAGTAGGAAGTGTAAAGGCGGTACAGACAGATACATGCCTGGCGAATGTGAATGCAAATCCAATATTGTTTTGGCCATAACAGTACGGTTGGAAGGTCACATTTTTCATTATAATAAATTTTTTTGAGCCCGATCAGTTGCTAGACTTTTTGTGGTTAGGCAGAGATAGGGAAAGAATGGCTCCAGTTTTCCTTTGGTTCTCTAATCATATAAAGTTGATTCATCACAAAGTCAGAATTTTTATAATTTTGGAGTTAAACTGTCTTACAAATTAGCCAAACTCCCAGCTTCAAATGGTCAACTCTTCTGTTAGGAACTGCAAATAAGTTTTTCACTAGAGTTCACCTTGGAAAACCTACTTTAGCTAAAATAGTTTTATTGGTTATGTAAAGGGTTGAAGTCAGTTAAAACCTCCTAAAAGTCCTTAAGGCTAAGGCCAGATAAGGGTTTTTTGACAAGAATAGTGCTGTGGTTAACTGCTATCAATAGGTCCCCAACCTTTCCAAAGCTCTTGTTTTCATTGAAACTATTGGAACTGTTGAATTTCCTTTTTGTACAGATGTATGGTTGCAGTAGCAAAAAGTATCATGAAACATCTTAGGGTGGTCTATCTGTGGTGTAACCACTTAAGTAAACTCTTCCAAACACCTGTTAAACATGCTTTTGACTGCCCCTAGACAGTGTTTGAAATGCTGAATTTCATGTGGAGTAATTGAACAGATCTGGAAGAAACACTTGAACACAAAACCACGAGTAAACATTTTTGAAGAATATATTTTTCCCTGAGTTTTACAAGAATAAAAGAAAAACATGATTTTCCATTTTCGAAATGATCTTAAATCATACTAAGAAAACCATGTTTCATGGCAATGATAAAGGTTTTCCAGTACACTGGAATACCTAACAGACCTAAGATGGCTTTATCTTTCATTTGCACTTATTCATTTGTTTGCTGATGTTAGCACCGCATGATTATCACAAACTATATCGAATCTGATGCTGCCAAGCATTACATTGCGTATGGCCTGCATTATCTCTTTTTTTTTTATACTTGTCTGGACAGTGTATGTAGCTATAAAAAATAAAGGTGGAAAAAGGCATTGTTCTGCCTGTGTAAACAGTACACTGCAATACTCATTGTTCATTGTTCTTGCAATAAAACATGAAAATAGACAGATCCATGCAGAGAAAATACATTATCACCTTGATAAGTACAAGAACAGGAAATCTGAGGAGGTAAATGAATGGTTTGGAAAAGCAACAACTCCAGACCTATCATAAAAATGGTTTATCTAGAGAATCCACAGTGTCAGCTCATCAGAATGTTGATTCACAATATGATACATTATGCTAAGTGTGTGCTGGAGTTGGAAATGACTCACTTGCCTATTGTAAGAGTAAACAAAGTGGCTCCACATAGAACGTGTAACTTAGTATTCACTGTTTGGAAGGGCTTTTTGATTTCAGGGACATCTCTTTAAGTGATTCCAGTAAATGTTTGCTATGTGAATCACTTTTATTAGAGAGCAGGCACAAATCTACTTTTTAATATAATATCCCTTGTTGCATTATATTTTTTGCAAAGGTAAGCAAGTTTGTTGCAGTGGTGGAGTAAGAGATAAATATACTTTTTAAAATATATAGAGAAAATGATATTTATCTGCCTGACTTTATGTCACATTTTTTGAATGATTTGGCTCTTCAATATCAGCCTGAAAATTTCTCAAACTCCCTACTCATTAGGGGATGCCTTTCAGCCCAGAAACTGTAGTCAGAAGTCATGCCCCATATTACTTAAACCATGATTAGTCAGTACTTTTATTTACCTCTTTACCTACCTTGTGTTTCTATATACTGGCTTTCAAAAATAACAAATGCAATATATTAAAATAATGGTACTGTAGCCCATCAGCCATATGTGGACCCTTGCATACATTTATTAGATCCTTACAGAGTAATTACTGCCACTGACACCTACAATGGGTCATCATATGATTTGTCCTGCTGACAACAGCAATGGGGTGCTATACCTCCCCTTGACAGCACACAATTCCTCACATGGGTAACAATAATGCGATGCAGTTCCTTCTACTGATATTAATGATGACTATTTTTATCTGACACCAAAGCCAGAGGAACTATTCCTTTCACTTGTATCATTGACGGGGCACTATTCTTCACTCAACGACAAGGCAGTTCCCAACACCACCACAAATGATAGGGCACAAATCCTACCGCTGATACCAAAGATGGGACACAGTTCCTTCCACTTATACCAATGATGGGGGACTATTTTTCCCATTGACACCAATGAGTACTATTCTTCAAACTGATACAAATCATTGGACACATTTCCTCCAACTGATAATGATCGGACACTATTCCTCCCACTCATACCAATAATGGGATGCTACTTTTTTCCCTATTGGCCATGGCCATCTAGTCATTTTACCTACCACCCACAAGTGATCTTGGGACAATATTTATTTATACGGGTGCAATGAATTTTTTTTACTCCCATTGGCTACAGGGTGGTCCCCAAAATTTGGTGATGAATGATAAAGTGCACCTTTGTTTAGTCTGTAGATAGCTTTATTGGAGGTCTGATGAAAGGTCTGTTCATCAGCCCCAAAATTAGACAACTGTAGAAGTATAGAAAGGGAAATCTGGTTCCAAAAGATAGACAATCACTCAAATGAGACACAACTGGGAACTAAATTCTTCTTCTTTACGTTTCAATGTATTTCCTTTGCTGTATGGAGGTGTTTGCTCCTTTGAGGCAGAAATGAATGGCTTAGTCTGCTGTAATAAATGCTATGGAATATGTAGGTGCTGCATAAATATTGTAAGTAAATAAAGATATTCTACTTTTGCTGACACTCTCCTGAGAAACAATGATAAGCTGTCTCAGAGCTTCCTTTTTTCTTATTTCTCTCTGAAAATTACTTTTATTTCAGTTGTTAGTTACATATTTATTCCCACTTGATACTGTTGTGGATTATTATTGGTTTTTTTTAGTAGTATCACATTTTCTCCACTGCTACATAAAGCAGAATTCCAATAATAATAAAATATAGGAAAAAAAAAATACAGGAAGCCTTTCTTAACAACCATATGAGAGCCAGTCTTGCTGGACTCTCCTGCAAGTGTTGTTTGTTTGGCTGTCATGCTCACCCCCTGACTTCACCACTAACCATTTGCATGCTGTAAACCAAAAAGGGAAAAAAAAAATCAGATTGACTGGCAAAAGATTATTCAGAGACCCTCTAAGGCTAGGTACACACCTGCAATAATTATCGTTTGATAACGAACGGTCTACGATTATTCACAATTATTTTGAACGATCGTATTGTGCACAATTCTGTACATGCTGTAACAATACGATCGTTCAAATATAATCCACCAATAATGTACACACTAGGAACGTTCGTCTGAACGATCCTTTGAACGATTATTCAAACGATGCAGCAAGTGACATGTACAGGAGAAAGTGTATCACAAAACAATCTATGATCACTGAACGAACGTACACACAAGACACACAAGACGTTGTACACAACGTACACACAAAATTATGAACGATCGTCGCTGAATCAGATCCCCATTCGTCGGTGTCGTTGACTAGTCATTGTGCACTTTTTTGTTAACAAATATCGAACGATCTTTCGTGGATCATTTGTGTCCAACGACAATTATTGCACGTATGTACACAGCCTTGGAGTCAGTGATTTTCAGATAAAAATTGAAATTTTGTTTACAATTTATCTTTATAAGTTTTCATAAAAATTTCACATATTTCAAAATACATGTAACAATCGTATATAAAAACATGGTTTTACAATATAACATCAGAATCCAACAAACATGTTAGGATAAAACCAATTACAGGCCCATAACCTGGTGACTATAGTACATTTCGCGTTGCCCCTCAAAATTAAATAAAAAAAAGGGAAACAAGAATAATGTAAACACACCTATCCATGAATATAACAATAGTGAAGTGTATCGCCTATTCGTGAATATATATACGTTGGAGCCTCTTATGATCTGGACCCTTAATTGACATTAATATAATTATTGACAATCATAAGCAAAAAAATAAACAATCAACTTCCAGCAAATAGCCCTAGAATGGGGGGGGGGGGAGGAAGTGGGTAGGTAAGAAAAGTAATTGAAAGGGGATAGAGAAAGCGTTCCAGTGACAGTTCTCAACATCAGGACCAAAAATTGTATGACCAACATATCTTAGCATAAATGTAATTGAATCTGTGGAGACTCCTTAAACCTGTCCCATACGGACCATGTCAACTTACATTCTGTGCGTTCTATGTCGTTATCCTCTCACACTAGCATTTCCATATGACGTATTTTCTCAAGTTCTAAAATCCAATCTTTTATGGAAGGAACCCTTACTTGTTTCCAAGATGGCGGGATCAAGACCCTAGCAACCGTGAGAAAATGGTGTAGGAGGCCTTTCTTAATAAATTTAAGAGAGCCCAGGGTCATTGAAAGAAGTGTTACTTCTTTTTATATTTGGGAGCGAGGACCCAGCGCACCTAATAAACAAGTGAATTATAGACCACCAGAACTGAAATATAAGTGGGCATTCCCACCATACATGGAGTAGTGTTCCTCTTTGTGTATGATGCCAACATCTATCAGAGACTGTTTAACGGAGATACGATGTAAATCCACCGGACAACAGTACCATCTAGATATGATTTTATAGTTTGTTTCTTGGGCTTTACACGTCAATGCAAGTTCATGTGTAAGTACAAGGGATTTCTCCAACTCCTCGTCAGTTATCGACCCTCCTAAGTCTCTTTCCCAAGTTTGTATGTAGGGGGGGGGCTTTGAAATTTTAGCTAAATCTTGATTTAGTGTCAGGGTCTTGTAATCTTCTGCACACCAGAACTCTGATCCAATCAGAGTATGAAAGGGAGCAAGCAGCCAATGAGAACACATTGCTTTGCCCCGTGCTCATCACTTTACCCTTCCATTGCAAAAGGGCTGAATTTTTAGCCCTCCAACACACATAACTTTGAAAAGTCATTTGTTAAATAATGAGTAAATGCCACATGAGAATTTTTAGCTGATTTACCAATTTTGAGCCCTGAGTCATGAATTTGAATGCAGAAACAAAGCAATCTGCTATTCACCAGTTTGTTTCACCATCAGAATTCAGTCCATTGTCAAAACTGGGCAATCAACCACTACCATACAGTTAATTGAAAGTTAGAATTTCAATGGAATCAAATGAAAAAATGTAGTTTTGTATAAAACAAGCAGATCTCTCAGCCACATTTAATTGGAAATCCTAACTCCTTGCAGTTGATTAAAACTACCACATTAGGTCTTCAACTGGAATTTCAACCACAAATAAACTAAAGTGTGATTACTGTAGTAAAATTCCATGTGTATAGCATTTTTTTTGTTTGTACAATTGACTTGCTCTAAACCACTTTACCTTCCAAAAAACTGTCCCTTTTAGACCAAATGGCTAATATTAATATTTGCATATGGAGGCCTAGCACATTATGGAATGGGGTTCACACTCGCACCTTTGCTATGACTGTTTAATGTGTTTTATTATCACCTTTACAGGTAGATGTCTCTTCTTTACACAGACCTCAGGACTTAAGTGCAGAAAAGGCAGTAATTGAACTCAAAGGCAGCTATTTCTCCTGTTCTTTCATACTGCATTCATTAACAGTATTACGACTTTCAGATTGCTTGTAAAAAGTCTTTACACATCGACTTTTATCTAGACTTCTACAGGCAGCACCATATATTCTGCTTTAACTTTCTCTCTTTAATAGCATCTTGGTGTTATTATTGTGCTGTTCCCTTATTTTATCTCTTGGGTGATAGATTTCTGACTTGCTAGCATAGGGCAACATATGTTCTCTCGTTCTGCTGCTTCATGTCAGCCGTGGTCACTGCCAGAAATACTTGATGTGCCCTTCTCCGAACATCTTCATTGCTTTCTTAGCCTGAAGAGATACAAAAGCAGAGAACTGCATTAGGCTACCCAGAGCAGCATATTGTTAGATTTCTTTGTGCTGCACTTAAACTACATTGACCGCTAGACATTTAAATTCTAGCCAGTCTTATTATTAAAAATAATTCCCATGCTTATTTAAAGGGCACCTGTTCATTGATACTCATCAACGCTAATTTAATGGCTGATGAGTTCTAATATGCATTACCAGCCACAATTATATACAATGAAGTCATGACCCTGTGTTGCCACATTCCCATTTTCCTGACACATTCAGTTCAATTGGCTGAAATTGTTGCTCAGAGTAAGTTGCAGCTCAAACTGCTGGAGGTTTTCTCCTCCACCTGAAACAAACAATGGTTTGGGCTAAAGAGAACCTGTACTCTGTACATATTATGCAAAATTACCTTCACATAAGGTGCTTGCTGCTTTTTTATGTGTATTTGTGTTAGATGAAATCAAATGTGAAGGCAAAAGAGAGTAACTGGAAAAGGCCCCAGTGGTATCAATGCAATGTGTTTTAATGAACTACCAATGCTGAAGGTAGGTTGCCCACACATAGGCAGAAAGTAGGTGACTTGGTCATCAAACTGTCAAAAGATCTTTGGACCACTTATATATATGAAGAAAGAGAAAAAAAGGCAAAATGGGGAAGCGTGACAGGTGTTGGCTTTACTGGAAGCACCAGTTGTGATTGGTCAAGATAATTCATTTTGGGTAAAAGAGAGAGTGGACCACAAAGCCAATGAAATCCAAAACCTGTATAAATGTAAAATGTATGCAGGATGGTACAGATGGAACATGAGCTGAGAGCTGAGAATATTGTAATAAAATTGGGTCAATCATTGCTGGAAACATTACATAAATGTATGTTAGTGGTACTGACTATATCAGCAACGACTCTGCTAACCAGAAATTTTTATAATAATAATAGTTGTTCCAGTTTACTATATTCTTATTTTTCCTTCACTGCAGAAGCCCTGATGAGGGGGGCTGCTGATCCCTGAAAAGTGTTGGCTTATTAGTTTCCACTACTTATCTGATAATGTCTTCAAAGTAAAGTTTAAACTGAACTTTTCCAAAAGTTTGTAGTGTGGCGTTTTAATCCCAATAATATAATTCTGAGAATATCAATGGGGACACATCTGTAGCAAAGGAGAATGGAAAAATAGCAAATAACAGAGGCAAATGTATGTACAACTTAGTATTGATGTCTTTAGCGGACCCAGATGTCATTCACATTTCACAGTGCCAGGATGGACATATATACTATATAATCAGCAATAATGAGGGTAATGTAAAGTCCAATCTGTTTCCTTTCATAGGTGACTTATGGAATTAATGTCTGTCACTTTTTTTATAATCATAGCACCATTCCTCTCATACCATCAAGAGGGCAGAGCACCATCCCTGATATTTTGGAAAGGGACTGGTATACCATGAGCATCCTTTTTACCCAAGTGTAAAAGAAGAAAACTTCTACTAACTGGATAGGGCGGGTTGACATGATTTGAAGTACATTTTCAATGTATACAGCATATTATAATTTTATAATGACAGGTAGGTGCACATGTACGCAATGTATACATAAGCAGTCGCTGTATGTGTGTTTGTGATTGAGCAGCAGGAGAAAGGAATGAATAAAACACCTCACAGGTCTGGAGAATACTCCAGCTTGCCCTGCCAGGGTGTTATAAATTAGAACATGTCAGTATTACAATGTATATTAATAGTCACACCTCTTTTTAATGAGTTTGGCATTGGCAGCTGAGAGGAAATACAAGTCATCATGCCTCTGCTCATGCACACCCCGACAAAGGAATCCGTAATAAATCTTCCTCGAACAGCACTCACCATAAATATGTATCACATAAGGCATCTGTTTTACATTCTGCATATAAATCAGCCCAGCGCTGAATAGCAATGAATCAGCCTCTCAATGCCTGATTTGATAACAAATCGACTTGGATCTTAGCAGAGAGAATTTACAGCCCTCAGACCTAAGACAGATAGTCAATACTTAACATGACTGCCAAGTTAAGTTTTCCTTAGCTTGTAAGATGCATACATTTAGGATTTTAAAGGTACAGAACGTGTGGCAGAGAGGTTGAAAGAGGCGACGATCTGCAATTAGCTTTAATTATAACCAACACAATTTGTTCCTTTTTTGTGTTCAAATTATTTTCTGTTTTAGTGGTTCCCGTAAAATTATACCATGCAAGCAAATATTGTTCATACAAGTATGACTTTTATTCTAACAAATGATACCCTATAATAAATAAAAGCTATTTAAAAAATTATTCTAAGACATCTAACCTGACCACACTGAATAACCCCAGGTTAACATTACAAAAGCTAAAACCCTACCTAAAAAATGATGTTCATGGGATCATAAAGCCAAAAACAATTATACATTTATAATACTTTTCAACCAACAAGTAGCTGTGGTTGGGGAGGTACCATCACCATGTTGCTGCTGTCAATGGTAAAGAAAGTGAACACCCCCTGTGACTTAAAGGTTAAGATCATCGCAAGGGTACTATTCAAAGCTGCCTGAAACCATCCCATATTCAATGGTCTTTTCAAGAGCCTTCAGCCCGGATGCAAGAGTTTGGAGGATTTATGCTTTGACCACAGAAAAAGTGTCATGGAGGATATTTAAAGCAGAAGTAAACTGAAAAAAAACATACTCACCTGTACACATAACTATGTTTGTATGACAGAATGACAGCTGTCATTGTTCAGCAGCCTACTATACCTGTCAATGACAGGTATGTTGGATTGAAACCAAGATTGCCTAAATTGGAACTAATCGGATCTAACCACCACTCTGTGGTGGAATTCCTCCACTGATCTGTGACCACCAATGTAATGGCCACTAATCCAATGACCACTATTGTAAAAAGGGCTATTTTACACTGACTGAAAATGTAACAGGGTGCTTCTACGATGATCACAAATGTAAAAGATTGCTTGAGGTCTTAAATTTACAAAAGGCTTGCCAGCTTCTAGTCCAAAACTCCTTTACCTTCACAGATACGTCGATCCCCCCCGGGGGTTTTCCTAGATTGGTTCCCATGTCATCCTGGTATCCTCCTTTGTTCTGGCGCAGAGGAAGTGCTGGGCGCCACCATATTTTTTGCCTTTCTTATGCCTTCTTCCCATGTCACCCAATCTCGCACTGTGCATGCATGAGATCTGCATTTTTTTAAACCCATTGAAGAAGCTCCTCCTCTGATCCCAGGCCTCCTGGGTTCCATGATGTATGTATCCCGGGTGGTTCTGTGCTATCTTGATCACTACAGTGATTAAGACAGAAAGGGAAGGGCTTTGCCTTTTAAGGGATTTAAACCCCCTCCCCTCAAAAAGAGAGTAATTTTTATTCAGAAAGGTTGCTACCCTTTAATGTAAGGTAAAAAGTTTAGTTTAGGTCCGGTTTAACTTTGTTGGGGCAGTTGGAAATACAAACTGCCTTTGAAGAGTGGATATCAGCCTGGGCCATGGAGATTCCTAGGCAGACAGGCCATGATTGAAAGAACTGAAATCCATGACATGAAATAGGTAAGCCAGGGATAGTCAGGCAGGGGAGGCAATGCCATAATAAAACTGGACTCAAGCCAGGGAATGAGATGGGCTCTGAATTGCTTCAGTTTTAATAGATATTATGAGAAACTCACAGTGTGCAGTGAAATCAGAGTAAGTAATTTCAGCGAAGAGAACTCTTTACAACTGTGCAAGGTAAGGCAAGAGATTAGCTTTGAAGCCCAACACCAGCTTCTATCCCTAAAGTCCTCTCTGAACTTTAACATACGTACCCTAATGCCCTCTAATCAATCCCCTTTATACCTTTTCCAGGTGGTCTTCAGTGCTGCAAATAATGCTGCCCTTTTTGTAAAAACTGAGCCCATTTCTATGCAATGTGGGAGCCAAGGTTCACGATGACCCCTTGAGTTATCACAATGAGGTTTTTTTTGTGCTTGCATTGGTGGAATTAGTTTAAAATATTTTATAATACTTGATATTATATATATATAAGACAAGTCAGATTCTAATCTGCATATGAGTTCTGGATCAATGGCTCAAAGCCTTGAGGTAAAAGGTTCAAAATGAACTTTTAGAAAGAGAGGTCAGCAATGGCATCCTTCCTCTCGCCAAAGTTTTCCTTTAAACTAACATAAAAAAATCAGAAAATAAAGCTGAATATCTGATTTCTGAAGGTTATTGGCTAATTTGCATATTAACTGTATTATTATCAGCAAAAACTGATACAAAATTTCTACTTATTCTACAATTTAAACTGACCTGTCATTGGAAACTTTAGCAAATATTTTGATTAGAGTTCTAAAAGCTCTTCAGTATATTACTTGTAAGATGATCATTCATACTCCAAGCTTTCTACATTTTGACATTTAGCCAAGCTGTACATAATGAAAGTTAATCTCTGGCAATGTGGGCATTTTGATATTATTTTGGGAAAAAGTTTTATTTTTTTCGTATTCCATGCTTCCTCTGATTTTTTTCAATCTTTTTTCTCATGGCTTTTTTTTATTTTATTTTAAATTTGTGCCTCAGGGAGAAGTCAGCCATCTGCTGACCTGTGAAATGTTTCTCATTTGATGCCTGGATTTTGTCCAAGATGTCTATCATTAACCCTTGAGATGCCTGAAAGGTGAAAGTTGGAGCTAGCGTGCTCCTAAAGCTGAGGGCTTCATGCTGTGCATTCTGGGAGAAGTTGTGAAAATCATCTCTGGGAGGGGGAATAAACTATTCCACATTTCATCAGGTTTATCACTTGATGGTGCTGCACATCCCTAGAAACCCTCTTTGGAGTTTATGCAGTTTATTTCACATCACTAGCTTGAGAGAAGATCATGGAAGCGGGCAAAGTGACAGTGACCTCTGTTTTGCCAGTGAGTTATAGTTACAGGGCAAACAGAATTTATAAAGGAAGCTGGGTGTCTGACCTATTCTTTTTCAATGATAATAACTTCCTGCATGAGCTGTGCAGGGTTAATGTGGTAGAGAGTGTTACTTATGTGGCCAAAATCCAGTATATAATAGATTGCAGACAAGTGTATTTTGACATGATATTGCACTGGGTGTATCCAAACAATTATATGCTTTCATGCAGAATCCTTTCTTGACAGCTAATGGCATGTTTCCAAGTTTGAAAAGCAGTATTCTACCTAGTTATCTGTTAAGATGCTAGGGATCAAACCTTGGGTAAGGCATAGAATAAGGACGAACTGCAAAACTGTATTTTATCTTTAGTGAAAAATCAACAAACTTGGTCTCTATTTTAGTTTTGTTTCCCGATACTGGACATTAATTAGAAGCCCTTCCCCATATGTAGAGGAAAGGTACACCTTATGACACATCCAGTATCACAAATGTATACCATGCACAATCCTGCAAGCCAGTACCTGATAATATAAATATTGTATAATTCACTACAAGAGCACCTAACTAAAATCCCCAGGAGCCAGGTATACAAGGCCATGGGAAGGAACGAATACTAAACTTGTACCTAAAGTCATAAGTTCCCATAGAAATTCAATATTAGAAGCTTACAGCACAGATAGGATCACCATCTAATATTAGATCCTCCTTTAGTAATACAGGGCTCCTGTTTGCACAAAAGGTGACTCTATTCTGGGCCAGGTGTAGGTATCACAAGCAGGGGAAGCGGATCCACACCGTAGTAAAGCACAGGGAGTATAAGCCCTAAAAATGTCCAGGAATCCTTCCTCCCAGATCTTAATCACAAGCAATGATGAACTTTACTGGCAGGTTGTTCCCATTGGAAACACTAGCCAAGATCGGCGTAGGGTGGAGTATGATGATGGCAGGCAATGACATGAACCGGGGACAATCTAAAAGTCAAGACTGGCAGCAAGCAAGTGAACTCTGGCACAAGGAGAGTGTACACTGTAGGATATCTAGGGTCAGGGAGCCAGTGGGGTTTCAGGATCCCAGCAGTGTATGGGTTATTGGAGGACAGGGGAGGCAACTCTAATGCCCAAACGGTCACAACAGGTTTTAGGTTCACAGGAGCTCAGAGTGCAAAGAACACAGAAACAGATGGGTCACCAGAGTAGGGATCACTGGAAACTGAAGCATTGGGCTTGACACTACTGTAGCAAAGTGTTGCTTGAATGCTATAGAATGCCTTATTGCCAAGTGATGCAGCTGGAGAGCCCTAAAATAATATCACATTACAAGCACTGGGGTCAGACTTCACAGATGAATTTACTGGGCACTGGAAAATGTAGTTAGGGCTTTTTTTGCTGTCTTGCTTTGCATATAGGCCAGGCAGATTGGCGGGCATTTGTGGATCCAAAATGCCACCCACCAGTAGGTGGCATCCTAAGCAATTACTTACATAGTTTATGGCTCCAGGTGGTCCTGGTTGTAATTGTTGTTTTTAATAGGAAAAATATCACCAAGGTTGTAATTCTCAGAAAAGGCAGTAGTCAACAGTACAGGAAATGAGCTGTATCGAAATTATATCAATAAAATAGTTTGGTAAAATACTAGAATCTCTGTTGGTCACTGTGTCTGATGAAGGGGCTTTTCTGAGCTTTTCTGAAAATACTTCTTCAGTGTGATTAAACTGTCCTGTTTGCTTTGATCCCTGAACATGCTGGAGGAATTGAATCAAGATTTGAAGATCATTACTAGAACATCCCATAAAGGACAATATAGGAAAGATTCAGCTATTGGTTTATTGGTCACTTCTATACCCAGGCTGACCTTAAAGGAAACTGCTTCTCATAAATGAAAGAAAAAACTTAAATCGCTTCTCCGTGTCATTAAAAAATGCCTAATTCTGCCAATCCTCTTACTTAAAGTAAATCCATGGATCAAACTACAGGGTCCTCTTATTACATTGGTCCATTTTTCATATATTCAAACATTTCAAAAAATGATCTAATAAAACTGCAAAGACAAGTAAAAGAATTATAGAAACATACCACTTTACCAGCTTTTCCTTTGGTGCCCGAAATATGGTGATGTTTCTTCTGCTCTGTGTAAGTAATATATTTTATTTTTTGTGGTACTTAAAAACTTGTGCATGACATCAACCCTTCTAATACAGGAGCCAGGGGACAGCTTATTGTATTTATTATCTTTCTCGTCTACAGGGGTAGCAAAGTTAACACATTGCCTATGCTTGTACTGCAAGGTCCCATTTAAATACTTTGAGTTACTCACTTGGATAAACTATACAAGTGAGCTCTTCTGAATTGAACTTTCACTGAATACATGTTCTGGGTCAGCACCCTAGGAAGTATTGATGCTTCTAGGTCAGTATGACAGCCAGGGAACCGACTTTTCTAGTTGGAGGTTAGCCTCTGTTCTACTCCTTTAAAAAGTTTATTATGTTATGTTATGTACATTCTGTTGGCATGTACATGTTCAGATGTATACTTCTGGATAATCCAGTGAATCCAGTAAAACCTCAGTCACTTTGCTATATTCTAAACTCGCTTAGCGAAAGCACAATTCTCATGTTGGAGTTTTTTAGCATTGCATAACTTGGTCTTAAAATAGCTTCACAGTCACATAACTCCTAATTGTTCAGTGGCAGAGAGTCCAAGTTCCAATTAGAAGCATCCTTCACAAAACACAGGAATCAAAGTAGACAAACAGTAATAATATACTTGAAGACATTAGGAAAATTAATAGCGAATCATAAATTGATTGAGCCAACTTCCCTCCCTTTTCTCCATCTTACCGGATATCCTGTCTAGCTGCATGAACAAAAACTGGAAATGATTCAGTCAACAGAGGATCTGCTCACATTAAGTTGTTGGTGATTGTGACCTGTGCAAGGGAAGTGGCTTATTGAGATAGATAGCCTCAGTCCTCTGGGACAGCTGTCTGCACTTTTTCTTTAAGCACGTTGCTTGCCAACTCTTTATATGGGTGAATAAGTCAGATATATTCAGCTGGGTCAGGCACTTATACATTTTTGTTGTGACTATTGTCGTGATTATCAGGACTTTAAATATTAGATATCAGGCATATCTATTTCCAGTACAAATAAATGTTGAGTTCCAGTGTTCATAAAGGAGAATTCCAGGTCATATTATGTTGTCTAGTAATGTATAATGTGCACTCTATTTCTATTTACTGGACTTAATGCTTAATGGACTTAATGCTTATTTTATGATATTAATGTCTAGTTTTGTGTTCCTCAACCAGAGCTCTGTGGGACCCCAATGTCCTTCCAGAGGTTGATAGGGGTTCCTTGAGCAATGCACAATTTGCTCCTGTTAGTTTAATAGATATTAATTATTGTTTAGGCTATTTGTAAAGGTGACATTCTTCTCATTAGCCAGCAATATAAGAGGCATTCTTCCCATCCCCACCATGCTAATGTACTGTGATCTGTGGATATAGCAATTATAAAAGGGATTCTCTGAGGACCTAAAAGTTGTTTCAAGGGTTCCCTCATGGTAAAAGGGTTGAGAAAGGCTAACATATTGAGTAGGTGGCCCAATAAATGCATGCAGGTTGCCTTTTCAATTTCCCTGAATGCATGCTTAGTATAAAGATAATGGCTTCATAAGAAGTTCTCTTGGATGAAGGTATGTGTAATCATAAAGTGGCTGATGGTTATACAACCATAAATATATAAATATAAATATATACATTAACTTTTATAAATATACTGCTTAGTCCATATTAAAAAAAAAAAAAACTATTCCCTGGTTAGGAAGAGATAAAAAATGTCTCTTTGTTCTTTGAATAGTCACACTTCTACATCAGACTAAAAGTAGAACCCTGATGAATAACCAATTGTGGTTTTAATGCCATGAAGTTTTTGTTACATTAACGTTAGAAGATTCTTCAATTGGGGTTCCATCCATCATTCCCAATTCTGACCTGAAGTCTGCAGACTGGTAAGATATATAACTACCACAACAATCTCAAATCATATAAATAAAATAGTTGGATGTGGATTCTCCAATATTTTTTAGGTTGCATGTCCAACATTTTGTTGATTCATTCTAGGAGATATTTATTGTGGCAATGTTCTGTTTATATTATCACATTCATTGTGACTGTAAAAGTTATCTTAGGGCAAATGTGAGCAAAATGAACAGCCTGACATCTCCAAGACCCGGTCAAACATTTCATACCTACTTGGTTTATGTTGGGACTGGTTGGGATGTTGGGACTGGTCCTAACCTTGGTATCTATCAAATGAACCTTTGTTATTACATGTATATGTATTCACATTTTTCTCAGGGTAACAGCCATATATTTCTATTATTTTTTTTACAGGTCACCATTTTTAGAGAAAAAGTTTTCATCATCATGAAGAAGGATATCTAATTTTAAAATTATTTTTCTTTTAACATTTTTCCCCCATATAATAAATTCCCGCTATAGTCTTCTCCACTAAGCCGCCAGAACAGTATCTGTTTGTATACTGAATGTACTGTATAGTTTAACTAGTCCTGTTTGTTACTCCAGGGACATTTAAATAATATAACTCACAAACTCAGTAGATATAAACCAGATCTATATTTGCTTTTCTTTTATAAAGAAAACATTAATCTCCGTGACTGTTTCAAAAAGCATTGTCAGGTCAGCTGTGTCCTAAAAGGCCACCCAAAAAGCTAAGACCTTGATAAGTGCCATATACCTCCAACCCAGTGATAATCACTTTTGTCTTTCTTTTTTTTTCCTCTTTAACATCCTAAAAAAAAAAAGTCCGATTTAATTTGAGTCAAGGGAATTTCTATTCCACTCCACAGGAACTTGGCTCATGCAGCCGGACCATACGGCTTCATATGTGTGGCCCCTTTCATGATCTGGACTCCGTTCACTTGATGATCTGCCCAAGGACATCTTGTGTGATTGTGTAGGTGAAAGGACAATGGATTATTGAACAAGACCACACAATCTGCAGAAGATGTACAAAGTGATTTAGCCAAATGTACTACCACTCCCTATCTCTGAAGACATAAAAAATAAAGGTGAATAAACAGAGGAAAATAATCATTATCAAGAGAAGGAGGAAAAAAAATACCTTGAAAACATTGAACATCTATGAAACAATGAAAAAAAATGAGTAAACCCAAAAGGGATCTATCTCTTCAAACATACAAATGATCTTATGTTAACAGTTGGGATTAAACATCTGTCTCATTGTTATGTGATCATAACAGATGCTACGTGCTAACATTTCCTGCTAGCACTGTTTGTTATTATTGTTTGTGCAGCACATTGTGTTGTATTCAGCTTAAGGGATACATTTTTTATTATCCTTCTGTGCAGCTGAACCAATTCTGTGATGTGCTAAGTGCAGTAGCTAAGTCTCTTTTGGATTTCAGGAAATCTAAAACCTCTTGATGTCACATTTGACAGGACGCCATGCTCTGGAATTGATTTTACATTGTAGTAGCTGTGGAATCCAAAGCTTAATACTCATATAAATTGTTTCCTTGCTCCGTTCCTTTTGGCTGAGGCTTTCACTTCTGTTTTGCCCTAGGAATAAAGAGTTGAAAAAGGAAATTGGGAATGTTTAAATGAAGAGTGGCAATGGCCAGGGTGCCAGGTTTTAGGAGAACGGTGCAGGAATGGATGTCATCAATTGCTTTAGACTTGGTCATTATTAATGAAGAAGACACTGATGTCCCTCAGACTCGCTCTTGTAGAAATATTCTTTTCTGTACTTATTTGGACTGCCAGCGTATAGGATATAAAAATAGTCTGGTAAAGAACCTAAAGCACTGCTTTACCTGTTTTTACAGGAGATAATCCATCCTTCGAGGCAGATTGCAATTGCAGATTGTCAGCAGAGCAAAGAAGTGTATTCACTCATTACTAATCATCTGTAATCTAAGTACATCAATCTGAATGCGTTATGTGATAGATAATAGGTTCAGACAACATAATAATGACATGACACTTTTAACAATATATAAAAGAGTGGCTAACTTGGGTCTTTGTTGTTTAAATTTTTGTTTTCAATTCTTTTTTACATTTTTTGGGGAAAGACCTCTCCCCCTCTGTCTTTACCGCCATAGTGATCAATACTGAATGGGAAACCTGGAGCTTCCTGGGATAGCTATGTCATGTATCCCAGGAGTCTTCAGGCTGCTCCTTCTGTGCATGGGCATGTGTAGAAGGGGCTTTCCCAAAATGTATCTGCAGGGTAGGATATTTGCCTTCCTCCTAAATATTGGCCTTAAACTGTTGTAATGACATATGACTATGGTAGGGTTATTAGATTGCAAGCTCCGCTTCAGAAAGTAGCCGGCATGGTAAACCATTGGCTAGGAGCCAGTTGTTACCATTGCAGCTGTGTTTATAAACATCCAATGTAGTTCATGAATTTTGTAAGCTGAAAATCCCTTGAGTTCCGTGCGAACTCAAGTTCAGGCAAAGTTGAACTTCAACCCTTACCAGAAATAGGTCCAAAGAGTTTGGATTGTGGATTTGTGTTGCTTTGGTGTCCAAAATTAAAAGCTGTGTACACACAACAAACCTCTGTCATTGGGAATAGTCTTTCATGATAGTTTCCAGTGACATTAGAATGAAAGTTGTGCATGCGGTGCTGTTCAGTTCTATAGAGAGGGCAACGGGGGAGGGTGAATGGAAGGCACCCTGCTGCATCCTCCCTCTTAGGAAATTACCGCATCCTAGTCGGTGTTTAATATGTTGCTTTGGTGACATCACGGAATCACTGTATGCATGCTAAATTTGCACCCAATCGTCCATCTTGGGCAACAATTATCTAGCTTGTGTACGTGGCTTAAAATAGAATTTTAGTTCCACTATTATAAGTTTTGAGCTGGCAGGATATTTATTGCGGAAGGGACGTCACATACTTACCCACCTGGTAGCAATCTTTTTATTTAAAGTACACTGCGCTGCACATGGGAATATGCTGGGATATGCTAAATGCATCAAGATGACTAAAACCCAGAAGAAGATTGAATGAAGGTGACGGTGATGTGACAGATTGAGGACAGGTGAGTGTGATTAAAAAATTGCAATTAAGCAAGGAATGTTTGTTTTTCATTATTGGAGAAGGGACATCACCTGTGCCATTTACAATAAGGGACCTGTCTGGTCACAATTTTTTTTTATTTTTAAGGCTTAGTTTATTTTAATGTAGGTGTTAACTAAGGCTTATTTTAATGCTGCAATGTAGATGTAACAGGACCTACATGGGCAACATGTTAGCTCAGTGGTTACCACTCTGACCTTTGCAGGGCTGGGGCCCAAGTTCGAATCTTGGCCAGCACACTATCTGCATAGAATTTGCAAGTTTAAATACTTGAAAGTGGGTTTCCTCCTTCCCAAAACATGCAGTGAGGTTGATTGACTGTATTAATGATATATGACTATGGTAGGG
>NC_092859.1:142121893-142238127 GCF_032062135.1 Pyxicephalus adspersus | reverse complement strand
ACATCCATTGCTTTTTACCTGGTGATCTCGGAATTTCTTTTGCTTGCCTCTTTATAACACTGGGGAGGTATTCTCCAATTCCCAGATGCCTGGCAGCGGTTACAGGTGATATCTGCAGGGATTTTTTAGCAAAAGCATGTGCAGGAGTCTGTTTTGGGTTGGAAGCTGTACTTCGTTTTTACCCTTCCTATGGAATGATGTGATTTTTGCAAGTGATTGGAGTAGTAAATCGCTGTTAGATGCTGCATGAAGCAAATCTGTATGACAATACTACTGCAAGTAAGTGCTTAAAAAAAAATAGGCAAAAAAAGTAACCTATGTTTCAGTGTTAACCATTGCACCGAACCAAGGGGTGGCAAAATGACAAAGCACATGATCTCGCTCATGTGTCGAATGAGATTAGATACATCCGCTAGTGCCCTGTGTAAAATCCCACATCCTCCATGATATGTGACAGAAGTAGCCCAAAAAGTTTCAGAATTAGTAGATTTAGCTGCTAATTTATTTTGCCACTTGAGGGTTGTAAGTGGGGGGGAAATTTAAATTTTTACACAAGTTTAAAAAAAAAAAAGTTTTAAAAACTGTGAAATGAACAAGCAGTGTTATCATCTAAAATACATTTTGGTGATGCGTTTACTTAACAACAAAGTATCAGAACTGTGGACATATAACCGTGCTAATATTTAGCCTAATACTAGTTTGTAATAAATAATAAACTCACAAATGGTAACTTGATCTTTGGTCTGACCATGCTTAGGCCTTGCATTTAATACTCACAGCATTCACAAAGCATATTATTTGAAAAAAAATATGTGATTGCTGCCAAAAGGAATTCCCAGCTCCATATTTCTTCACCTATCCCTATCTGTGATGTCCCTAAATGTGAAGGAGTTAATGGAAGATCATTTGAGGTCCTCAGCCTCCTATGAAATAATAGAAGCTATTCTCATCAGGGGAAGGAATCATTATGTGCGGATGGTAATTTACTTTATACGACCTTCAATTGATTATTTTGTGCCTGCTACACAAATATCACAAGAGCTATTGATCGTAAAACCTGCAAAATAGATCTCTAATAGCTTTTACCTAGGAAAAATAATTATGCTAGTGTTGTGGTCAAACACACACATAAACCAAGGTGGAGGTATTAATGCGCTGTATTATTACCCATCTATCTGAAACATATGGAGCAGGCATTCACGACCACATTGTGTGCCTAAGATCCAAGAGGATATAGTACCTGACCAACATTTACAGGGCTCAATGGCAGAAAATTAATTACTGCAAGTAAAGGATGAGATGGTTACATAGTAATTATGCTTGTCTAGTAAAGTCAAGGCACAAATAGGCAGGATTTCATAGGAATCTGCTCCATGATGTCCAAGTAGTAGAAAACCAAAATGAATAAGGCATAAAGCATGGTACATCTGCATCTAAAGGATCCATTGGCATGTTTGCCCCCTCTAATTCTACTGCCAATTTGGTGCGTTGTGTAGCTAATCACTTCTATACCAAAATAAAATAAATCACCACAATGCAATATCAAGAACACCCCAGAAACCAGCCTGTGTGCCACCAGACGTGATTGCTAGTAAAGGTTAGTGAAAAGACAGTAGCTTCATTGACTTACCTAAGGGGGAAGGGATTTGGTTGGTTAAAGGTAATTGTAGGTATGGAAAATGAATCCATTTTAACATGGCGGCCACAATAGTACGCCAGATAATATTCCCCTTTTAACATTCACTTGTTTTAGAAGCATTCCTTACTTGGCAGCACTTATAACACAAAATGACTGGCATTTTGGCATTACAGAAAGTTTAGTTTCTTGTAAACTTACCTTTGACACAATTTATCAATGTTCTCCAAGTCTGGAGTGAATTGGCTTTCAGGGGAGAACCTGAAAATCTGGAATGGATTTCCTAAAAATCATTTGCTATTAGTTGGCAAATGTTTAAATCCTGGACCAGATCAATTTGAGGTTTGCTGGATCATCCAGGTTCTCCAGTCTTGAAGAGCTTTAATCATTTAGCATGATCCTGTCTTGAGTCATTGCTTTAGTTGTTACAACAATATATAGTAAAATTTAACATTGTCATTTATGGCTCTGTTTTAGGTTACAAAACTGTTTGTAGCTAGACCTAGAGAGATTTCCTTTTCACATAGACAAACGTCAGATGTTAGAACTCTCTGAAACTTCAGGTCATTGGCCAAGGACTTGTACTATGAAGAAAAGACCAAAATGTACAGACTAATACAGAGTAAGAAGGATGAGAAATAGATTCATAGAACAGTTCATTCTGAGAATAACTATGGAAATATTTTATTTGAATTTTGATGAGATTCCGTTTGGCCAGATGAATGGAAAGAAGAATCAATCAGTGGGGGGCCATTGGCAATTGTAGTTGACATTTGGAAAGAGAAAAATAAATACTGAAGGCTTTTGGATGGTGCAAACTGCATTGGATCAAAAGACACAGATATATGATAGACAGATAGGTATAAAATTGACAGATGGGTATTTATTGGGAAATGTATACATCTGCTTACTAATACATTTGATAACTGGGTTTATAGTAATTGTAGTAGTTTATACTTTACTATACTATTTGTAATAGTTTACATTATTTGTATACTGTTAAACACTGAAGGAAGCTGAGAAAAAACTAATCATGATCTCCATAAGCTTTATTTAAAAATATCACATAAAGTATTCTTTTCATATAGCTCCAACAACTGAAAATTTAAAATACCTATTTTTTTCTG
Source organism: Pyxicephalus adspersus (assembly GCF_032062135.1). Lineage (NCBI taxonomy): Eukaryota > Metazoa > Chordata > Amphibia > Anura > Pyxicephalidae > Pyxicephalus > Pyxicephalus adspersus. The sequence continues at coordinate 142,235,364 of NC_092859.1, read as the reverse complement.
AGCTTTTACCTGCAACTCTTTTGCAATTTGGTTCCATTTTTGTAGACAAAAAATCAACTCGCTCTGGATTATCTTGTAAATTGTAAGAATTTTAACTAACTTTGATGCAGATTCCTACTTAGGATAGCTTAAGTTTAAATTGCATCCTAATTAAAAAAAATGTAAAAAAAATTCTGCAATTTACATTTCTAGAGGCTTTCCATTTTTAACACTGTACAAAATGTCTACAATGGATTGATTTTTAACTCTTTTTTTTTGTAAGAGCTGTAGGTTGGAATGGAAATAGTTTTGTGGATGGTCTTATTTAATGAATGCTACAATTGCATATATCCACATTTAAAATAATATATCTAAAATATCTATAAAAACCAAAAATTCAAGACAAATAAAATCACATATAGCTGCAATAAAACAAGGCTGCTGAAAAACACATATGAAAAAGGCGCATTGTTAGACAGATTGATGTGAATCCTGTGCTTATCTGTACTCATTCTATTTATATGTGTACATAGTATAAATCTGGTGGGAATAGCTGTTTTCTAGTGGAATAGATAGGCATAAATCTACACAATATATCCGCTATTTAATTGTTGTAGCTTTTTCCTGCCCTATAAGATCAGTGATTTATTTTTTGCACTTTTCCACTTTAAAGGTCAAAAACTTTCATTCATATCAGAATTAAATTAAGCAAACCCATGTTTGTCTCATTCGGAGAAAGGGGTCACTTTGCTGTCGACAATTTCCTCACTAAAATTCTCAGCCTTCAGTTTTGATTGAGATCCAAAGTGGTAATTCCTATCAGTGGGAAAATAACTTGGGAGAAAACAGTTCTAAGATCTATCGCTGCCAAGAACTGCTTGTAAATAAAATATGTAAAAGATGGATATAGTGAGCTCCTGGGATCCACCAGTCGGATGCGGTGAAAGGAGAACATGGTCCAATTAGCATTCCAATATAACTGTCATGAACTGCATGGACTTTAATAGTGAATATGTTTTTTAAAACTGATCTCCATGCAAACAGCTAATTTAACAACTGAATATTTATGGGAAATATTTTACTTACTGTTGGATTTGTCAATCTGTTCATCAAGGTACCTATTTACAGAACACATTGCACAACAGCAAAAAAGTCTGGTCCAGGATTCCCCCTAGCCTATCAGATAATAAAGCAATAGTAGGACATGATGAAGTCTGTATCCACATTACCTTTATTAATCTGCATTGTACTTAAGGCTGAATGCCACAAAGTCCTTACTTTGAGGTTAAACGTAAGGTATTTTCGTGGCAAAGATATATTAAAAATACATTGGATTACACAATGGGCCTGATGTATTAAAGCTCTCCAGGGCTGTGGAGGATACATTTTCGTCAGTAAAGCTGGGTGATTCAGCAAACCTGAAATGGATCTGGTCCAGGATTCAAAACTTTGGTAGCAAAAAGCAAATTACTTTTATGAAATCCATTCCAGGTTTGTTGCATTACTTAAACTTTAATAAATCTGGCCCATTGTGTAGCAAACTTCTTCCTCCTACCCGTGATGCAGATCTTGCGCATGAGGCTTGCCCTCTGTGTCTGGGAAACATGTTGCCTAGGTTGCCCATCCTCAAGGTGGCCTCTAGGCACTCAGGACTGCAATGCCCATGCATAAAACACATGATTGCATCCCTGCACAGCCAGAAAGACTATTAAGACTGTGAGGCAGGGCTACAGAAAAAAATTCAAAAGATAAAAATATCACATTTTTGGAATTCATTTTATGATATAAACCTATTAGATTTTTTGTAAAGCATGTGACAAAAAAAAAAAATTTGCCAATGTATGTTTCATTCTACTCTACTAACTATTTTTAAGAAACACATAATTGGATTTATTTGTATTTTATATCTGATAGTTCAGATTTGAAATCTCTGATCAAATGACATATTAGAAAACTACTGGGAAAACTTAAGAACAGTAATAATCAAGCAGTGTGAATAGATTTTAACTTAAAATTAAAAGTAGGGCTTTAAATAAAAGCCATGCTTTCTGGTTCTCTGTATGTACCTACTGAATATTGAAGAAAGGCCATGTGCTCCAGGTGGGATGATATTTGTACACAATGCTCAGAATTAAACGACTTGTGGTAACACCTCTGCAGATAAAAAATGGAATTTTAAGTACACATATTCTGTTATTATAGAAGTCTACTAGCATTTTAGGTCCTGACCATGATTCTCCTTTAGGTACTGTTTCTTCTAATATAAGTTTTATTGAGAAACTATAAAGGCTGCCATTGCTATTCCCCCAAATATGTCGTCTACCTGATTGTACAGGAGATTCAATATCTTAAGAAAACTTCCATCTCCCATACAGTTATATTGGTCCATCTCAATTATAGGCTGCCTCACTGACCGGTAGAATATAGAGCAATGCAGTCAAGTTTTAACAACACAAGTAAAAAAAAATGGTGCACCATGGATGTTACAACGGTGCTTAGTGACATTAGCAGGTAATAAAATTCTATTTATGTACAGCCTTAAAAGTAATTTTAAACTTGAACATGGAATTCACAAGCAAGACCACATAGCCAACTAGCTGCCATTGGAAAGTTGGTCTTACCCACTCATTATGGAAACTGGAAACTCCATTTGATGATCTGGTCTGCTTAATATTTCTTGCTTATCTGTAAATGTAAAATTACTTTGCAATAAACTGCTAATGTAAAAGTGTCTATGTTGCCCATGTTTTCTAGCCTGCATTTGACTTGGGAAAAGGAATCAAATTGTACATCTGTACATTTGTTCTCATTTGTCTAGGTAATTGTGTATCTAATAGAAGTTAATAACATTCAACTGGACTTGTTCTTGTATTGTTGAAGATGTTTACCAGCTTTCCATGCATCCTCATCAGTTAAATATATGAAGTGGCATAAAAAGCTGCAAATCAGATTGTATATTTTTAGACAACTAAGTTTTAATTCAGACACCTAAATACACAAGTTCCATTCCTGCAAAACAACTGTGCTAGTATGTTTAGACATTTGGACCTAAGCTACATTTATCCTACTTTGGCTTAGTTTCATGCTTTTATGTTCAAAATGTAGCTGTAGCAAAAAACAGCACACAAAAGAGTCTGGTGCCCTTTGCAAACAATATAGTTCAGAATTGACATTCTTTTCCTTTTTTGTGCTTCCCCTTTGTAGCTGTAACTAAAGCTGGCTGGAGTCAGTTATCTACATAACATGATTTTTGACCTGAGCTTTTGTGATTAACTATGTGAAACTGCTAATCTGTTCTTCCACTAGAATTTTTTTTCATGGTACTGGGAAGAAATCCACCCAGCCACTTGTGTGTGTGATGGGCTTAACACATTATCAGATATACGAATGTGCAAGAATTCATAACAGTGAGACTGACTCCAAATCAGTGAGAGTCACAGACTATCAGAGACTGCAATTCATCAATCTCTCTTATGTGTTAATGTGGCTGCTACGGCGGGGACTTCCACTCGAATGTCAAGCCAATGGGCGTTTCGGTCGGAACGGCCACGTTAACACGAAAGAGAGTTTGATGAATCACCTCCAGTCAGAGATGACAGCTTCTCATTGGAAAAGCAGTGGTATAGTAATGTTTCTGAAACAATGTTAAAATCTAGGTTTCAAAGTTATTATGTTATAATGTACGTTAGCGCTTTAATTTAAAAAAAACTTAAAGAACAAAATATTTCATACATATGCCATATCTATAATTAGTAGTTGTTGGTACCCAGTAATTGTCATTATTTATGTAATTCATATCATCCTGCCATTATAATAGATATAATTTTTTGAGGTTCAGACGATCAGTCAGAAAACCTTTAGATCTTGGGTCATTCCTAGTTAGGGAATTGAAAAGGGAGAGTGCTTGATGTGCAATATATGACAGTAATAATGGAAATATGGACCATATATTTGTCATACCTATACAAGGAATATTCAAAATCTCTGATTTCATCATTTTGAGAGCAATGTGCAAGGTTTGGTATCCAATAACACCCAATCAGCATTATTTGTTTATTGCTTGGACTGCTACATAAGGATGAAAGTGGATATTTGATTTTTGAGTTACAGTGCTTCAATATCATTATTACTGCATGCACCACTGTAATAAACAAATTCCTTTGGTAAAGTCCATTATTTAGGTAATGCAGCATAGTTTAGGACTATGAAAATGTGGCTTTAGAGAAAGAGGATTAAAAAAGTCCACTTTATTGAATTATTTACCCAGGCTATAGGTTTGAGTTAATATGGTTTTATCGTGACAAGCTGCCCATCTTCTTGTGCTCTTCCAACAACATAGGCTAAGCACACACAAATGCTTGATGTAGGCAAGCATCTGATGTTTAAATGAAAAAACCTGAATTGGTTCGCATGATTAATGTAATATTGAGGGTTTGAGTGGCAGTGCAAGACACAGGTTGCCACCATCTTTGTTTACTCAACTTAACTCAAAGAAGAACCAATTGTAGGTTGAGAAGCTTGCAAGTTGCAAACAGGGGAACAGCTTGAATCACAATGAACAGCTGAAAAATGACAGGGGTTGATAGCATGTATATTTGAATTCTGACATTCATGCATAAATCACTTTCTGAGAAAGGATTGTTGAACATGGAGACAATTATTGACTGCAATAAATATAATGGGTCTCCATCACTCATGTCACTAGGCATTAACATCACTTGGTGCTTACATTGACTGAAGAACCATCACTAAGAGTTTAGTTAGTCATCAACTAGTCACCTGGAAGGTCCACAGGTCAGCAGACAATCCTTGAGGGCCCTGTGCTTTATAGAATCCCAGGCTAGGGGACACTTGCATACGGCAAGATTGTGGATAAGTCAAAATATTCCTAAGGGCATATTGAAATCTAGAAGACAACTTTAATGAGGGGACCCACAGATAACCAACCCCTAAAGAATAAATATTATATAATACCCTTCAACCATACCCAGAACTTGTGCACGTACCAATTCTTGCTGCCATATTGACAGATTTGTAGTGCAGTCATGACTTATTTCTTCATTAATAAGTCATGTGACAGATTCAAATGTCAACAAATTGACCAGTGCTATATTTGCATATGGAGTGTTGGCAAAGGACGTTCATTATAATTAATGCAGATTTACAATACTGAACACCATGATAAATGATGATTATTAATATGGGGGCAAAATGAAATGATAAAAAAGTCATATGTATGTATCTTTAACTTTTATAGATCTTTTATTTAATTATTTTTGATCATAAATATTTTACATACTTTGCGATGTCACTGCTGTGCGGCTCACTGTTCTCTTTGCTGGAGGTTCTGATATGAGAAGCAAAGTCCTGCCTCTACCAAGATGGCCCCCTTAACACAGAAACAAAGGAAGAACGTAAGTAAATATTAAGAAATGATAAGCTGAATGAAAATATCAGTGCCTCTTTTAAAAAGATATATTGCAAGTTTCCTATTTCATTTATATGTTTGTTTTTCTACATTTGTAGCAAACATGCAACACTTTACAATAAGTAAAAAAACAACTTTAAAAGAAACAGTTTTAAATTTATCTACAGCCAGTTAGCAAACTATAAAAATCCATGCTATATTTAATCATGAAATTTTTTGTACAGGTACAATGTTTTTTGCATCAGATGAATTATACATCATCTATTCATATTCATTTGTTCTGATTCTTCATAATTCTCATCTGAGCAATATGCTGTTTTATCATTTGGGGTGGGGAATCTTTGAATGGGGTCACAGAATGTTATCACTTGAGGTTGGCAAAGGAGACTCGTAATGTGCTAAGGGAGCCTGAATTCTAATTGGCACATTAGAAGGCACATGATATATGATGTGTCAAAAGGCATGATTGTCCGTATCACTGCTCCTCAGCAGCAATGGGGGAGTATACTTTAGCACATACCTATAAAATCACATTCTGTGTTATCCATGGAAATAGGAATAAGGTTCTTATGTATAAAAAGGCTTTAAAAGACGTGTGCAATGAATTGACTGTAGCACCGAGCAACCCATCAAATTTCAGCCGTCATTATTTAGTGCAGATTAGAGTGTACAAAGATGTACAAAGATTCCCATTGCTGCCATGGTAAGCAGGTCATTCTAAAGGAGAAGCAATACGAATGGTTTAGGAATACTATCCAGTCAAACATGAACAGACCCTAGCAGTCGAGTCACTGTCATTTTTATTGTAGTATTTACCCTGTGCAACTATTTTTCAAATGCCCATGGACAATGATATTGGTATTTTTTTTTACCGCACAATATGAACACCTGAAACTACAGGTCAGATGTTCCCTGATCAATGTGCTGTTCTTAGTGAGGAATGCTGCCATGTAATAGAAGACTGATAGCCAACTTGAATGTAAATAATCTGCCTGCATTGGATTTATTAAAATCCACCTTTAGTCAAGTTGTCCTTTATATCCTTTTAAGCTCACATAACCAAATACCTACCGTTAGCCACCTTGGCAAGAACTTAACTATGGCCAGGGTCAGCTCCAACTTAATTTGTGATCTGCTTACCCCATTCATTCTTATGGCTAAGGCTGTTATCCTATAGATAGATAGCTGGCAGACTGAACTATAAGGAATAGTAGACAATCATATTCCTAGTAGATGCCAGAGATAGTCATATTTTTTATTTCATTTTTTTTTGTTAAGATTGTGCAGAATTAGGCAATGCCACACAGTGAAGATCTACATAGTAGAGCTTAATGTAGGTATTTAGCTGTGTGGGCAGCAATTTAAAGAATTAGTAACAGGGTAAAAGTAGACCTTGCAATTTAGTGGGCAGTCCACTTTGTTGTCATGAACATGGGTCATGTTAAAGAAATTTTTAGGGACCCAGGACAAAATTTGGTGGGCCGGTTATGCCTTTCCCTAGCCACACTGATGCTAGAAACAGTGGGTAGTGGTAAGCCTTACTGTCTTCCCATCTGCCCAGACATCATACCAGCCAAGGCCGACTCTGTTCTCACATGCAGACTGCATTGTCCAACCCTCAAATCTCCCTCAGAACATGTGCTCTGAGCAGCATATTATTAACTGGGGTGAGATAGAATGGCCCCCTTCCTGGTTGTGGGATTGCTGCCCCATTTACATCTTAATAGATAAGGCCCTGGTGATGAGTCAACCTATTTAAAAAAAATTACCCTTGGCATATAATTTTTTTTCCAGATGCAGAAATACGTTCATACTTGTGACAGTGCCTAGCCATCTTCTGTCCTTCTAGTTGTACAGGAGCTAGCCAAGACTTTAGTGACAACCTCTATGGGGATACATTGTACCTCCAGTAGTATGGTGTCTGTCCAACAGCTATACAGGGCTGTGAAATGGTTTTAAATATGGACCTATGCAAAAGGTGTCAAGATGTCTCACACTGTTTATAGCAGGGGTGTCAAACACAAATACACAGAGAGCCAAAATTAAAAACTTAGACAAAGTCGCGGACCAACCTTGAAATTTATTGAAAAAATTGAGGATATTTTTCTTTCCCATTAGATATAAACCCTTTTCAAATGAAAACAAAGAGATTTTGCTTCAGATTCAATCTAGAACAAGCCTATATTGGATGAAAGAGGCATAATTTTTTTTAATTTTATTTAAGAAAAAATCTTCTGTCCCTTTCTCTATTTGTAGCCTTCTAAATTAAATTTCAATGGTAACCATTTTGCACAGGCTAACAATAATAATAACAATAATTTTCTATGAAAATCCAACCAATAAAGTCCATGCCTTGGAGTAGCAAGGAAAATACAGCTTAGGGGGAGTGCTGGAAATGCCAGACGCTGCCAATGCGGGGCTATAACCTTTGAGTGGCCCGCCGCTGAAACTCCCTCTTCATTGAAATAGCGTTGCTACTAAAATTCCCAGCATTATTTGCGTCCATAAAACAGTCCAATGCAGGGCCACGCATAGGCAGAGAACCCGCTGGTCTATAGACGTGAGTGATGCCAGGAATTGTACTAGTGGCACTATTTCAATGCAGCGGCGGGCCAGCTGCAGTTCATATTTAGGATTCCTTTGGGGGGCCAAAAAAATGGGCCAGAGTTTGAGACCCGTGGTTTATAGGATACATACAGTTGCCTAGATCTACTTTAAATTATATCTATCTTTTTATGCTTTGGATAGAGTAGGAAAGGGTTAGTCGCTCGTCAGGTTTATGTTCTGTGTCTCTTCTCTTCATGTCTTCTTTATTTATCCAAGTAACCATTGTCCCCAAAGTGTAACAAAATCCTTCTAATTGCCTTAAATTTTCCCAAAGATCACATAGAAATAAATAAAAGATTAAAATTCCTCTACAAGCAAAGTTCAATTTTAAATACACAATTTTGTACAAGAGAAATTTTTAAAAAAAATCATTTTTACTTTCACAGGATTGGGTGAAAAAAGTGAATGTAATTCAGTTGCACTCTATTATACTGACTATTCTCTGCTCCTTTATATGTAGTGATATTTGAATGGCTTTCACTGCACAGCATAAAACTTAGCTTAGCAGCAGGAAAATATCATTAAAAGAATTTCACATTTATTGATTCCAACTGATAACTGCACACAGATTTAAAGAGATTAAACCACCAATGTTTAGTAAAAAATCCAAACAAATAAAGGACCAACCTTATTTTGTAAAAAGAGTATAGTAAATAACAATAATTTTCCTAGTCAGACCAACAAAACACACATGGTTTCTGTAGTTTAAAGTTTGTATTCTGTATTAAGAAGGGACATTGGGGCAGTTCTCATAACATTCATTTGTGTGTGCTACCTATACTACCATTACTTTGATCCAATATTCATATATCAGACTATATGTTTCTTTTCAAAGTAGCACAGTTGCTAATTTTATTTTTAAATGGCGTAGAACTACTTTTTCTTAATATTATTATCATTATATACTGGATTGTCTTTATAGTACATAAACAAAGTCAGATCTCAGCTTGTGCATATCAACATTCTTGATTTAGTGGATTATTAATAGTGATGTATATATACTTACATTTTAAAACACTGTTAATAGAAAATTGGATTGATTTGTGAGCAAAATGCAGCTCTTTATATAAATGTATATTATAGCTGTGAATATTTAGATGAAGTGCTTTACATTTACCCTATAAAAATGACTTGTAATAAGGGTACCTGCTTTTTCCTATCCAAAGATCGGTCATTTTCCAGCGTTGTGGGTGCTGGGCTCCCCTGCAGGTTGGAGTTCCACCTGCATGATGTGATTGGCTGTACATTCTGTCAAAGTCATTGAATGCTCTGCAGGAGGATTTGGGAATGATTAATTGCCCTGTCTTGAGAGCTGAGAATTGTGAACAGCAGGGTTCCCTGCGTATGTAAATACAAGTGGTCACAGAGCTGTAACAGAAACAAATGAAATGAGCAGAAATGCTTAACAGAGGGGCTTAACGTGAAGTGTTTAGATTCTAAAAATTAGCTGCTATTTTATCTCTGTGGGGGAAGAAAATTTTCTTCTGGAGAAACTCAATAGTCTTCTTGGCCAGAACCACAAATTCGGCCTTTACAATGTTTTGGTTTGTGCACTTGACGCTCGTAGTAGGTAGGAAACAAAAATCACCTTCATTTATTGTGCTACAGAAGCCAAGACACTCTGCAAATAATGAATATGCTTTACACTACTGGAGATGTGTATGTTTGAGTTATGATTTTGTACATTTCATACAACAGACTCTATGGCAATATATCTTTAGGACATATAACAATTTATCAGTGTGTGGCATAGGGTGTTCTCCTAATTTGTGATTTGCATGCAGTGTCCTAAAGAATAATGCATTGCAAACAATAGACATAAGCTTAGCATTATTCAGCTTGCCCTTTATAGACATATCAATATTCCTTTCATCTGTACGTAATACTAGGTCCCTCTCCACAGCTTCACAGCCATGTCAATGCATTATACAATGCCGTTTTTTTCTTGACCAAGAAGTATTGTGTTTTATGTTTAATAATGAAGGTCCTCATTGAATAAATAACCTAATCAAAAAATAATAGAGGACCCAAACATAGGAAGCTGCTCCAAAAAAAGAGCAAACAAAGGGACTAGTTATTAGTATTGTCGCTGGTCTCTACGGATGATCTATTCCACATTCTTGACTTACCAAGCTTTGTTCTGTGCTGTGTCATTGGGCCTGATTTAATAAACCTCTCCAAGGCTGGGAAAGATACATTTACAGCAGTGAACCTGGATGATCCAGCAAACCTGGAATTGACCTGGTCCAGGATTGAAAACATTGCTAACAAAAAGCAAATGACTGTAGAGAAATCCATTCCAGGTTTGCTGGATCGCCCAGCTTCACTTATAAAAGTGTATCCTCTCCAGCCTTGGTAAGATTTAAATCAGGGCCATTGTTTACAGGTGGCCATTTACTTCACATTTACCATATAAAAATGACTTGTTATAAGGATACCTGCTTTTTCATATACAAAGATCGGTCATTATAGCGAGTTCTTTGTTTGGAGGTGGCCAAGTACATAGAGGGAGGACTTGTTTCCTTTTTATTATTAAACAGCTTCCTTAAAATATTTAAATAATATCTTGCACTTTTTTCATCCCCCAATAAAATTAAGTAGGTTGGAAGATTTGTAGGCAATTGTGGGACCTGTTCTTGTTAAAAAGCATGGTTTTGGGTCTTTAACTTTTTGATCTCATGAAAAAGATAATGATTTCTAGGTAGATATATATCTGTCAGATGCAAAGTCATGGGGCAACCAGTAACAGCTGAGATGAGATTTGTGACCACTCCTATGGTAAGTTTGACTTCCACTATTTGCAATTTCCATAGTCCAACGAGGAAATCTGAGGGTATGAATTTCAGAAAGGATGGAAAGGTAACAATCGTCTCCTGCCCATAAATGAGATGAACCATCCTGGACAACCACCAGCCAAAGGGAACTCTGCCCATTGCATACCTTACCAAGGAGCCCCCATAAAATGATGACTTTGCCAACCATGTGGTTTGCAAGTAAAAATTGGTTCGGCTTTAACGGATTCAGTGTTTAGTGGACGTGAAAAAGTAAATCAAAATGAACCCGTGCAGGTTTGCTCATCTCTACCAAAAAATATGAATTGATGGAATGAAAAAACCAAAGCTACTCTCTTGCCTTGGGCCCTATTCAGCCACAATCCATCTCAGTTTTGGTATTTAAAACAAACAAATGTATGAATTTGAACTTCATGCTTAAGTTTAGCATCTTCTTTAACAATCAAAGGTTTTGGTTATGTGGATAACATGTTTTTTTTGTACATTTACTCGTTTTCTAATAGTACGTTCCACTGTAGCAAGTTGCAGAGCCTGGCACACTAAATAACAGTTTGACTGAGAACTCAATTAGCATTTTATTAAAATGTTTACTCATCTTTAAGACTCCTCTCAGCAGAGAGCAGCCTGTAGGTGCCGGTTTCTACTCATTGTCATTTTGGTTCGATATAAAAAGGTGAACGTTGGATTAAACAAAACTGCTGGTCTCTGTAATCTGCAGTTTCATGTTTGCATTTTGCAAGTAGATCGACTGTGACAAGATCTGAGGGCTGACAGAGGGGTTTTCTGCATTTAGAAATCACCCTGGGAGGCGAGTTGATCTGCAGTGTTATCATACCATGACTATATTACATCTCTCCAAGTCCCTGCTGTCCCCAAAGCTTTAACATAAAATTGCATCTCTGGCTGTGAAATAATCAAATCCTCTACAGGTAATGTGTTCTGGCTTATTGTAATACAAAGTAAGGTAAAAAAAAATAGAAAACAAGCATTATTTTGTTTAACCACTTAAAAATCACACGAGGAAGATTTGCACTGTAATATGTAATAACACTTGCAGGGAGAAGTTGTGAAAGCTGGAATGTCTTATGTATGTACGTATTCACATGCATGTCATCATTGGTGTGAAAGAGAACACATTAGTCTCCTAGATTGTAAGCTCTTCTGGGCAGGATCCTCTCCTCCTCCTGTGTCACTATCTGTATGTTGTCTGTCATTTGCAACCCCTATTTAATGCACATGGCTGTGTAATATAAAATCCTGTTTAATAATTAATAATAATAATAATAATAATAATAATAGTCCACTACTATCTTTGAACAACGATCATCTAAGAGGTGTTCATGTCCTTCTTTTTCATGGGCTCAGCCCATACCAGCAACACAACTTTTGTGATTTGTGTATTTGTCTTCAAGTTTGTTGTGACATTGGCAAATCTTTCAAATTTCTTGATTTCCACAAGGAATATAACATATCAAGGCATTGCTTGTAATATTCAGAGCATATTGGGTCTAACATGCAACATAAAATGAGCAAACATGAAAATGATTGTTCTTTTGACTGGTGAAACATATACGCCCAGCACATTGGAAAACCTTTGCAATGAGTGAAAGACATTTCCCTTTCCTCCATAGAACACATTTCTATTTTCTCCATTGAAAAGACATTCTTGCACATAAAATCAAAGTGAATTATATTTCTATTTCAAACAGTCAAGGTTGTTTAGGAGCATGCATTGATTACATGAAGAATTCTATATTTCTAAAAATCTGTTACTTTTAGCCAAGTGTTAAAGTGTATGTAAAGCCTTTTTTTATTTTGGATAAAATGGGGAGCAGCGAAAAACCATGGGCGCTGATTGTCAGCTCACTGGAAAATTTTGCTTTACTTTCTGTTTCAGAGATGCTACAAAAGTCTTTAATTTCTCTCCTAGAAAGTTGTCACTAGGACTAGTACCCCCACTGAAAAAAATTCCCATAGCTTTGTGTCCTGGTGACAATGGTCAAAAGAACAGAGGGGGTGAATCTCGTCTAGCAAGCACATAAACAGCATTTGCTTCTAAACTGATATTCACCAATACCGACTTCCTACTACTATATCTGCTCAGTTTGGTACTTTGAGTACTTTTAGGCAGGTGCTTTTCATTTGGACCGTGATAAGGAGGTATTAAACCCCCCCTCCCATAAAATGAATAATTGAGGTTGTCTTACACCTCTGTTGGCTTGATGTTCTTTTTGGAAATTCAGATTTTGTGGACTTTAACTCTAGGCACCCCAGTTAGGCCAGCCACACTAGGACTGTTGAGCCTATGAAATTAGACTATTCAGAAACAATATTAAATTTATCACCAATCTTTATTGTATGTACCTCTTCATTATTTCTTTGGATTCAGCAAAAAAAGCCTAAAAGAGGCGTTATTCAAGTCCTACTCTGCCTAAAGAGATAGGCTCACAGATGTGTATATTATCTTCAAAGAAATATGATATTAGACTTTCTTTGGCAATTTGCTGGAAAATTTTCTCAGATAAGATGGTGAATATAATTGTTTGATGGACATTGCATGTATAGTTTAGGGCTATTGTGTATACATCACGCTGTTCTTTAAAGAATACTTGGTATCCTAATCTGCAGATGTATTGGTAAACCAAGTTGGAACCCCAAGCATTTTAATATGTGAAGGCCATTGTGCTTGTGCACTGGATTGCTTATATAAAATAAATACAATATTAATATTATTAGTTATATTAATAATGCAATCTAATTGAACTAGGTACACATGCTTCAAATGATCCCATTCATAAAGAGTTAAATATAAAATAAATCTACACATTCCAGCTGCACTGTACATAATCCACACTTCATTAGTTTTTAAGCATTATTTTTTTTTCTTTTCTTGCAAATTTACTACTGCTCAGTAAATAAAGCAATAGCCAATGTCCCTTTTAGCAAAAGCTATATATCTGTTCAGACTGCAATTTGCTTTGTTTATATGCTTTGCCCTTGAACCCTGGTTATTAACGCAATGTTTCTCCAAATAATGCTGTATAATAACTCTGCTTCGAGCACTTCTATGACACTGCACAAACAACCACAGGGCCAAACCTTGGCTGGCAGATAGGAAAAAAAAAGGAAAGAAGAAGAGGGAAGATAGGCTGCGGAATTACATCAGTTGAAGGGCATAGCTTTGAATTGGAGTAGCAAAAATGATTAGGAAATTGCTGTAAAAATCAGCCCTGCAGTCCTCGACTGCTGAGAGATCTTATTCTCCTCTGTGTAATGTCACCCGAGCAGAGTACATTGGAATCATAAGCCCTCGACCAACAGGCTCAGGCTAAGAAGATAATCATGGACAAAATAAAGAAGTCATATATTTAGTGACAGCGATATTATGTATGTGGGCTAGTGCTGTACGTAGCAGCTGATGCTAAGAGGATTTATAGTAGATATCTTTCTGTAGTCAAATGAGCCATCTAAGGTCTACCGGCTGGCATTGGGTTTGTTTAGTATTGGGTACAAGATTGTCATTTTTTTATGTTACGTTATAGCGTGATCTTTGTGTTTATTAAAAAATGTGTATATTTAAAAAAAAAGTGAAAACTTTAAAAATAGATTTATATAATTCCCCCATTATTCCTAAATTAGTCTGCACATTCACCTCCATACAGCTTTTTACCTTCCCTAGAACTTGGATGGCATGGACATCACTATCTGCATGTTATTCATATATTCTCCCTGTGTTTGTGTAGGTTTTCTCCAACAATCCAAACTAGTAGGTAAATTAACTTCCCCCCAAATTGCCCTTATACTATGTTAATAACATATGATTGTGCTAGGAGCATTAGAGTGGAATGTCATTTGCAAGAGACAATTATTGACATGACTACGGACTCTGTAAAGCAGGAACAAAATGTTAATGTTATTACACAGTATTTTTATAGCGCCAACATATTACACAGCGCTGTACAAAGTCCATAGTCTTGACACTAACAGGCCCTCAAAGGGGCTTACAAACTAATGCCCCTACCTCAGTCATTGTCATATGTAATTAATGTAGTCAAAGTAAATTTTTTTTGTTTTGGGGAAACAAATTAATCTAATGTCATGTTTTTTTGGAATGTGGGAGGAAACCCACACAAATATGGGGGAGAACCTGCAAATTGCATTCAGACAGCACCCTGGCCGGGATTCAAGCCTGGGACCTAGCGCTGTAAAGGCAAGAGTGCTACCCACTGAGCCACCATGACATCCATAACATTATACAAATTAAAAGCAAAGCTGCATCCTCTTTGTTTCATATACCTCCATTAGTAGTCCTCTTTAGAATATTCTGTATCTTCTCTATTGTTCCCCAATAAACTTGTGTGGCTTTAGGCAGCTTCAGCATTCTGTATAAATATTTGTAGACTCAATGCACAGGAGAATGAAGCACCAAGAGATTGTCTACCATAGGTAGGATAAATATTGCACAGCATGTAACTCTGCTTAAGACTACATTCACACCTGTGAACCAGAACTACACTCACACCCCACACCAAAACCACATTTTACAGTGGGCAGCACCAGATAGTACTGAATTGCTCAATGATGCCCCCGTTTTTTCTCTATAGGTTTCCCTTTTAGTCCAATGTTTTTTAGTCCAACGCAATCCTGTTCAGTCATTGGGTATACACTAATGATGTTACATTGTTCTCAGCATCTAGGTCTATTCTCGGCAGTGCCAGTAACAAAGCCAGGCGCGGCACTAATTGGCACATGCATCAAAAAGCCACCGGGAGTAGAAAGGTTTTTTGACTTTGCATGTCTCCTCTGCCAAAACTCCCACTGTTTACTTTTTTGAGTTTAGTTCTGCTTTGAAGCCCATTCATATTGCACACACATATTACCAAAATATTAGCTGCTTTTCTATATAATTTATCAGCACAGGTTTATTTATTTTTAATTTGTTAGCATTTTGATTGATTACCTAATTTACAATTGGGAACTATTTTTGCAATGGCTTCAGAAGCACAAAGAAAACTGTGCTGCAGTTTTAAAACTAGAAACCTTGTAACTCTTATCCAACAATTACCATAATGTGTGTTCCATGTAATTTGTGCAAATGATAAAACAACACTGCACCCGCAAGAATTTCCTTTATTTACCCATGTGATCAATGTTAAAGAAGCTGTTCTGTGATGTATTTGTTAGTTTCTGGATGAATAATTTAAAGTTTCTCTAATCTGTAGTGTCATTCCCATTTGGTGGAAGGCAGGCTTCAGTTTATGATGTCAACTACAGCAGCAAAGGTTAATGGCGGTCCTCTAAGAATGTACTTAGTTGCAGTGCCTTGTGTAAACCATTTATCCAGTCTGACCTCAGATGCTATCATAACACTGGGTGATAACATATAACCTTCATCAAGCGATCCCAGGGGGGAAATATCTGCTGCAGTAGACCAGTGACCAAACAAAATCCCAGGGTTAACAAGGTAGAGGAAAGTTGGGTTGCAGGAGTACCTGTTTTATTAAATAAAATATTAAGATTAAAGAAGGTATATCATTCAATATAAAAAAGTCAACAACAATTCTGTGGCTTGCATTTTCATTCATGCAAGAAGGTGATGTATTTAGAAAATGAAGTTTTATTTACTTCTCTTTACTTTATTTAGGTAGGAAATGTATTATACTTTAAAGTGTGCCTTTCACTGAAAGATGATGTTAGCTGCAATTGCTGATCTGGTTCTAAAACTATAGCTTGCTTGGTTGGTCTTCGGTTCCTCTGCCTTTAATAACTCCTAATATAATGAACCAGGATAAGTTTACAGATCATGAATATGAGCCACTACTTGCCACATGTGCATGGTTATTTCAGGTATGTGACTGAACCTACTTAAATCAAAAGATCAGCTTTGTATTCATGTAATTACCATTTTTTAGAATAAATTTATCAATGATAGATTGCAAATTATTGTGTTGTTAAAACCCTGTCAAACCCCTGTCATGTTTTCTTTGCTTGCTTCCTACCCATCCAAGCCACATAAAAATGACCAGGTAGCCATAATTCAATAAATTCAGATATTTACTATTATTGATTTCATAATCTACATGGAGATCACCATCCCTTAGCCCGTTTCACTAGAACATTCCACTGATCTTTTCCCATGTTATATCATGTTTTTATACAATGTGGAACTAAAGTTTCAAATTTTAGTTTGTATGATCAGGTAAGTCAATATTGCAGAAAGAGACAGGTGATGTTCCTTCTTTAATAATGTGATTTACCTGCTGGGTTTCTGGCTAAAAGTTGAGATGTGAATGCGCATGGTCAGTTTTAAAGCCAGCATTCCTGGGTTTCCTTGTGTGTGCCAGGATGATTTATAGTTATATTCTGCCCACATGCCCAATCAAGATGGCCAAGGATCATCAGGAAGTGGAGGAATGGAAGAAAGATGGCGGTGTCTGGAGCTGGAAAACAGGCAGGTGGGATTAGAAGGAAGCTAGTGGTGGCTGACGCTGGAAAACAGACAGGTGGGAATAGAAGGAATATGGCGGTGACCAACTCTGGAAAACAAACAGATGGGATTAGAAGGAAGATGGCAGTGCCTGGCAATTGAAAATAGACAGGTGGGTTAGCCAGGTTTTGTTCTAAGTTTAAAATGAACTCTATAACTGATCCTTATGAATTTATAAAAATTGGATGCCCAGTGCAGGTTAAGTTGGGTCCTTCTCTCAACATCTCTACCAACACCTTATGTATATATTGGAGGCCACTGGAGCACTGAAAAGAATATACTTCATGTTATGATTACTATCATAGTTTCTCATGTCCTTCATTCAAAAAAAAAAAAACACAAATAACCACAGAGTTTTATCTATTTTACCAGTATCTTCTTGGCCGAGTAAAGACGTGAACACACTTGTGTATCAATGTGTTCTTTATTTTCTAGAAAATCTGAATAATTCTATTTATGGAAAAATCACTGAGGAAAATATTTTGGCACCAGAAAAATTAATAGATGAAAATTGAGGCTATTTGTTTCAGTAACAACTGTCTAAAAGGGAATTATGCTATTTTTGGAGAGATTACCTCCTACATTGTCATATGTACAAGACAACGTTGAAAGTTCCCTAGTAGTTTATAGACAGCATTCTGATTTTTATCAATTCCCAACCAAAGAGAAATGTGGTTTTGGCCAGTCCCATGAGTTACGGGATGAGCTGGATGTCTCTAGGAGTGTATGGTTCATGCCATTGTATGGACATTCCATGCTGATATACTTCAATGTGGGCAAGGAAAATCATAATCTGGGATCATGAAGGGAATTTCAACCTAATAACTCAAACCTTGGTCTAAAATGGATATGTCCAATCGTGCACACTTATCGCCAAAACTCTTATCACCAAATCCTAAATATGCCCCTCTAGGCAACTTTTATGAAGTCATTTCTATGACTGTAAACATTTCTGCATACACAGATTCTTTATAGAAAATCACAAAACGGTACAGCTCCAAGACTTTTCTAGAGCTGTTCCGACTCTCTGGAATGGTCTTTCTCGTTCAATTCAGTTTGCTCCTGCTTTCTGCTAATTTTAAAAAGCACTCAAAAAACACTTTTCAGACTTGCCTACCCGTTTTTTTGTCTCTTAAAACCCTTACTACTTCCCATCACTCCAAATATCTGCTCCTATTGTGTGAGACTTCCCCTACCTCGTAGATTGTAAGCTTCTCGGGGCAGGGTCCTCTCCTCCTCCTGTGTCACTGTCTGTAACTGTCTATCATTTGCTACCCCTATTTAATGTACAATGGTAAAAAAATCCTGTTTATTATTAATATTATTATTAATACTAATATTAATAATAATGTCAGGTACACATTTTTTCTTCTTCTTTTTCAATATTTTCAGCACTTCTGAGCTTGTGATTATCTTTTGTTATAAGCCAGCTGTTCTTTTACTTCTTTCTATGTAATAATATTTACATATATTGAACCTTAATTTAAGCCAGATACTTGTAACCTGATCATACATTTTTTCTATACATTTCAATCATACACATATTAGAAAAGACTTTAAATCCAGTGTCCTACAAATTAGTCAGCACCGTTGTGCATGTTTCTGTGTTATTGACGGTGCATATTATTCGAGACCACATCCATAAACTTCAAAGACTTATGACTGCAAACAAATATTTTGCCAAATATCTGATACTAGATATATGTTTTTCTTAAAAGACAAAAGCCCTGAAGAGTCCTGATTTCAAGGGGAGTTTCTGCTTTCTTGGCCCATGTAAGGAAGACAGGAAGTGAGGCATTCGATACAGCAACAATATTTAGATAAGTGTGAGACATCTTTCTCCCAGAACTTTCTGAGTGAACTGTGTCCAAGTCTGGCTTCGGCAAACTTTACATTCTCTTCATCCTCTCTGCTTGATACTTAATGAGGGAATTACTTTTATTGGGACATGTACTAGCTTTGGCAATGAGAAGGAGCTGTTTAGAGTCAGTGAGGTATGAAGACATAAAGGAGTTATCTGTCCTATGTAGAAGATGACAAGTAACAAGACCTTTACCAACTAATTACACAAGTCTTTTAATCCATCTATCTATTTGGCTCTATATGTTGGTGGAACTACTTGTGCAATCCTCTGCTTTCTGTATGAAGTCATTTACAATTTATAAAACCTCACATCCAAAATGTCTACTAATAGATTTACTATGAAGAAGAACATTTCCACATACTATTTCAGGCCTTATACAATGACAAATGGTGCTGCATAGCCATCAATCTACAAACCAATACTTAATATTATTATTATTATTATTAATAAACAGGACTTTTATAGTGCCAACATATTACTTAGCGCTGTACATTAAAGAGGGGTTGCAAATGACAAACATATACAGACAGTGATACAGGAGGAGAGGACCCTGCCCCAAAGAGCTTACAATTTAGGAGGTGGGGGAAGTAACACACAATAGGAGGGGAGATATGTAGTAGTGGGAAGTAGCGAGGGTTTCAAAAGACAGGCAGGCCAGTTTGAAAAGATGGGTTTTGATTGCTCGTTTAAATGAGCAGAAAGTAGCAGCAAGCTGAAAAGGACAAAGAAGACCATTCCAGAGATTCAGGGCAGCTCTAGAAAAGTCTTGGAGCGGTGCATGTGATGAGATTATGAGTGAAGAAGTCATTAGTAGGTCATTGGAGCAGTGGAGAGAGCGGCTAGGGGAGTATTTTTTACCAGGTCAGAAAGGTAAATGGGACAAGAACTGTGGAGGGATTTGAAGGCAAAACACAGAAGCTTGAATTTTATTCTAAGGTGAAATGGAAACCAATGAAGAGAACTACAAAGAGATGCAGTGAAGGAGGAGCAGTGGGAAGGATGGATGAGTCTGGCTGCAGCATTCATAATAGATTGTAGAGGAGAGAGTCGGGTTAGTGGAATACCAGGGAGGAGAATGTTACAGTAGTCCAGACGAGAGATGATAAAATAGGTACAAGGAGTTTGGTCTCTGGGGACAGGTAGGGGCGGATTTTGGAGATGTTGCACAGGTGAAAGTGACAGGACCTGGAAATGTTCTGAATATGGGGGGTAAATGAGATGGCAGAATCAAAGGTGACACCAAGACAACGTGCCTGAGGGGAGGGACAAATAACAGTGTTGTTAACAGTTAATTATATGTCAGGGGTAGATATAGAATTTGGGGGGGGGGGGGGGGGATGATGAGTTCTGTTTTAACCATGTTGAGTTTTAGAAATCTGTCAGACATCCATGATGAAAACCTGAAACCTTATCCAGGACTGAGGGAGACAGGTCGGGGGTGGACAGATAGATTTGAGTGTCATCAGCATACAGTTAGTACTGTAAACAAAAGAAGATATAAGACTACTGAGAGAGGAGGTGTACAGAGAAAAGAGAACCAGTCCAAGGACTGACCCTTGAGGAACACCAACAGGGAGCGGAGTAGGAGAGGAGGAACTTCTTGAGAGGAGGAAGAAACTTGAAAGGATTGGTCATACAGATAGGAGGCAAACCAAGGGAGAGCAATGTCACTAATACCAATGGAGCGCATGATTTGGATTAGAAGGGGGTGATCAACAGTGTCAAAAGCAGAGGAAAGATCAAGGGGAAGGAGCAGGGAAAGGTTGCCTTGAGACATAGCTCCGATTAGGTCATTGGCCACTTTAGTAAGGGCTGTTTCAGTGGAATGGGCAGTTCAAAAGCCAGACTGGAGAGGCTCAAGGAGAGAGTTGGTACTCTTTGTAGACAAGGCGCTCAATAGGTTTGAAAACATATGGGAGACCGGACTTTTTATTGGTATATGGCTGGCTAGAGTAGTTCTCAGTAGGTTAATGAGGTTGATTTACTAAAGGCTGGTCACACAGAAATGTGGATTTGTTCTCTTGCAAGTTCAATTTCATTTAAAGCAGAAGTGAACTCTAGAGATAAAAAAGATCATCATGCCTGCCCTTTCTGCAATAAAATAACCCTACCTCCTGAATGGATTTGGTAAAATACCTGTCCCTGTTATCTCAAAGGCACCATCAACTTCTTTCTTCTCCTCCCCCTGGTTTGATTATTGGCCATCTTGATTGGCTGGGCTGAATGATGTAACTCATGTGCAGGCAGTTTCCCAGCGTCCATTTTTTGACAGAGGAAGAAATCAATCCGTCAGATGAGTTCTATATGTTCTATTGTAAAAGGGATATTTTCTGTCCTATTCTGCATCGAAGAGTTCCCTGATCAAGAATTTGCAAAGGCAGACATTATTTCCCTATTAGATAAGATAACAGTCCGTTTCAACCCTCCAATCATGTACAAGGTAAAGATTTAGATTTCCTTGCATGTGATTGAATATTCTTGCAAAGTCACTACATTCACTAAGCTAAGAGATTTATTGCTTACCATTCACCTTGATAAGTAAACAGTCTGCATTGCTGTATTAAATCATCCCCAGTCTGTATAAAATGTTTAGGTAATGCTTGCAGATGGTTTCTTGTTCACAGAGGCATGTATACAGGCAGAATCGGGTGAGTTTTGCTCATAAACTTGATCAATAAAAACTAACAACCATGGTCAAAGTCTTGTTTTTCAAGTATTTAAAGCCCACTAACTGCATTTACAGAAATGAACAAACAACCATTACTAGTCCTGGAGTTTTCAAAATGTTGATTTTTAAATTAATATATGGTCAAATCTGCATAAGTTAAAAGACAGAGGTCACTGAGACCATAGTGCTTGAGAAGATTGAAGGTAAAACAGCAAAGAGGTGGCGGTACATGGACAGCAAGCAATGAACATAAGCTTGCAAGAGTTTAAAGAAACATCTTTTCATGGAAAAGTCCATAAGGTCATGAAGATTTGGATCCAGTGCAATGGATAAACACACACAGCAAAAATCTACTTTTTTATTACTCATATTATTTGAAGCATGTTAAACTAACAGTTAATAATTGGCAGTATGACAGTTTTTACAGGTGTATACATGAAGATGTTATTGTGAGAATCCGTTGGAAGGGATCTTCAAATTTTACTATTTTCTAATAGGCTGCTTCTTACCTAATAAGGACAGGAAGAATTAAAACTGTGCTGTGCTTCTTTTGCAATTTATTAAAAGTAAAATATGGAGTAATTGCTATTGTGGTAAACATAGCACTTCCTCTGCACCATCCCCGGTAATGATAGACATACAATAGATTGAATGAAAACCTATTACAACCAGGTCCATTCTCGATCAAACATTGATTAGGAAAAGCCTCCCTCGTAATCAGTCGAGCACAGGCAGGAGTGGCAGGCAATCAACAACTGCATAACTTTGTGCCAAGTGATACAAACCTAGCAGTGGCGCCATTTTGATTGATTTCTGCTGAAATCTGTTCGATATTGAGTGTTGCAAGGCAGTAAAACAAAAAGTATTCCCCAATCGATTTTCAATCAGGGAAATATAGATTGTTAGATCGAGCACACATCTAGTAGTGTATTCTGAGAATTACATTATCTTGCTGCAAGCTCTTTATAGAGTAACATTACAGGACAATGATGAACTGTTTGGAGTAATATACACTTCATCCACCAGAGTGTAAATACGATATTGGCTACATCATAGCACTAGCGATAAAAAATTTGATTGGATAGTGCAGGAGCAACTTTGGTGGCAAAGCAACTATAGGCCAAAGTATACACTTCGCAGAAAATACGCTGCACGTTTTCCACATACATAGCTACAAGTATACCAATACCAGTTGACTGGTCAGGTCCTTCCTTTCTGTGTTAGCTGACAACATAGCGCCTCTGAAATCCCAGGAAGTGTTGTCTGACTAAGGAATCTCTGGAAAGGTTACAGGAGATTTTTCCCATTTTCTCATCTCCATAACACAAGGGAAGGGTGTCCTTAATAAACATTTACTATGCAAAGGGATCTCAACCTTTGTTTTGAAAAACAGGTATTGACTATTTGCAAGGAATTCCTTGGACTTATGCCAGATGGGCCATTCATAGCAACACATGCTGGTAGCAACACATTGATGGTGGTAAACCCAAATGGAAAATCCTTTGATATATCGCTATGGAATCACTGCTTTTCTGGCCCTGAATGCTGCCATTCTTAGATGTTAGTGATTGGACAATGAGGGAGCAACATATTTCTGGCCCTAATGCCAAGGGAGCAATATAATTGAGAATAGCAAGCCGCATTTCAGCAAACCTGACCCTGGCATTTTATCACCAGCATCAACATCATCCATGTGATATAGCCCTTAAAGGTCCCAATAATAGATAAATTACATGTATAAATCAAAACTGGACAAATTATCATTATATCCCATAATATGCAATAATTTTCACAATGCCTAAAGAATGTAATGTTCAGGTGTAATGGTCTTTATCATATTCCTAAATGCATAACAACCAATTGGAATCATGCTCAGCCTTGAACACAGTTAAGAGATACCAAATTCAAGAATTCCAAGACCAAAATCTACAGACTTTTTATTTGTTGTCAACTGAAATAGATTCCCAATTATTGCTACAATTAAAAAAATAAGGGAGGGGAGAAAACATATTTAGGAGGACTGGGTTTCATAAAAGGACAGAAAGTGACACATCCTCCAGCTCCTGGCAAATAAAAAAGTCATCAACTCATAACAAGGCAATGATAAAAGGTGCTGAGGCCAGTAAGATTAAGACTTTGTAATAAGGTCCGGGCGCCAAAACTGACAGCCTTTTTCTTTTATATTTATCATGACTTCACATTGGGGTGAAAAGCCATGGCTCCTTCCCATTGCTGGCTACAATTTATTGCAGCTCCATTATTAGGAGATTGCAATGGAATGGGGTAGAGGAGGGATGGGTTCCTGAAGATGTTTCGATAGCCTTCTACATTATACAGTTGACAGGTTTGTCGGCTCTTTGCAGCACGGCTTGTAAAGCACTTTAATATCATTAGCACTATTTTCTTAATGTGTCTGCTCTCCGAACTCCCAGAAAATAACATACATCATATACAAGACGCTGCATTCTCCATCCATACCCACAACATAGTGATTTTACTGCAAAGAATGGGCCTGAGGTTTTTAATCATCATAAAGTGATCATTTAATTTTATTGATTAAGAGATAAAAATGAATAAATATAGTGGTATTGGACAGACAACCCTTTATGATGGAAGCCACCTTTCTATCATCATACACATCTGTTAAAAAGCTGTAGTTATTATTAAGTTTGCCAGTTAAAGGCCACAGCAGTTTTGCAATTTTGCTACTCTTCAGTCAAATCAATTTTTCATTCAGTTTTCCAACTGCATTAGTTTTATCAACTGAACTTCATTTTTATGTCTTTTTCCACTCATGAAAAATACTGTTAGATTTCCCAGTACACACAGAGATTTCTGCTGTTAAAAAAAGATATAAACGGGTAAGTAAAGTAAGGAGAGAAAACCTGATGCACACTATTGATGGACAAACTTGGCCAAATGTATTTTTTCAGTAGTCTGTTCCCTGCAAACCTATGTCAAGATAGGAATGGGAACCTTAGAATAAGAGACTGTTACTAACAATAATAGCAGGGAACATTCTATTGAAACCCAAGGGGTAAAAATTATTTGATTACGTAAACAACGAGCTGGGTGTTATCATGCTGACAATGTGCAATAAAATAGAATGCCGTCCATGCTGCACATAACAAGTAAAGTGGCTGGGGTACAGAATCTACAGAGTCTCTAGTAATTCAAACCTTCTCAACCTTTTACATTTAGATGTGCAAATTTTGGGTATATCATATAACTATATATATATATATATATATATATATATATGCTAAGATTTGTTTATTCTCTATTTAATTCTGTATTTATTCTTTCTTTCCTTCTGAACTTCAATAGGCCAAACATAAAGTGACAAAGTATAAATTGGGGAGTGGGGTGCAGACCCTGGTGAAAGATACAAGAAAGTAAATTGAAACCTTCTTTGAAGGTCATCATTAGGGAGGGATTTCCTCGAACTTTCGATGGGTCTGCGAAACCATCAGAAGATCAAGGAAATTATTGCGATCCCCGGTACGAGAGTTTAATTAACCTCTCGCAGTGGATTCTCTGGGCTGCATTCCTTCTTGCAGCCCTGGGAATCCTTCTGTTTGTGATCCCAGGCACTAGTGGTTAATTAACCTCTAGTGCCCAGGGATCGCAGTGGAACTGCAGATGAACTCTCAATGGACTTTCTCCATTAAGAGTTCATCTGCAGTTCAGTTCCTGATAAGTACAGTGGTAAGTACAGATAAGTACCTATAAGTACAGACCGGTGACTGTGGGAACTGAACTGCAGATGAACTCTCAATAGAGAAACTCCATTGAGAGTTCTTTTGCAGTTCCACTGCGATCCGCGGGCACTAGAGGTTAATCAACCTTTAGTGCTCCGGGATCACAGTGGATTTTGAGGGCTGCATTCATTCATGCAGCCCTGAGAATCCTCCTGTTTGCAGTTCTTCGGGCACTAGAGGTTAATTAACTCTAGTGTCCCGCGATCGCAGTGGAATCTCAGGGCTGCATTCGTTCATGCAGCCCTGGGAATCCTCCTGTTTGCAGTTCTTCGGGCACTAGAGGTTAATTAACTCTAGTGTCCCGCGATCGCAGTGGAATCTCAGGGCTGCATTCGTTCATGCAGCCCTGGGAATCCTGGGTGTGATCCCCGGCACTGGAGGTTAAATGGGGACAAGTCTCCCCATTCAAAACCTCTAGTGCTTTCTGATTGGCTGAGGAAAGCTTTCCTCGGCTAATCAGAGAGCACTAGAGGTTTTAAATGGGGGGACTTGTCCCCATTTACCCTCTAGTGCCGGGGATCGCACAGTGAGCTGATCAATGAATGCAGCCGGGGCTGCATTTATTGTTCACCACAACCCGTGATCTTTTTTTTTTTTTAATTTTTTTTTAATTCGATCTTGTTTGGATTTATACCAGATGTTCTCGCTTACAATTTCGGTGACCGAGAACGGCCGAATTCCCACCGAGATCGAGTTTTAAAAACATTTCATCATCATTTGCATATTTTTGGTGTTATATAGGTTTACCTTTATGTATATTTGTCTATTTTGCTACCTTTTGTAATCCCAACACTACTAGTATAATTCCTAGCAATACAAGCCAGAGGACGTATAAACTTTTTGCAGATTGTGCCCTGGTCGAGATTCGAATCTGTGACCTTGTGCTGCAAAAGCAGTACTAACCATTGAGCTTTAGGCATAATATTTTCATGGGAGCCTTATTTTCTCTTTTTTTCCAGGTTCTCCGATATTTTTCCACAATCAACAGACATGTAAAGTTTTTATTTTACATAAAATATCCCTACTACGTATGTGTTTTTTTTGACTGTGTCCAGTCATTAAGGTATTGTAGATTTCATTGATTTAGAGAGCAATTATTACAAAGTAGTGTGTAAAGCATAGTAAATAATGTTTTCCCAATAAAAATGAGGCAAATAAACTGAATGAATAAACTGCCTTCTCTCAAAATATGATTTGTAAGTTGACTTGGCCTGTTAGATAAAGGGTCATTATTAAGTCAGAAAAACATATGGAATTTCACAGAGTTTTAGGTTTCTCTGTACTGGAGTAGAGATTCTATATTTAATTTATTATGTGAGTAAAGCCTTTAATAAAATGGCTTCTATAAAAATGGAGTTTCTGGAGATGATGATTCTCAGAAGTGAAATGATGTTTATTGCTATATAGCCACTAGAGAGAAACTTTGGTAAACTCACTGACTTTCTCAGTTCTCAGACTTTCCCTTACATGAACAGGATGGCAAAACTCTCAAAGTTTGTTTCTCTGCCAAAGAAGGCCTTTCAGTACAATATTGTACATGGGAGCTCAGATATTTAATATGCAGTAATGATTTCCAATTTTAATTATAGTTCTATGTGACTGTGAGAAAGAGATCATATTTGAAGTTGCTTGGCAAGGCAAAACCATTCTCTAAACAAATATAATCTGCTTTTAAATGGCTGATAAATGACATGGACTTCTCACAGCTTTTTGGAAGGGCATTTTAAGTTTTAGTAGTTCATATTCTTTTTTAAGTAAATGCACATAAAATTATCAGGACAGAATCACATTTACTTAAATGATAAGAATACAAGAATGATACTGGAAGTTCTATCACCTTCTATTGCTAGAACAAAAAAACATTAACATAATAACAAGATCTACTTAATATCTGCTGTAAACTGGCCAATATATACAATAGGGACTCTGCTGAACTGTCCATCTAAAAAAGTTATCCTATGCTTCTTAACTCTTGGATGGGAACGCTTAATGATAGGAATGTAAAAATGATTCTGGACGTTCTATAACCCTCTATTGCCGCAGCAAACATCAGCATAACAACAAGATTGAATTGATGTCTCCTGTAAGCAGACCAATAATGCCCCTGCAAGACTGCATATCTGAAGTACGTTTTCCTTTGTTTCTTGACTCTTGGAATGGAGTACTTAAATTATAGGAATGTAAGAATAATTCTGGAAGTTCATCCCCCTCTGTTACAAGAACAAACATTAACCTACCAACAGCAAAATCAACCTGATGTCTCCTGTAAACAGACCAATAAAGTCAATGGGGACCCTGCAGGTAAGTTGTCTTATGCTTCTTGTCTGGGAATATTTAAATGAGAGGAACACAAGAGTGATGCTGGAAGTTCCTTTACCATCTATTGCTAGAACAAACAAATACCAACATAATAACAAGATCTACATGATGTCACCTGTAAAAAAAACAATAAATTCCTAGGGGCCCCTGGAAGAGTGTCATCTAGGGTAAGTTCTTGACTTCTGTAGGGGAATATTTAAATGATATGAATGCAAGAATGATGCTGGAAAGTCCATGACCTACTATTGCTAGAACAAACAGATCATAAATAGACAGGCTCCTGAAAGACTGCCTATCTGGGTAAATTGTCTTATTATTATGCAGATCTTAGTAATATTAACCTCCCGACCGTTAAGCCCAACCTTGGTACGGGCTAAAAAAAAGTGCTATTTTGGTTAACCCCGAGATTTTCCTACATTAAAATCCCCACTTACCTGGTCCCGCTGTGCTCATCCAGCGCCGTGTTCGCGTTCCAGCGTCGTCCTCCGTCGATCGTCGTCCGTCGATCTCCCTCTCCAGCATCGGGTGCCTTCTCCTATACCAGCGGGACCGGTAAGAAGCCGGAATGATAGGAATGTAAGAATGATTCTGGACGTTCTATAACCCTCTATTGCCGCAGCAAACATCAGCATAACAACAAGATTGAATTGATGTCTCCTGTAAGCAGACCAATAATGCCCCTGCAAGACTGCATATCTGAAGTACGTTTTCCTTTGTTTCTTGACTCTTGGAATGGAGTACTTAAATTATAGGAATGTAAGAATAATTCTGGAAGTTCATCCCCCTCTGTTACAAGTACAAACATTAACCTACCAACAGCAAAATCAACCTGATGTCTCCTGTAAACAGACCAATAAAGTCAATGGGGACCCTGCAGGTAAGTTGTCTTATGCTTCTTAACTCTTGTCTGGGAATATTTAAATGATAGGAACACAAGAGTGATGCTGGAAGTTCCTTTACCATCTATTGGTAGAACAAACAGATCAGAAATGGATAGGCTCCTGCAAGACTGCCTGTCTGGGTAAATTGTCTTATTATTATGCAGATCTTAGTAATATTAATAATAATAATTATTATTATTAGTATTATTAATAAAAATAATAATAATAATAAACAGGATTTATATAGCACCAACATATTACGCAGCGCTGTACAATAAATAGGGGTTGCAAATTACAGACAGATACAGACAGTGACACAGGAGGAGGAGAGGACCCTGCTCCAAAGAGCTTACAATCTAGGAGGTGGGGGAAGCAGCACACAACAGGAGGGGAGATATGTAGTGGTGGGAAGTAGTGAGGGTTTAAGAGACAGAAGAAGATGAGTGGACAAGTTTAGAAAGCTTAAAAATTAGCAGAAAGTAAGAGCAAGCTAAATAGGACGAAGAAGACCATTCCAGAGAGTCGGGGCAGCTCCAGAAATGTCCTGGAGCCGTGTGTGTGATGAGGTTATGAGTGAAGAAGTCATTAGTAGGTCATTGGAGGAGCGAAGAGAGCGGCTAGAGGAATATTTTTCAACCAGGTCAGAAAGGTAAGTGGTGCAAGTGGAGGGATTTAAAGGCAAAGCACAGGACCTTGAATTTGATACTAATAAAATGGAGAACTAGAAAGAGAGGCAGCGGAAGAGGAGCGGTGGGAAGGATGGATGAGTCTGGCTGCAGCATTCATAATAGATTGAAGAGAGAGTCGGGTTAGTGGAATACCAGAGAGGAGGAGGTTACAGTAGTCTAGATGAGATATGATAAGAGTGTGTATAAGGAGTTTGGTGGTCTCTGGGTACAGGTAGAGGCGGGTCAGATGTTGCATAGATGAAAGTGACAGGACCTGGAAATATTCTGAATATTGAGAGGGCAGAATTGAAGGTGATGGTGAAGACAACATGCCTGAGGGGAGGGACGAATGTTACTGTGTTGTTCACATTTAGAAATATGTCAGGGGGAGATTTGAAATTTGAGGGGGGGAGGATGATGAGTTCTGTTTTTTCCAGGTTGAGTTTTTGCTTCTTGAAATGGAGTACCTAAAAATAGGAATAAAGAACAGTGTTGGAAGTTTCATGACCTTCTATTGCTAGAACAAATGAACATTAGCATACTAAAAACTATATATACACAGAAAAGCAAAGTCAATGTAGGACCAGCAGGACAAACCTTTTGTTGTTTCTGAACTCTTGAGTTATTAAATGATAGGTACTAATATCTATCCTAATATCTATGATATTGGAATTTTTTTCACCAGCAAGATTTACTTGGTGTTTCCTGTAAGCAGACCAATAAACTCAATCGAGACCCTTCAGGATCATCCTGCACATAAGTTGTCTTTTTGTTTCTTAACTTTTGGCAAGTATTGTTTAAATGATAGAAATGTAAAAATGATGATGGAGGTTTCATGACTCTCTATTGCTAGAAACAAATCTTAACACTGCAACAACAAGGTCGACCTGATGTTACCTGTAAGGACACCAACTAACTCATTTGGGACCCTGCAATACTGTCCATCTTAGATGAGGAGTACTTAAATGATAGCAATGCAAGAAAAGTGTGTTGGAGAAGTTACATCATCCTCTATTGCTAGAACAAACATCAACACCTCAACAACAAGATCAACCTGATGCCTCCCATAAGCAGACAAAAAAAATCAACAGAGATCCTGCAATTCTGTCGATCTGAGGTAAGTTGTCTTATGTTTCCTAACCCTTAGAGGTGAGTGATTGAACAACAAAAGAATGATGTTGGAAGTTCCATCACCCGCTATTGCTAGAACAAACCAATACTTCCTGAAAACAGACCTTTAACATAGTTAATGCTCCTGCAAGACTCTCTATGCAAGGTAGGTTGTCATTATTTTTGTAACGCTTGGAGGGGAGTACCTAAATCATAGAAATGTATTAGTGAGACTAAAAGTTCCATTACCCCATACTGTTAGAGTATACAAACATCAACACAATCTACCAGATGTCTCTCCAGGCCAGTATTATCAATGGGGCCCCTGCAAGACTATCTATCTGAGGTAAGTTCTTGTAAGTTTCCTAACATTTGGAAGGAGAATTAAAATATTTTGAATTAAGTAGTGAAGGGGGAGAACCCCTGAAAGATTTGTATTGTGGTCTGTGTGAACCTGAACACTTGCTGTTGATACAGTTGCAAAGAACAAGGAATGAATATGCATTAGTACTAATAGATAATGCTTCTATGTGCATTGTAGTAATAAGGCAGCCCATTTGAAATGCAAGATCCTTTTTATGGCAATGCAGCTGCACACCAATTATTATTATACAGTATTTATATAGCACCATCATATTACACAGTGCTGTACAAAGTCCATAATCATAGCACTAACTGTTCCTCAAAGGGGCTCACATTCTAATGTCTCTACCATAGTCATATGTCATTAATGTAGTCTAAGGTCAATTTGGAGGACGCTAATTAACCAAACTGCATGTTTTTGGGATGTGGGAGGAAACCCACACAAACACGGGGAGAATGTGAAACTCCATGCAGATGGTGCCCTGGCTGGGATTTGAACCTAGAACCTAGTGCTGCAAAGCCAAGAGTGCTAACCACTGAGCCACCATGATGCCCCTTAATACATGTTATGTGGTGTTCTTCAGGCTGTTTTGCTTCACTGTACAATGTATTGGGGTGCAAAAACCCACCTCACACAGAGCAAAATATTGAGGGCAAGAACACCGCTGCTGCCGCCTCCCTAGTTACACAGTGATAAAACAATATTGATAAAATGATTAGGTAATCCCACATAAACGCCAAGGAGTAAGTGTTTACAAACATTTATGCTTTTATATGCGTTTATACATTTTGCTAAAGAAATAAATGTTATCAACAACCTTTTTCTAAAATAAAATATTGTTTTCACCTTTTATGATAAAGCAGGTACATTGTCAGTGGAGTTGTATTTAGGTAAGGTTAGCTTTGATCATCACACTGATGTAACAAGGGCAATAAAAAAGCACACTTTTATAGGTTCCATACCTTTTCAGACTTCTATTAAACAAGGTGAACTATATAACAACTAAAAATGATACACAACACAAAACTTATTACGCAGCCTCCACATTATTGTTATTTGGGTAATTATATGTGTGTTGAACCAATATTTTTGTGCATTTATTATTTTATCTCTGTGTAACTAGGTATGCAGCAGCAGAGGTATTTTTGCCCTTAATACTTCGCTCCAAGTTTATTCCTCTTTGCAGTCTCAGAAAGTTGGGAGGTATGAATTTATACTGTCTCAGGGAAATTAAAAATGTAGAGTTACAAGATGAATATTCCACTTTATTGACTTTTACGTCGTGGTATTTTCAGTTTCACAATCATAACAAGTTTATTACTTGTTTCGTGTCCAGAAGGTTGAGCAACTATGTGAAAATTAAGATGTCTCTTAAGCTCAAGTCATAAATCACTGTCCACTTTCTGGTGAAAGACGTTCATTTGGAATGATTGTATACACATAAAGATAATGCATTATGTATGTATATGTCAATTACTATGCAGACACAATTTACAGAACTGATCCTTATTACACCTTATGAAGTTTTAGATTCTGAGCTCACTACCCAAATTTGTGCTTGGCCTTTCCGGTATATGATATCGTGGGGAGGATATATGATATGTATTGATTCAATACCAGAGGAGGGAGAGGTCCAAGTGTTTAAATGGCAGTAATCAGATCATATAAATAGATTCTAAGTGAGTGGGTGCTTATTTAATAAATTGAAGGCCCTGGGTTTGAAGGTTTGACATTATGGGCCTAATTAAATGAAGTTATCCAAGGCTGGAGAGAATACACTTTCATCAGTCAAGCTGGTTTATCAAGCAAACCTGGAATGAATCTGGTCCAGGATTGAAAACATTTGCTAGCAAATAGCAAACGACTTAAGAAATCCATTTCAGATTTGCTGGATCACCCAACTGCACTGATGAAAGAGTATCCTCTCCAGCCTTGGAGTGGTTTAATAAATTAGGCCCTATGGGTCTGTTTTGTTAAAGCTGTTCAAGACTGAAGACGACATACTATCATGGGAGAATACGGATGATCAAGCAAACCTGGAAAAGATTCTTAAAGTTACTTGAAATTAGTTGCCAAATGTTTTAAGAAATGCACCAGATCCAATCCAGATTTATTGAGACTACTATGATAGTCTATATTATCCCGTGTTGGGGAGACTTAATAAATCAGGCCCTATGTGTACAGACTTTCTATGATCAGCTTGTCAAAAACTTTCTATAAGGTTAGCCTATCTTCTGAAGTCATAAATAACTTCAAGAAGTAAACCAGGCCCATTAAATCATTCCTAAGCATAGCCAGAAACACCTTGACTCCATCCAACCCCTTCTATATTATAATAAAACTGACAAACTTAAAAAGAGAATCATATTTATATTTCTGGATGCTCCAAAACACACACACACACACATATATATATAAAAATACATTCCTCCTAACCTCTAGTATTAAAAAGGTAAGACCTTTGCAAACATTTCTTTTCTTTTGACCTAAAATCTGACTCACTTAAACCCCAACCCTTTCCATGGTTACAGAAATCCAGAGGCGCCTGTTTCTCAATCCAATTGCCAACATATTACTAAATATTTGGTAAAATATGGACTTGCTATTTTTTTTAGAAGCTGTTGGCCTCGCCTGAGCTAATTTTTAATTCCACTTTTCTTGGTAATTGTAATATTAATGAGCAATCTAACACTAATCTAAATTTCAACCGAAGTTTAGCAGCACTCCATATTGCATGTCCAGGGTCTTTCATTTAACTGTTTATACAGTAATCAGAGGAACATGATGTGTACTTATTGACAGCTCTGACTAGGAATT
The DNA here is from genome assembly GCF_032062135.1 of Pyxicephalus adspersus. Classification (NCBI taxonomy): domain Eukaryota; kingdom Metazoa; phylum Chordata; class Amphibia; order Anura; family Pyxicephalidae; genus Pyxicephalus; species Pyxicephalus adspersus. The sequence continues at coordinate 142,201,619 of NC_092859.1, read as the reverse complement.
CCACACACAGCAATTAATAATATGCAGCTCTTCAGAGTCAAAACACATCTGGTAACAGTTATTAATTCTTTTCAGCATATATTACAAAGAGCTTAAGTTACATCGTGACACAGCATGGGAGCCACTCTGGTTATCAAAATTCAAATGCTCCCTTTTAATAAGCTTGTTAAATGTACTGGGTATTACTATTAGTAGTAGCATTAGTATTTTATTTATTGTAATATAAATTCATTCATATCAGGTTTTTTTCATATTATTTTTAAAGAACCTGTATTTAGAATGTAAAGTAGCACTCACATTTGAGAATTTGCTTATGAGGGATCAGTATTGTTACATAAACTCCAGAAGTAATAATTATTTTAAGATTTTTTTTAATAAAATTGCATCATAGTAGCAGCATAAGCATGTGGAGGAGTCCTGAATTGTATCAAAGGAAGGCTTATTTAAAAGTTACGTTTTATTGGTAATGGAGGCTAGCAAGTGGAATCGTTATCATCTTGCCATCTTAAATCTTTTGATGTCTTCCAAAATTCCCAGTTCCACCAAACTTCTAAGTTGGGTTGTTATACCACTCTGTGGGATTCTCTCTAATGTGGAATAAACAATATTTGGGAAGTCCAGATAGTGACATACCTTTCAAGATGATATTGGGAAAAGTTACAGAAGCACAGATGCCTTTAGGGAAACCCTTGGTAATACAACCTTTAAAAAATGAGTTTTTAAACCCAACAAAGTTTGAATTTCCTTTGCAATATAAGGCTGCCTTGCAAAGGAGATCTCTAGCCCTAGACTGTTAGTCATTATGGACTGTCATCACCACTGCCACATTTGCTGGGTTCTCAGGGTTTTGCGTTGCATTAATGAGATAGTATCCGATAAGATCTCAGGAAGCAAACTGGATATGATCCTTCTGGTGTGGACCTAAAACTGAAAAAAATGTTTCTGAGTTAACTTAGACTGACCTTGTATTGCCAAATGCATCTCTAGCCTGTCTGCATGGCACAGTGCAAGGATTGGAAAGGACTAAGAAGTATATTTCTCAATGGGGTGATAAAGTGTGATTCTAACCATAACCAGGAGAACTACTTGTTATCTCTTAGAGTTTTCCAAACCTGTTAAGAAATAATGTCTAAACAAGCATTGATCATTGATTAGCCCAGACCCACCTACACCCTCCGACATAACAGACCAGCATCCTCTGGAGGAACCCTGATTGAGAAACACTGTGATGGGCAATGGTTTTAACTGGACAAGCACTGTGAGGGGCATAGAAATGATAAGTGGAGCAACAATAGATTCTCCTATGGAAAATGAAGAATGCTGATGTAATATACTGTTGAGTTTCCCATTTTGTATGTTGTGCAATATGCTACATACTCAATAACACTGATTCCAGGAAAGTATGTTGTTCTTCCAGAGGTCTTCTCTATACTTTATACCTCCTCTGACATGCACTAGACTAGTCATTTTCAGAGTTCTGTGGAACCCAAGGATTCTTTCAAAGGTTGCTGAAGGTTCATTGAGCTGTGGGTAATTGACATGACATCTAATGGTGTCTGTATAGTTCCAGGGCCAATGACACTTGGCAGGATCAGTGGCATGGCACCAATGGGTCTTGTGTCTTCTGACCATTATGTTATACCCATTTTCTTGCTGAGTATTGATAAATTGCTTCTAGCAAGGGTTACCCAAAACCTGATTATTTTCAGGCATTTTCCTTGTGACAGTGTTCCTTGGAACCCTAGGGTTCCTCCAGGTGTAGCTAGGGGCTCTTTGAGCAAGTAATATTTGCCTCTTGCCGGGAGGCCTCTACAATTATTTTTTTGGCTATCTGTAAGGGTGACATTCATCCCACTCCCCAACAATGTATGAGAAATTCTCCCTAATAACTACCATGCTGATATACTGTGAGCTGTGGATATGGTAATGATAGCAGTGGTTCCTGGACATCCGAAACTTATTTCAAGGGCTATCCCATGTTAAAAAATTTGAGAAAGTTCGCTCTGGGATAAGCAGTTTAATAAAGGCTTCTCTATAGTGCATGCTGTGTATTGTCAGCTTACATTGCATATGGAGTGCTGTACTTTTTAAATGTAATACTGCTTATCAGAGCATGGTCATATTAATATTCAGAATCTAACTTCTGAAATCCAAACCGTTCAACAGTTACAATTCTGCTGGTGTAGATATAAAACTGTAAAAACTGTACTTTCAAAACAAGAAAACAAACAAAAAAATACACAAAACAACCCAAACTTGTTTTCACTGCAATGGTCGGAAATAAGAATTGCAGGATGCCACTCTTGTTCTTTTTAGTTAAATCACAGCTACTATAAAAGTTGCAAAGTTTTTTTTATCTTTTTTTTTTTTTTTTAGGACGTCTTCTTTCTACATTCTCGAGGGTTATAAAAATGGGAATCATCTTATTGGCAGGCCTGTAGAATTGTGCTGAGACAAATGGAAACTTGAAGATAAAAATCCTCTGAGGTGAGAACATACAGCTGTTGGGAATTGCAAGAGAATATGACCAATAAAGGAAGTCACTATTTTTCCAGCCCTGAAGTGAGTTATAGGCCGAGACTGGTGTTGTATATTTATGTAAGGCTGCAGCAGGGAGTGTGAGGGAGAGTATATTGCTGAAAGAGCATCATTCGCATTCTGCCCCAAACAAAAGGTGGAAATGAAGTAACATCCTGGCCTAAGGAGTACTCATGACAGAATAATAACATTTCAAAGGAGGGGGCCTTTTGTAGGGCCGTGTGTCGGCTTACAATGTGGAAATTAACGGTGTGTTGCTCTTTCAGACTTTTAAAAACAGAAAATCTACACATGTCTCATGTGAATACGCTGTCCGCTTCAGATCAAACACTCCTGGGATGTCGGGTCATTTACTGTTCACCATGTAAAACAAAAAAAGTGAAATGCAGTTTGGATATTCTCATTAGTATTTTTTTTTTACATAGTCTTGTTTCTTTTGTCCACCTTTGTCGACATAAAATTATATAGTTAATGTGTTGTACAATACAATATTTTACTTTTTTATATTATTATTAAACAGGATTTATATGGCGCCAACATATTATGCAGAGCTGTACATTAAATAGGGGTTACAAATGACAGACTAATACAGACAGTGATACAGGAGGAGAGGACCCTGCCCCGAAGAGCTTACAATCTAGTTTACTTAAAATTTTTGAATGTTCAAAACACAGACAACGTAATAGTAAACAACAAAAACAGTAAATAAAGAGGTAACCCAAGGTGATAATGAGATTCAGTACAAAAAAAGATAATATTAACCAACATAATAAGTAAAGAATCCCTTTAAATATTTTATTTTCTTGACAGTAAAAAATAAAAAGGATCAGCCTTTAAGAATACCTCTGACACCAGATTTTTACAAACTGAACTTTTCTTATTTACTTAACCTACTTAACATTATATGCTGTCCAATTACAAAAAAAAACAGTATTCTGACATATGAAAGTTACTATTGATGTCCTATTTTATGTATGTATTTATGTTTTTTTTATTAAATAGGAATTTTCCAAATTATTTAGAATAAAGTTCCTATCAAGAGCATTTATGTATTTTTCAAGATTATGATCATGCTAACGTGTAATTGTAGATTATATTGCTTTAAATATTATTTCCATTTATAATTTTTGACAGCTGCTATTTAATAATTCATAGTAAAACAACATACACATTTAGGTAGCATTTTCCACTGAACCTCACCTCTTACAGTAAATAGAGATTACCGTATATGACATAACATGCAAGTAACTGCTTCAGCATTAGAAAAAGGAAAAACTTTTTGCTCAGACGTTTGGAAATCAAGCTCAGTATTCAGATAGTTGGATAAATACAGACGATATGGAGCTCTACATAAAGGGTTAAAATCCAAGTATCTGAAGTTAGTGCAGGTTATATTCAAGAATATAATAAGGTTACATTTTTTTACAATAATTGTATTATTATTATACTTTATTTATAAAGAACCAACATACTACATTAAATAGAGGTTGCAAATGACAAATAGATACAGAAGGTGGAGAGGACTAAAAGAGCTTGCAATCAAAGAAAAAACATTTTACTCTAAATGTGTTAAATTAAAGTTTTCTGCCTTATCATAAAATTTACAAAGTGGAGTAAATTGTACCCCACCACATTACATATATTTAATATTATTCAGAATTGCACTCACAACTTACTATGAATACTTTAATATATATTTATTTTTTTACATAATAATACGCAGAATATAGAGGTTGACTTACCAAAAGTTGTCTTAAAGTGTAATTGTTCAGAATATTTATTTAGAATTATCAGTATTTAAAATGAAAGCATCCTATGATGAATAATATTAAATAATTAATACTTAGCCCCATACTGTTGTTGTCAGCAGGAATTAACACATCTTTTATGGTTTGCATATGTCATTAATTGCCTTGTAGATAGAGAACAAAATTAGATCTATTTTTCTAAATGATAATATACTACCAATAGTAAAAGCAATAAATACAAAATCTATTCTAGTGTGACCGTTTTGGGTTTTGATTTGTGTGCTTGTTTTCAAGTTGGAATCACTTCTTGACTGTGCGTGTTTTAGGAGATCGCAGCCATCATATTATTAAGATTGCTGCCAGACCATCATGGACTGAACCAAGAATATAACTGCATATTGTCATTACTGAAATAAGAGTGAAGCTATAATTTCATCTCAGTTGTGTACATAATGCTATGTGTGACTATAAACTGGGAACACAGATTGCTTTGCGTGTTGGCAAAACAGATTGACTTTTCCTAGAACATGTTTTCAATAGGAAGGTTCCTAATTTATGGTATATCTATAACATGATATCAGAAATGACATCACAATACATCCCATGTCATCATGGAATTGATTAAAATATTTTTCATTTTGCTGACTTACTATACTGGTAATCTCAGCATTGGATTGAATCCATGCCTCCATTTAAACACCGTTATTAACCTCTCACCTATACATTTTCCTTTTGTGCCATGCTCCCTGCACGATGTTTAGGTAAATTAGACTAAAGCCTTTTTCTAGAGCAGACGCAGGTATTGGTTTGAACTTTCAATTGTAATTTATTCATGAAGCAGAGAGGTTGAGGCTGGCAGTGCTATGCATCATTCTGTCAGAAGGACTTTTCCTCATCCGCAAAACAACTACTGTACCAGAGACAAAACAAATCATTTGCCATACAGTCTGGGAGGCGAAGCCAAAAACACCCTTAACATGATGATAAAAATATATATATGTGTGTGTGTATGGATTTCCATTTTATGCACATTTTATATTATTGTTATACTCATTATGTATGTAATGATTATACCATTATTATAAAATGCGTAAAAAATAGAAATCTATATAGGTACTACATATGCATATATATACACCTATACCTAACACTATATATGAACTGTAGTAGGTGTCAGTGTCAACATTCCATATTCAAAGTTACTACCAATCTTGACATAATATACAAAATTTGTTCTGCAAATGAAAACAAAAAGATACAGAAAAAGAATTTCTGCAAAAAATAAATAAATATGTATATATATATATATATATATATATATATATATAAAATATTACAATATATATAAATAATATCAATACAAAAATATATAGTAATATATGTGAGTGTATGTGTGATGTAGTCTATTGCTAGTCATGCAAAACATCCAGAAACAACAATAATAATTGTTGTGGATAAAACCTTTATTAATTAACAGTAGATCAAGATTTCATGCAAACATTCAAGTTTCTAGTTTGTGGTACAGAACTGTATCAGTCATTACAGGAATTATCTACATAATATACAAAATATACTAATAAAAATGGGCATTTAGCTAGTTGTTGTTGTAAACTGCTTGAATTTTAGAAGTTACAAAAATGCAGTATTTCTTATACTCATTTTTTATTTATGGTATTTCACGGCGCAATAACATTTGATTAAAATTGTAAATATTGTGTGTATAGTAACTAAATGAGATTTAATATTTTTTTTGTATTTGAAATGTGTATACATTAGTGTTTTTGTTTTCTTTTAGTTTTGTTCAAACCAAAATTGTTTAACATGGTATTTTGCTGCAGTAAGAATATGAAATGAGGAAATTGATTTGCAGCCTGCTGTGAACTGGGAGGATCAGCGAATATGAAACTTTGCTCAAAATCTTTATTCTTTGGGTTCTTGAAAATAATAATAGCTAATGCCAATATTAAAGAATTGTTCAGTTTGCCAGCTTTTGCAGACTGATGGTATACATTCAAGCACACCTAAAATTTGAATTTTACCTGCAGTGTAATATACTGGACCTGACAGGCCTTTGTACCCTGGATTACAACAAATCATTTATTTATTCTCTCATCTCTATTCAGAATAGTTAATCCTAGAATAACAGACTTTGCATAAGTCATAAAGTATACATCCAGAACTCTATATACCGGTAGTCTTTACACATAATAAACTAAATGACTAAACTGTGAAGCTAAAAAGGGCAGTTAATTAAAGCGAAAACTGTTTTTGCTTACAATTTCCAATTATAGTTAGGGGAAATGCAAATATAGAGTTTATACTACTTTTGCATATATTTGAAAATGCACACTCACTTCCTTAAACTTTGTCTTAATGAATCAGATTTAATGCATGTGTAATATATAGATAGACCAATATTTGTTTCAATACTTTTAACATACAGCCCATGAGAATTATTTCCACTGAATGGAAAAGATTTACATCTTAGTGTACTGATAGAAGAAATGGGCATGCCATGAACAGTATAGATCAGAGTTTCACAACTAGGGTTCTTGCAGAGGTATAGTAATATTTATTGGTATAGATTATGAAGAGAGGGGTTGAATAAGAACTCTCCTTCACAGTTCTTGTTCTAGTAAATACACAAAAAGTTCTAACCATTCTCCATAATATACAAAAAAAAAGTTTGGGTTTTCCACTTCAATTTTAATGATTGAAACATTTTATTATTTTTAGTATTATTTTTAATAAACAGGATTTGTATAGTGCCAACATATTACGCAGCGCTGTACATTAAATAGGAGTTGTAAATAACAGGCAGATACAGACAGTGACACAGGAGAAGGAGAGGACCCTGCCCCGAAGAGCTTACAATCTAGGAGGCGGGGGAAGTCTCACACAATAGGAGGGGATATGTGGAATAGTGGGAAGTAGTGAGGGTTTTTTAGAGATAGAAGACGGGTAGGCAAGTTTGAAAAGATGGGTTTTGAGTGCTCTTTAAACCTGTAAAAAATATAAAAATGAGACACATCATTCCAGGGCTTTATGTTTATATTTTTTATAGCAATAACATATTTGATGCATGTATAGCTGGCTACTAAAATCATAGTTATAACAGATTATGAATATTAGTTTGGTGAATTCCCTATTACCCAGCATGTTACAGTCAAGATAGATCCATCCACATTCATTTTGCATCCCAATGGAGCTTCTAGTTTAATGTCCCAAGAACACCCATACAAAGTAATGTCAAATTGGGTGGAGGTGAATTAAACTAGTGGCATGATTCTGGGTTGTGGTAGAAAACCAGATGCCCATGGAGAAAACCCGCATGAAAAGAATGCCAAATTTGCAGTGCAAAGGGCAGTAGTGATATGCACTAATAAATATTAACCAATCAGAATAACATTTTACTAATATAGGAAAATAAAGTCTGAAGAATTCAGATGGGAACCTTCTTTTCCAACATCATACTTTTCCATAAACACTATCAACGAAGGTCTATAACTGTGGACATTGACCAGGAAATGAAGTTGATATAATATGCCTATGATATACTTTGCTGGTTTAATAATATCATAAGATATTGGTGTAAATATGGAATTCTTTACCGCAACACTGTGGTCATCTAGAACCCAATATAAAAAAGTTTGTCTTGTACTGCTCAGATTCTTTCTACCATTCAGTGGTGGAGAAGGATATTGTCGCCATAGTCATGACCTTTATTCACTTTGATTAATAGGTTGGTCTGTTTTGCCTTTTCCCCCCTGCGTTCAAAAATTACCATCTTTCATAAACGTAGAAGAAATGGGAAAAAACGAGGCTGGCATTAGCCCTTTTAGTCATCAGGAAATTATAAAATGCGCACTTGCAGAGTAAGCAATTTTCACAGTCTGCCGGCACATCCATCTTTTTAATGAGCCTTGTTTATAATGTGATGCTACATTTCTCGACACCTAACCTATTTACATCTTTGCCCCCCTTTAATTAAGAGAAGAACCAGTTAAAAGAAAGTAAGACAAAATATTAAAATGATCTGATTAATTCAGCTAGCGGGAGGTTATGGGGATCCAAGGTTATTATAACCTATAAAGGCAGTATGGGAAAAGCTCCATTCATTTATAATTGTATTAGGTGGAGCAAATTAGTGAGCCTGTACTGCGATGACAAAAGACCTCTTTCTCTTCTATCTTACCCCCTACCGGAAGGGCGAAATGGCTTAAAGTTAGGCCCCATATTAGGCAAATGAGATCTGATAAATCTTAGCTGTGCATCTAATGAGAATTCGAGAGTTTTGCTGTGCTAATTTGAAAAGATTATCATGGATAGATGGTATGTGCACCTAATGTCCACTGCTATTGCCTGGTTTCCTTGCTGGGATTGTTCGAAGGGTTAAAGACAAACTTCGCCATGCAGAAAAGGTCTGTGAAGAGAGGCATAATCTACATATCATTAAAGATACAATGACACTAAGCTAGGCAAAAAGGAGTGCACAAATGTTATGACTTACAGCAGTGCTAGACACAAAGCTGTATTATGTATATTACTGGAACTAATTATGGAACTCCCAAAGCAATAGAAAGTGTTTAACTTTCCCTTATCCTATGTCTGTATTATGTGAGAGATACTCATTGCATCCACCGCTTTATAGACTGAAGTTTAGTCTGCTTATATTTTGCCTTTCCTGGTCTCCCTCCACATCCATCAACTTTTTAATGGAATTATTAAATCAAACCTTTCCGTTTTCATCACATACCCTGTTTTTCATCATCATTTTATCTTTACAATGAAGGCAGATTATTGCAGGTGGGAGGGGCTAGACAAGTGCTGTATATAGCTTTCTGAAAATAGGAAGCTGTGGTAACATCTACATGTGATGCCGAACTTTCATAACCCAAATTCCGTAAGTGAAAAGGCCCAGACCAGGGACAGTTCAGTTGGGGGTGAAAGGGCAAGCTCAGTGTTTATCAACTTTTTTAAAATTATTTTCTGGTCTTTAGGGAACCCTTTCTATAATTGTTATATCCACAGCTCACAGTACATCAGTGTGGTTGTCACTGGGGAGAATGCCTTTTGTGCAGGCCATTGTGTCGAATGTCACCCTTACAGATAGCCAAAAAGATTGTTGGTGTCAGATAAACTGACCTGAGAGTCCCTGTGTTCTCATTGCAAAAGGAACCTCTATCTACCTTTGGAGGATCCCTATGGTTCCATGGAACCCTGGTTGGGAAACAGTTAAAGCTAAATGCCCATCAGCCAGGAAATGAGGTAGATTCTGATTCTGTCTGAGTAAGGCTGTATCTGCTGAACCTTCTAATGTAGAATATGAGAAACTCACAGCGTGCAGTGAAATTAGAGTAAGCAATTTCAGAACAGAAGACAAGCCAACACAACTGTGCAAAACTGTAAGGTTCAGCTTTAAGTAAGAAAGGAACCCTCACTAACTAACAATCAAAAGAAAGACCAATCAACCACTTCAAGGCACCCCTAGAACCTCTGGAGGAACTGTGGTTGGGAATTACTGGCAAACACCCAGTTCCTCTTCAAGTTTTTCACTTTAAGTAATGGGAAATGCTCCTGATATTGGGATTATTATTGTGAATATTTAGAAAAAATGAGAATATCTCAAACAGGGGTGCAAACAGTTACAAAAACTTTGGCATTGGGCATTAAATGACAAAAAAAGAAACTGTTGGATGTCTGATATGATTGCATATTCTTGAGACTATCAAAGAAGTTGTGAACTTCAACAGAAACAAAGATTTACTTTTTTTTCCTATACCCTGCATCAATCGGCAGTACATATTATAGCTGCATATGCCTCTTTTTGAGTCTTTTTGGTCTATAAAGTTTATGTACAATTACAGAAGTGGCATACATGTATAGAAGCGTACACATGATCACCTTTAAGAGCCGGTTTAGCACAGAGCTGAGTGCCTAATCATTTTCCGCTTGCAGTCTGTAAAGGGAAAAGTTTAATTGATTATTCAGTAAATTATCACTTTACAACTCATGCTGGGGATCCAAATAATCCACCAATCACCATGTTAACAAACAGATAGAAGTGGTTTTCAATAACTTAGACACAGGCTTAACACTAGGTGTGGCAATTAGGTTATTGATTTTAGGCAAATGGATTGTTAATTATTCAACAGGTTCCCCTTCTTGTCTTAATTAACTCACAGCTCATTTAAATCAATGAAGACAGTCCCTGGAGAATTACACAGTCTTTCTTTGCTCCAGTTCATTTTTTAGCCACAGAAGGTTTGTAACAAGTTGCAATAACTTCCATGGGAGTGAGATGAAAGCCTCTGTTCAATGGAGCAATTTCTTTTCTTTAACAAACAAAATTAAAACAAACATAAAAAGTGAAACAGCTTTACACAATAGAACAGTTTGTTTTCTTGCAAGACAAATGTATGGACTAAAGCCCAAATATAGGATAGACAGATAGATAGATAGATAGATAGATAGATAGATAGATAGATAGATAGATAGATAGATAGATAGATGGATAGATGGATAAATAGATAGATAGATAGATAGACAGATAGATAGATAGATAGATAGATAGATAGATAGATAGATAGATAGATAGATAGATAGATAGATAGAATAGAACAGCATCGCTCTAATTTATTAGGATAACTGAACCATCACTTTTGCAGTGAAATTTCTGTACTCCTTTATTAATTCAACTTCCATTTCTTTAATTTGTAAATCAATTTTTAAATCAATTTGTAAAAATGTTTGCTTTATAGAGAAATTCAGAAGCATTGCCTAGCAAGCTAGATCAGACTTTCTTAACCTTCTAACTCTGAGGAACCCTAAAATAATATTCAGATGTCTGGGAACCCTTGATAAAACCAATTTATTGGGTTGTCAGTGTAAAAAAAGCCCCTACATTTATGGCCAGTGGAAAGAATGGTGACTAGAATATCTTTTGGGTGAAATATACTTTTATAGACAATCCTAAACTTCATTAGAGTCATGCAGCCGTCTTTTCCAAGTGGTGTTGTCCCCACATCTATGCAGGCATCATCAAAACCTCTAACAACATCTCGAGTAAACTTGCAGTTTCACAGAACTTTGGTTGAGAAGGTCTGCAGTAGACTCAGACTGTAGGTCAGGTATGGGTATACCTCAACCCACTGTAAAGGCTGAAAAACAATCAACCTAAACCCAAAACCAGATTTAAAAATTTCCAAACCCAATGAGCCTGCTTCAAGAAATGTGATGAAGAACCAGAAAGTTCTTCCTCTGATTTAACCACAAATCCTGTAGTCCTTTACCACTGTATTATAATTGCCTGTGCACCTATGTGTTATGGGTAAAGTTGCCATCTTTTCTCATAAAATATGGGCCTTGTGGTCCTTCCTATGAATAATATCGGCAACAAAACTAATTTTAATGTCCATGCCAGTAAAATACGGCCAAAAATTGCCAAGTGGCAACCATAGTAATGGTTATCTTCTGGTTCCTAGCCTAGTTCTGTTTTTTTTTTTTTTTTATCACGGTCCCAAGTGTGCTACTTGGTCTCATTTAATTTAATTAGCATTAAAGCTAGATATTAAAGTAAAACCTTAGTTGAACAGCTAAATACTGTGTTCATTGGGAGGTCTACAGTTTAAGCTTCCAATTGGATTTTCTGCCTGGTCTTTCTGTTCTGTCTAGTCGCATGGGAGAAGGTTGCATGCCCCCGAACACCTGGCTGCTAAGTCAGACAAGAAAGCAGCAGGGGAGCATGGGCAATGGATTGGGGGGCATTTGCAGCGACATGGTCACTCTCCCCTACATGAGCCAGGTAACAATGTCTCTTTAAGCGTTCTTTCTTAAAAGACAACTTTTTCCAGATTTTCTACCGTGCTTTCTGTGAAAAAGTAATTTCCCTTGAGTGCTACTCTGATCTTATGTCGCATTTTTCGGCTCAATGTGGACAATGTATGCTTCAGTTCTCTGCTGACCTCACCTTTACGGAGCAGTTAACAAATAATATTTGTGCACATTTTGGTCTAAATACCTGCTCTTTTACAAGCAAAAACGGGGACACAAGTGTACCAAAGAATGTTTGCCTGTTTTATCAGCCCAACTTGCAATCAGCACATTTACAAGACTTTGTGGCAAATACTCTAAAAAAATAAACACCAATTCCCTGCTGAGGATATTACATGGAAAACAAAATCATTATCCATTTAAGATTTTTTTTTCTCTTCTGCTTTTTAGACAGTTCATTTAATTGTTACTTTGCCAACAGAATAACATTAAGTGTTTGGGAAACTAAAGTAAATATCGCATTAAAACATACGTACAGTTTGCCAAAAATTCAATATCAGCCATATGTTAAAGCGTAATAAACAAAGGAACTTAAAAATGTTTTCATACAAATTAAGAAAGAAACAATTTAGTGTATGAATCTGTGGTAAACATTTGCAATGTATGGGAAAATTAAATAATGATTGCTTCAAACAGAAAATAAGTTGGGCCAAATCTTATTATGTTTATTATTATTATCAGTATCATCATCATTATAATCATCTTCCCTATTTTACTCAATGAGGTTCCTATATAAAGGCAACACAATAGGAAATGTTTCCACCAATCTTTATTAGATGTACATTGCTCCTTTTGCGTTCTTTAATGTTAGTAAATCCCTATTTTGGCATTTGAAGTCAAAAGACTGACAATAGAACTTTGCATCAAACAGCTACATTTTTTAAAAAAGGACATTATTGTTTGTTTTCAGTGGTCACTTTATTTCAGATATTATTGTAATGTTTACTGGAAAATGGTCCATCACCCCAAGGAAATTTTGTAGTCATAGACTGAGAAAGACCCCTGGCTACTTATGCCTCAATATCTTCCTTCTATAAAGCTCTCCAAGATTGGAGAGGATACACTTTAATCAGTGAATCTGGGTGATCCAGCAAACCTGGAATGGACGCCTTAAAAGTCATTTGCTATTTGATAGCAAATGTTTTTAATTCTGAACCAAATCCGTTCTAGATTTGCTGGATCACCCAGCTTCACTGATTAAAGTGTATCCTTTCCAGCCTTGGAGAGTTTTAATAAACCAGGCCCATCTAGTTCCATTTAAATTCATAATTTTCTGTGGGACTATGATATATTGTTATCACTCCTTTACATATACAGATCCATATACTTTACTGGTGATGGCTATCTGTATAGAAAGTACGCTCAGTCAATTTTCATGAATAATATCTCCTGAGATGGAAATGTCATCCTCCCAATGGGCTTTTATGAAAACTCTCCAAGGCTGGAGAGGATACAATTTCTCCAGTAACCTGGGTGATCCAGCAAACCTGGAATAGATCTGGCCCAGGATTGAAAACATTTGCTTACAAATAGCGTTCTAATTCTGACAGTTTTTTTATGCAAAAAGTAATCCTATTTTTTTTTTACATAGAAATTTTTGTTTATATTGTGGGCCTGTAACTCTTAGGATTAACTCCTGGGTATGATAAGTATATTTATTGATTATATTATAATCAGAAATTATAAAATAATAAATAATTATAAAAAATAATGAAATAATACACCACAACAATGTAATTTATCAAAAAAAACTAATTTATCAAAAAATTTCAAATAGTCAGATCAAGGTCGGTTAATAGTGGGCAAAATGTAAATCAGGACACTGGGCAATGATGTTTGGTGCACTAAAATATGTACTTTTATTATATATGTATATTGTATATGTTTTTTACTGTAAAAACCATTTAAAAGCAGAATACTTTGTAAACTGCTTTTAAATTTCCCACCCGGCCACACCCCCCGAATACATTACAATTCGCATCACCAGCAAGATGTCACATCCTCCCGGGCGATGCGAGTGGCGATGTCGGTAATCTGCTTTTAAATTTCCCGCCTGGCCATGCACCATAATTCAGAAATTTGTCATCCCAGCATCAGAGCAGGATCATTAGATCACCGCTGGAGTGCGGGGTGAAGGTAAGGGGGCTTGTTTTTTTACCCCGAGTGTGATAACCCAGAGTGTAATTAATAATAATTACTGGGATTACTGCTTTTTGCAAGTGGAATCCACTCCGAGTCACACTCAGGATTACTGGTGGGGGGTGGGGGGGGGTGTTAAGAAATCCATTCCAGATTTTCTGGATCAGCCAGGTTTAGTGAGGAAAGAGTATGCTCTCCAGCCTTTGAGAGCTTCATAAATCAGGCCCAATGAGTACAATCATTCGTAGGCAGGCATGTGTGAGATAGGACTGCACTGAAAACCAAGAAGGAAGCAGATACTATGCATGCAATTAGAAAATATGATTGCTACCATGTACGTATATATTTACTAAGTCTCATTTAGAAGCTGTTTGTATGGGCGTTGGGCTTATGTCAATAGGAATATCCAGCTTTTTTAGACATTAGTTTGAGATGCTTCTGAAATCATTTAAAATTCATTGATAGGTGTATTGCTTAAGGCAGGTTCAGACATACAGTAGGAGCAAGATGTCCCATGAGGTTCACCAGTGGGTGGCAATGCCACCCCTATTCATTCTTTGTTGGGCTGCTGCAGTTGGAAGCTACATGTCTCATTCAAAGCAGCAGTTCCCTAGAAGCAGTATCCATAACTAAATCTCAACTGTACTGGCAACTCAAGCCATAATATGTAGCTGGGGAGATCATCAGTCTGCTTACATCTTCTATAAGGAAGCATAGAGAGTTAGAATACTAACCCCCCGAGTCTGACTCGGGGTAGAAAAAAAATGCTGAAAGCGGTAACCCCGAGTCACACTTGGGGTAGCTAAAACTGTGAAATACAATAGTAAATACAACCTTACCTGATCTGCTGGGGTCTTCCTTCACGGTGTCTGTCCTCTTTCTTCCTCCGGCCAGCGTCCTCTGCATCCAATGAGTCACAAGGAGTTCCCGATGACGGTGCGTGTGGACATGCCGTTTGGGGAATGGCTGGAATTTCAAATCTATTTGTATTGCATTTAGTACAAAATAACTGTATTCAATGCAATACAGTGGATTTGTATGTGTAAAAGCAGTACATTGTATTTCATTAAAATTTATTTTACAGTATAATATAATAGTTTAAGTATATATATTTTTTTTTTTTAATAAATTCATAATTTTTAAATAAACTATTTAGATGTGATTTTGTGTTTCAAACTTTATTATACTAATGTATTATACTGTAAAAAAATGTTCATGAAAAACAATGTACCGCATTTAGACATATATATCCAGACAGAAATGAACCCAGGATGTTAAAACATTAAATGTATTAAAATAAAAGAGTCAAACAGTTTGAAAACAATGCGGTTTAGACAAAAAATAGATTCTTGTGGATGGAACCACAAGGGCAGCCATTGGCTTACCAATGGTTATCAATTAGTCTCAATGCTTCCTTCTGTAGAGGATTTGTTTAACTCTTGTTAAGTGGACAACACCATGGTATGATGCCCCTTTGCTTGTAAATTGAATGTAACTTGTACTACATTTTTTCAAAATTAAACAGGTACTCATTTTAGAGAGATAAATACACACACTATTGAGGTTAACCAATGGTCCTTTGACATCTGTGTTTCCCCAGCTATCAACTGCCATTATATAAGAACTTGAGGATGTAGAGCTGCATTTCTCAACCAGGGTTCTTCCAGATGCTGCTGGGGGTTCCTCAAACAATGAGCTAACAAACAGATTATGGAGAGCCGAAGACCAAAAACACACACATCCTAATTCAACAGTAGCTGCATAGCTTCGAGCTGGCCCTAATGTTCCATGGAACAACACAGATTGTTGAATTGTATTAAAAAAAATAAGGTTACATGTGAACTTTCAAACTATAGTAAGTAAGATGTCATCTTTTAATGGTTTCACCTGTGGACTTCATGGAAAAGGCAAACCTATGAACAAAAAAAATCAAATCTAATTTTTCCATAAGCCCGTCATTGTGTCATATCCTAAGCTTGCTTTCAATCATGCAAATGATTTCTTTTCTCTTTTTCAATATGCTAATGCAGTGTGATTGATTTTCGTTGTAAAACTTAATTACAATGTGTTTGTGAGTCCCTAAAGATGATGCATATTATGTTTATAACCAGGATTATGAAAATGTCCTGTCTCCATTACAGGACTCCTTTCTCCAACACTAGAACTAATTGTAGCCCTAAATCACTACAACCTCTGTGTTAAACATAACACAAGGGCGACATTGCATAATTTTAATTAATTTTAATTTGACCAGAGCAAATTCATTTAGCTTTTCCAGAAGGGCAACTCATTTGTTTGCTCGTCACTTTCAGGTGAATGTGAGGTTGGGAAACTTCTTATTTAAGCTTTCTGTCATTTGTATGTCCTTGTGTTTTACAGGGCCAGTACAAAAACATTGCTGGGTGGTTTTTAGTAAAATAGCTTTTAGCAACTCTTATTGATAAATAAGATCCTCATCTATATCATCATATCTGGAGTTGTTTGAAGGCAGTATATTGTCAAGCGATGTTTTCAAACACAAAAATGATTACTTGTCCAATAGACCCATAGGGTGCATCATGAGCAAAGAGCAGTTTGTGACTCTCTATCTGTACTATCTGTAAGGGTGGCATTCATCCCGTTGGCCAGCAAAGTAAGGGGAAATCTTCCTTCTCACCACCACACTATTATACTGTGACTTCTGGATATAGTAATTCTAGCAAATTAAAGTAAACCATCAGTTTATCAATGCCTCTCTGAGAACTGATTGATAATTCTGGCCATTTACTAGTTGATATTTGCATCACTAAGTATATAATCGTGATTTTCATGATATTGACAGTAAAACTGTCATTCTTACCTCTTCCTCACTAAAGTGCAGGCGTGTTTCTCCTGTGCATTTGGGCAGTTCTTACTCTGGGCGTGCCTATGCTCCCTAGTATTATTAGTTTCACCCATCCCACCAGCCAATCAGGAAATAGCCTGTTAATCATCCCTGGCTATTTAGCTAGCTCAGACACAGCACAGCGTTTGTACAATGAGTCTCCACTAGTGCCGAGCTCCAAGCTTCTGAGCTTCTTCCTGTATACCTTTTGGTTAATTCAGTGATTCCTCTGTCCAGCTCCCATGTTAACCACTTGTTGCCCAGTCTGTTGTTTCCAGCCTATTCCCTTGTGCTGTTCAAGTGTCCCTCTATGTCTGTGGATATGTCTTTGTTACCTTGTCACCTTGGCCCCTGTGTCGCTGGTGTCTATTTCCTGGATCCCTGGTATTTGACCTAATCTCTCTTGCTTGTTGCATGCCCTGACCCAGGCCTTCCTTGACAATTCTTTTGTTTTGAGATTTGGTACCATTAATCTTCCTGCCCAACCTGATGTGCCCAAGGACTGCAACCTGGTGGTAACCAGCAGCGCAACCTCCTCACCACTAGAGGCCCTGGAGAAGACCTATTAGCGGCTTAGACTCTGCGTCTTGGCCCGTCTCAGGACTCACACCACTTCCGTTCAAGCCATAGCACCCCCTAGTGGCCTGGTCTTCCCAAGGTTGACAAAATATTGCATCAGTGAAGCACTGGATATTGTTCATATTTTAGTGCTAAAATCTGATTATTAGCAACAAGTTCTAATGTTTAGTTTCATATTTGAACATCAACATTAGTTTATCATCATCCCTGACAACTGGCAGCCCACATATTCAATTCCCAATCTTTAATACTGACCATCACATCCTCAGTAATAGTAAACAATGGTGAGCATCTCATTGATTGATCAGCTCAGTGTGCGATTCCCGGAACTAGTGGTTAAATACCTCTAGTGCTCTCTGGTTGGCTGAGGAAAGAAAAATCCTGATGACTCTTGAGAACACTGACACGATCAACTGCGATTCCTGGGTACTAGAGGTTAATTAACCTCTAGTGCCCGGGGATCGCACACAGGAGGATTCCCAGGGCTGCATGAATGAATGCAGTCCTGGGAATCCTCCTGTAATGATTTCCTGGAACTTCCGATGGGTTTGCGAAATCGGTTTGCCGAAATTTTGCGGACCCATTGGAAGTTCGAGAAAATTTTCGCGAGAATGCAAGAGGCATTCTCGCTCATCCCTATTTCTAGGATCTGATATTTCCTGATATCTGTACAAAAGTTAGGAACATTATAAGCAGTTCTCTTTCACCCTGAAAAAAGTAATACGTATTTTATAATAATAAAAATGCATCTTGAGAAGTTGGAATGTACAAATATTGTTGGGCATACCCAAAATTTGCAGCTTGGTAAAATTGGTAATAGAATTAAAGACCTCACCGTTGGTGTATCCAAGATACATTAGAAACAAGAGCCTGACCCAGTTTACCAAGATTCACTTATAATTGAACATCACTTTTAGTTGGTTTGACTTTTTTTAGAAAAAAACACACTGCTGCACATAATGACAAATGCTATTATAGTTGTGCACATCAAGGCTCTCGATGTTGCTGGGCTGAAAACAGCAACTCCAAGCAGTTTTAATTGTGATTGTGCTCTGGCTTTTTTTTTTGGAGAAAACAACCCTAAATGTCAAATATCTCTACTTCTTTTCAGGTATAGTTTAGTGGTATTTAAAGCTCCATTATATCCCTTTAAAAACAAGATGTAATTATGGAAGAGCTGCTTATAACATTCACATGTAAAAGAGAATGGAATGTTTGACATTTATGTATCTGTGCTGTGAAGTTTGTTCCTTGGTATAAATGGACATCACAGGCAAGAGGAAGCAGCAGCAGAGTAACAGTTGTTAAAGTATTTCCAAAGTCCAGACATCTGATGACAGCTCAGAATTTAGGATTTTCCATTATCCTCAGTCTTGGTGGCATTGGACACAGACAGCCATAAATCCTGACAAAGTTTCTAACTCTTTTCCAGCCTACACAAACTTAAACATGATGCCTTAAGTTGCACTCCATGTTGTATGTTAAACAATATTGCTGCTTACTCACTATGCCACTTTGGCTCTGGTATATATTCTGGTCTAATATAAGATACACATCAATTAATATAATATCATTATTTCTTTGATGGACATTTTTAAATGAATAAGTTAGCTCTAACGTATATTTACTAAAACATGCCATTTTTAGCCATCCCCGCTCCTCTCATTCTTTGTTGACCTTGTTAGTTATGATGTAGTTTTAATGTTATCATCCATATATCATATATATTTTTAGGGGTTAAAGTGGACATGAGCTCAAAAAAGTAAACATATACTATGTTATAGGAAGCATCCTGTAAGGAAGTATGATTAATATTGTGGATAACCTCGTCCTATTCAGTTTGCTCCTACTACTACTACTGTGTGCTAATTCCCCCACCTACTAGACTGTAAGCTCTTTGGGGCAGAGTCCTCTTCTCCTGTGTCACTGTCTGTATTAGTTTGTCATTTGCAACCCATATTTAATGTACAGTGCTGTGTAATATGTTGGCGCTAAATAAAACCATGTTTCTTATTAATACTACTACTACTAATAATAATAATAATAAAATAACAATATCTAATATAATATAAATAATAATTCAATAAGAAAAAATCCTCCTGTATTTTCTATGGTGGTCGATGGCAAAAGAGAAACACACACACAAAGGGGAGAGAGGAGTGGAAGTGGGAAGCAAAGGGTAAATATATATCCAGAAATTTGGTTTATTACAGCCGAAGTAGTTTTCCTAAAAAGAAATCTTTAATATAGAATGAATTCCTTCTTACAGGAGAGTAGTCAATTCCTTATCACAGCAGAGGTCCTCTTTAAAGCTAAAAAGCATGGAAATATAATATTAATATTAAAAAAAATTAAACCAGACAGAAACTTTGTAATTTTGTTTAAATGTTTAAATAAACAGTATTGAAATGTGTTCTTGCACCCAGCTGACATAAACATTTAGTATTGTTAATCTAAAACTGTGAACTTGACAGGAGCAGAAAGATTACTTTAGTATAATAACACTACTCCTTAATTGTCCGGCCACAGGCTGGTCATAGGTCCGTCTGTATCCTTCAGTAGCGGAATGGCCTACAAAGTTCATGAAGTGCTACACATTGGTTTTTGGTAGGGGTGCCAGAACCACAAAACTAAACAGAATTTTAAATCTTGTGGAAACTCAATCATTGATACATAGCTGGTGAGGTTATCGTCTTGTATAATGAAGCCTCCAGAGTTAGACATTTGCAAAGAATAATATTGCAATAAATGTTTTAAAATGCAATTGTCAAACACTTTTCACTAAACAATGTGGTTTTGGAAAGACTCTTGTTGATGAAACCAAAAGGGCAGCCATTGTCTTGCAAATGGTTAACAATCAGTCTCAATGTTTCTCTCAGTATAAGCTTCTTTTTATTCTTATTATTGCTTAGTATGCAGCATTATGGCATACGGCCCTTATATTTCTGAAAGTGAATGTAACTAGTACTAAATATTTTCAGAATGTCATTGAGTAAAGAAAAATGATTACACACTATTTAAGTCAACTGATGGTCTTCTGATATCTGTGTTCCCCCCAAAATAATACCAGCCAGTATATGAGAGCTGGAACGTTTAGAGCTGTGTCTGTGTGTCCAAGGAACCCTAGGAATCATCCAGACGTTTTTAGGGTTTCCTCAGGCAATGAGGAATTTGTGCCTCTTAGGTCTGTTTAGGTGACACCAATGGTCTTTTTTGCTCTCCGTAAGAGTGACATTCAATTGACAGCAATGTAAGAAGTATTCTTCCCATTGACCACCAGGCTAATATACTGTGAGCTGTGGATATAGTAATTATATAAGGGGTTCCCTGAAGACCTAAAAGTTATTTCAAGGGGTTCCCCCCATGGTAAATACATTGAGAATAGCTGTTGTACAGGGACAATGATCAGATGCATCCTGTTACCTGCCATTTAAAGAGGTCATATAATCAAGTATTAATTACCATGTTTGTATCATAATAACAACAAACTTATTTTTATTTATTTATTCCCAGTTTACTTCTCAAACTACTACATGAAATATATTTTTTAAATAAAAGTTGTCCAAAATTTAAGTTTATTATCTATTTTTTTGCATTGCCCCACCTAGTGGTTTAAGAGTTGTAAGACATTGATTGATGTCCTGAGCCATTTTCCACACCTCTGTTTGAAATAAAGCTCTTGGTTTATATACACGATTCAGTTATTGTTTTAAGATAAGCACCAGAGTTTTGTATCAGATTTACCTTCCCGAATTAATTTCCTTTAAGCATTGCTACAATTGCCTGACCCTTTAGTGTTATCATTGATCCCAGAAGCTGTTTCCCCGTGTCACCAGGATGTAATCATGTCCACATCTCTCATGCTTGTTCTACAATTGTGAGAATGCACAAACTTCAGGCCTTTTAACAATTCATTTTATTTTTACTCAAAGCTGCAGTTTCTCATCGGAAAATGTGTTTTGTTGCTATCTGAAAAATGTCTCTGGATGGAAAAGAAGGAAGACACGCAGACCACTTAAATCAGTCTGCTGCATAGAGAGCTCTGTCAATGGGATTCATGCAGCTGGAATTCTCCTGGAATCTGTGCACTGTTTATGATATATTTGGGTTCTTATTAGCTTTTGGAACTATTAGATGATGCAGAATAAATAAATAATTGAGGAAGGACGTGCCTTCATATGTTTTTCAGATTGGCTTAGCTTTCTGCTTCTTGTCTTGTCACTTCATTGTAAATAGACCAAGGCTTTCCCATCAGAGTAGGGCATCACTTTTATGTAAAGCATGGACATTAAAAGCCATAGCATAGAATTATAGAAACACTTATGATTTATAATATAAATATATAGCCCTTGGTTCATTTATGACATGAGAAGGATCTGGGTCTACTTGAAGATCCCAGACCACAAGCTCAGCGTGCCATTCCATTTCCAGCTGCCAAAGCTGGTAAAGTCCAACTAAGCCAAAAATAGACAAGGACAATTCAAATTTAATAGCGATATTCAAATGATATTTGTTACCATAAAAACTGAACTTAATACATTAAAAAACTCATTTTGTAGCTGCTTGCCCATAGCTGTTTAGCTACAAGACCTCTCGTGACTTTTTGTTTCCTAATAACAGAATGAGGTCCTCCAGTTGCTCACCACCTACTTCTTGTGGCTACAAGTCCTAATCCCTTCATGTAGGCATATGGTTCCAACTGTAATGCAGCAATGCTGAGAAATGTAGTGTAATAGCTGTTCTCTTTATTTTTAATATCATATGACACATGACTGGCCCTCCCACTGGATGAATTTACTCATAGGAGGAAATAGGATGTAGTGCAGAGTGCAAGTACACTTCTCCTATAAAATCTGTGTATACTAGTAATCATTTACCTACATACACTGTTGTAATAAATTATGAGCCTGAATTTTTTCATTTGTAAATTTAGTTTGGTTTTAGGAAAAGTTTTTTTTTATTGTTGGTGCGAAATGTTTAAAACACAGGACAACTGGGACCCTAAACACAGATTAAAGACAACTTTTATAGGGGGATGAAGAGACTGCATTATTAGGAAGACTGAGTAACGCATTGCTGTTCCTTCATTTTAAGGATGAGCTCCAGATTATGCATTCAGACTTTTTTTTAGAGGGGGAGGGGGAAGGTAGAAAACCCCCTTTTAAACCTTTGTAACTGTACTGTGGTGAGTCAGTTTGGTCTTGAAGTCAATTCAATTTAACTTGTATTCAGTTTTGTTATATTTGTTCAATAAGTGGAAAAAATGCTGTTGAGTCTGCCAGAAATTAATTGCTTTCATATCCATTCTGTATCTGTTATCCTAAGCAGTGTTATCAGTCCTGCTCAGTTTATAAACTACAGAGCATCTTCCCTTCGTTTTATGAAGATGGGGAGAGAAGAGGGGGTTTTAGGAACACTGTGTTCATTGGATGATTATGGGGTGAAAAAAAAGAGATAAATGCACAAAACAAATTAACTCAGCAACCTCATATAGGGACTGGTAACCTACAATTTATTACATTTTGTTCTTATGTTTAGATACACTTTATTGTTTAAGGTTGCAATAGCAATATTTTCTCTTCCTACATACATACATAATTTTTATTAATAATTTATGTTTTTTATATGTTACAATCATTAAAGAGCTTATTGTGGTTAGCTGGATCCCTGAAAAGGTTAATAGAATATTTGCTTTGACGGACAGCAAAGCATAGCTCTATTTTCCTGGACCTCGGGGTCTCATAATTCATGTTCAGCAGCATAAAGTCAGTGTCAGACCACAAGAGGTAGCTGCTTGAATTTAAACAATATTTTACATGCAGATAATTCATTGTCTCTGTTTGAAGATGATCTGTCTTTAAATGTTTCTGTTTCCTGGAGGTCCCATTCTCTCTGCTGGTTCCAGCAAACTCATAAAACAAACATAAAACCTGGGATTAATTACTGTTCTGGGATATTTAAACTACTTTCTACAAGCTTTGAACTTTTATTTTACAGCTGTCCCTTTCACTTTTGTTTCCTTCTATCGAATATTTGACTGAGAATTATAGAGGACATATTTCTAACGTACAGCGCTGGAATTGTGTTCCACCATACTTCGGTTATCATCCAGCAACAAAATATATACAATGCAACTCATCAAACACCTGCTGATACTCTATATTATCTTTATATCTCTATGTTATACATTTAGGAGATACAGAGGTAGTTGTTATACTCGCAATTTTTAAAGATATTGTATTTTTATGTATGTATCCAAAAAGGAAAAGTTTTGTTTTGTTATAGAGAACATCTAAAATGTTAATTGTATTTAAAGTGGAATAAACGAGCAGGTCCTTACTGCAGGAGGGGCAGACAATGTTACCTGCCTCATCATCATTTTTTAGTAAAACTCACCTGCTCATACTCTGTAATGGGCACCACCACCATCTTTCTATTCTCTTTGTGGTATTTGAACTTCAGCCATTTTGGCTGGCCAGGCCAAGGTTGATGAAACTCCTTTGAATGCACACATGAGGTGAATCAGTCTCAGCCGCAGCAGAGGATACCAGGATGAGACATGATCATGTCACTATTACACTGATCACTGTACTCTTTGCTGGAGGTTTTGACTAGGGATGAGCGAAATTTCCTCAAGTTCTGATGGGTTTGCAAAATTTTGGCGAAATTTCGGAAATCACCAGGAGGATTCATAAATACAGCCGTGGGAATCCTCCTGTCAGTGAGCGATCCCCGGGCACTACAGGTCAGAATGAGGGCAAGCCGGCCGTGGGAAAAATCAGAGGATTTTTACCACGCTGCATTCATTCATGACTCCCACTGTGTTCCTGGACAGAGAAACTCCATCCAGGAACACATAGTGCAGGACTATGTGCAGGACTATGCATAGGGCGGAACTGCTCCGCTCCCCTGGTTGCTCTTGCCGCCCCCTAGTATGTGCCACAGCTGAATTCATTGAGAACAGTGTGCGATACCCAGCACTAGAGGTTAATTAACCTCTAGTGCCGCTGATCGCACGCTGTTCTAAAAAGCGGGGTTTTTTTTTTTAATTGAAAATTCGATCTTGATAGGCGAATTTACATTGGCCGCTCTTGCTTAAAATTCAGTAAGCGAGAACGTCAGAATTTTCGATCGCTCATCCCTAGTTTTGACATGAGGAAGCAAATCCCTGCCCTAACAAAGATGGCTACCTCAACACAGAGGCACAATGTGCAACAAGGTGTTCAGAAAGATCCACTGCAATGGGACCACAGGCAATGCTGGTGACTTTTTTGGGCACAGCTTCCAGAGCACAGGTCCTCTTTAAAAGTAAATGCAATGCCATTACAGGGCCAGAGTACACTTCCATACCCATCCTGGAATCAACACACTTTGGCAACCCAGATATCAAAATATAAGGTCCATTCGTTTGGATTGATACAGATATTTTAGCGGCATCTTTGACAAAACAAAATGAAGATGAACTAGTCAGATATAAAAGACATACATGGATACAGCTTTGTACATTATAAAAGAAATGGTCAATGAGATGCAGAAAATTCAACTTTTAGGCAAATCACAGGCAAATTGTACTAACTTGAAACTGAGTCAATCAAACTCTGCAGGTATATTTCAGGGTTATTATCATTAAAATTATTAAACGGTATTAAAGCGCCAACATATTGCGCAGCTCTGTACATTAAATGGGGGTTGCAAATGAAAGACAGATACAGACAGTGACACAGGAGGAGAAGAGGACCCTACAATCTAAGTTTGATTGGCTCAGTCTTAAGTCAGTGTAGTTTGCATGTAATTTGAATAAAGTACTTTTTTTTCAATCTCATTGACCATCTCCACTCATTAACTCAGGAGTTGTCAACTTTAGTCCCCTAACAGGTAGCTGTAAGTGAAGTAAGATATGGTTTACAAGGAGTCAGAAAAATTATTTTCCATACCAAATCTGACCTATATGTGTCTCTTGAGGATAGGAATTAGGACAATAATACAAATAAACAATAAATAAAATGTTATTTTAAAATGCAAGCTGTGTATGTACCTGAATTTAACTTGGTATAAGCCTATTGCAATCCTTTCTTCAGCACAGCTCAAACTAGGAGAGGGCAAGAGCCAATCAGCAGTGCTGCACTGCGCATATGCTGGAGGAAGCAAATAGATTGGCAGAATTCAATACTTGCTTCTCTTTTTACTGTCCAGTTCAAGAGCAGAGGATAAAAAAGATCTGTAAATGTTAAGTGACTGCAACAATTGTGCCATTAGGGAGAGCTGTGTGCATAATATTCACAGAACTGGATGTCCTGAAATTTATATCTTTTTAAATTCTAAAGAAATACCAAAATAATAAACCAGCTTGGACCGCTGAAATCGCTACCAAATCTTTAAACCACTGCAATGAGTAAACAAGGCTCAGTGCTACATCTATCCAATCCTCCCAATTTTAAAATGTCAGAATGAACTGGGACACCACTTCGATCCTAAATTGTAGAGATTCATAAAAATATATCCAACCGAACATTATATAGATGAACCTGGTCATTCTGCAAGAACGTTCTTTTATAATCTAAAACCACATGCCGAACCGCTCAACCACCCTTTTGGAAAATACTTGGGCACAGATTGTTTTGCTTTCATGCCAGGCATATGAAAAACAGACAGTGAAAAAATGTCTATTTTGCTGATTTTTCTTTGCTTAAAAATGTAATAACGTGCCTGTGTTTGTCTATTACATATGGATGATATGGTGCCAATATTCAGCAATTATAATAAATGAACGTAACCAATGATGTATAGATTCCAGACTTAACCTGATTGTGCATTTCTGGAGTTTCCCTTAAAGTTTCCACATTATTGTTAGTAGTTATACTGACTTAGCAGTGTTCTAGTCAATAATTAGTGGTAATGTCCACTTGTGGTAAGGAATCTCTCCAGGGGCTTTTTGGGAACAACTTAAAAGTCTAAGACACTGCTTCCTTGTGGCCAGGAAATTGTGGCTAAAGTTAAAATCACAGAGCTGCCCCCCGATGAAGCCACAGATTTATTATGGCTAGGTTGAGTTTATAGGAGCACAGAATGAATATGAGTTGGTAATCTGTAGAGAAGTACCTAGAGGAGAAGGCTAATAGAAGACACTCCATAAACCAGCTTTTCTCAGTGTTTATAACATGGGTGAACCGTTGAAATAACAGGTCTTAAGGAATCCCTGCTATAATTATTATATCCATAGCTTGATGGTTAATAGGATGGATTACTCTTACATTGTTGCCCGATGGCAGCATTGCCACCCTTACAGATATCTAAAAAGATCATTGAGAGGTTACCTAAAGTTACCTGAGATTCACAAATTGCTCATAGCTCAAGAAGCCCCCAGCTTTTCTGGAGGAACCCTTTTTGAGAAACATTGATATAGACAATTAAGAAGAGCTTCCATTATCACCATTGAAAAAGGGCAGCTACAAAATAATTTTATGTAAGTTTAATAATGCAGATACCTCCATCATAGAGCTTGTAAGATGTAATATATTATCATATGCCTGCCACAAAAGTAAAAATGCACTGGCTTCGGGTAAATACACCTAAAAACAATCTGGTATTTATAAGAAATATTTTAATATATGAAAATATTGTTATATTTAAAGTCTCATGGAGCAGATATATTGAGTTCCTTATGAAAATATCTATATTATTGTTAAGAGCCTGCAAAATTTTTTTGTAGATCCAACTATAAATCCTGTAAAAGGTTTGACCCGGGGTAGACATATTGAGGTGCAAATTGTGCCTCTGCACCCTCCTCAGTCACAAAAGGCCCCCACAAGGTCCCCAAGTCAGTTAAGCTGGGGCCTCACATTGGTCTGCACAGGGGTGTACTGTCAGCTTTATCCACCACTGCCTTCTACAAAGCTCAAATACCCATAACTAAAAGATGATTGATTGTAGACCTTGGACGCTTAGGGGTTTGTAGAAGAAGAAGTGATGGCCAACTTTCTTAATATTTTAGGAAGCATCAAGTGTGACCCCCGACTTCACCAAAGGGTCATAATTTTCAGTGACTGTAATCCTACAGAGACATGTGACGGGATAGTCAAAAACTATAAGTATGTTACAATAAATCTTCTGATATGGCAAACATGTTGCAAAAGACTGCATGGGTGCTAAAGGAGTTGCTGATGACTGATAATACTTGAAGTAATTTATGATCAAAGGGCTTATGTGGCCCGGGTTATTTGTGAATTAGGTACATAAGCAAAGGCCTCAACTCCCTTTTTCCTCTACTGGCAGGTTTTTGATTTCCATGAATATATTAACCCCCTCCCTATCCCTACTACCCCTCTCTAACTGCTTGCTATCATGTGATGGTGATTCAGCCCCGGGCCATCTCTCTTTCAGGGCTTGATTACTTCCATTGGGGACCATTTGTTGGTGACAGCGTCACTGGCTTCATGATGTGGAAGCTTACTATTGGCCAAAGACAATTTGGGTCCTTTGTGGATGGAGAAGAAAATGCAGCAACAATGATTGCAAAAGGAGAGGATGGGGACCAGCTAACACCGGTGAATCTGCAACACCGGACCAGCAGTTCTCTGAACTTGGAAGAAGCTGTCTATAGACTCAAATAACAGATATACAGACAGATAACTGGTCAGCAAAACTTTATTCAAAATGTAAAGAAACTATAAAAAGTGGGATGGTTGCAAATGGGCAGAAAGAATGGGTAAGATATAGTTTGCCTTGAGATCGTCATTAACAGTGATGTTTGTAAACCTCCATAACAATATAATACAGACACAATGTGAATGCACACAATTGGAGCGGGGTGTACAATGCTAGCTGGAGATATGTGTTCTTTCATCTAAGCTTCTCTGCATACATTTATCATAAGATCTGGTGCAGCTGTCACCGTGTCTGGACTACTTGTCCTGAGCTGTCTTCTTATGTGTTTTGTAACTCTACCAAGGTGCCATGTGAGGCTTCACAATGAGCCCTTCCAATAAGGCTTTGGGGAAATTGTTGCTTTTTATTCTCCAGCTGAAATCTTTTGATGCAAGTTGCCGTCCGCTTCCAGCTTGCGGCCAAATCCTCAGCTCAGTTGATAAAGATATCTTCCTCATCCATAGATGTGTTGGTATTTTCTTGACAAATTGCATCTTTTGCATGGAACGAGATGATAGGTAGAACTAAGCTGACAGGGAAGTGGGAATTAGGAACAGTCGGAACACACTAATGAGATGGAATGACATGAAATGAATAAATGTTTTTCTAACATAACAAAGTGTGGACAGAAATAAAATCGGCTGAAAGCTTTTTCATGTAAATTTCACACTGTAAAGTTGATAATCCCACCGAGTAGTCATTCAAGGAATTAATTAAACATCCTTTACTATTAAAGGAATTCCAAAGATCTTACTGTCTGGATATTTTTAAACAGTGGAAACTGAATTGATTAGAGCCGCACAGCTTTTCCTGCATATTAAATGCTTCACATTTTCTTTTTGTCAGGGTCTTTCACAAAACTTGGGGTAAATACCAGGTGTTAACCCACAAGGATCTGGCTGGGTTTTTATTTGCTAATTTTTTAGTGAAACTCAAATCTGTGAGTCAAAAAGTTTGTATCTTATTATTTTGCCTAAATATTTGATTTTTTCCTGGTTTGCTGGCAATTGAGTTGATTTGTTAGGGTTATCAGTTAGACCTCTTTCAGGGTGGTGTTATTTTGCCCATTAGGATGGTTGTTGTTTTCTTAAAATCATTTCCTTTTATTTGGAAAAAGTTTTTAGTCCGTTCCAGGTTTGCTGGATCACTTAGGTTCAGTTAGGTGCCCCCTGTTTGTAAATGATTAGAAGTAAACTAAAGATCTAAAATACCGATTAGTACTAGTCTATAATACACCAGTGCAAGTTAATTCTTTATAATGGCATGACATTATTGGGAAGAAGATTATTGTAACAAATCTTGATAGTTGAACTTCCTTACTTTCTGCAGGATCTTTACTTTCTTGCAGCTCTGTATACTAATGCAAATATTTATATAAATGCTCACTTACACTGCGTTACACTTTCAATATTTTACTCGCCAGTCCATTGGTATGCCATGAGCCTGCATCTCCTATTTACATCATTCAGGAATATGACTTCATAGGAGATCAAGACTGGTTCAGTTTAGGACTGGAGGGGTATTATATATGTATTACATACAAGATTACCTATGGGCCTAGCTTCATACTCAAAACCAAATGAGGAAGATGTAAAATGATGACATTGGTTGCGTCGGCAGTATGCCGGTCTTTCCTTGTCCATGAATTGGCTGAAACTAGCTATTACTATGCTCTGTTATTGGAGGAGAGGGGGTACACAAGAGATTAACCTTTGTAGGAAGCTATGGCTGCAATACAATAAAAATATAATACAACAAGATCTATAGACCTTCACCAGTAGAAACTTTTTATCTACAGTTGTTGTTCTGACTATTGTTTCACTGTAATAGCAACCTTGGCTTAGCTTAATGAATCTTTAGGTTGGGTAACATATTTTATTTTATTTGATTATGTACAACCATATAGAATTGATTGTTTTCTAGGAATTGTTTAAATATTTCTGATACAGATAGTAAGACACTCCTATTTATTACTAATATATATATACACAGCTAGTCCCCGAGTTACATACGAGATAGGGACTGTAGGTTTGTTCTTTAGTTGAATTTGTATGTAAGTTGGTACATTATTTTAATAAATGCAATTAGGACAGATGTTTGTCTCAACATATTAGGCAGCGTGGTGTCAGTTACTGTATAAAATCCTCACTGTGAGCTAATCACAAACAAAGCAAAAAAATACATTTTGTGGAGCTTAGACATTCATTATCTTCTGGAGCAAGCTGTGTTCTATTATGCAAAAAGAAACAACTGCAGAGTTTGTCTTGGTCATTAAAGAGTTACAAGAGGCTGCAGATCAGCTCAGCTCCGAAGTTCACCCACAACCTCAGCTGTGTTTAACAAAAGATTTCTTCTGCAAGTCATGCAAACCGCCCCGCCCTGCCAGGAGTGAGCAGGGAAGCCTCATTTGTATCTAGGAATTGTCCGTATGTCGGATGTCCTTAACTCAGGGACTACCTGTATACCTTTATGTATATATATATATATATATATATATATATATCCCAATCTACCTTACATTTCAGGACCTGCTATTTTTTCCATATAAATGTCAATCAAACTTGCATTTAGGAACTCATCTCATAAATGACCCCTTCATACAGCAAAAATGGTAAAAATGAAAACAGCTCTAATTAATGTTTTGTCAGCTGTCCCTATATATATTATAACTCCCTGAAAATGCCATGAAATGTGAATCAACGAAGGAAAATAACACAGCTAGTGTAATTCCTTACATTTGCTGTGCTTGGTAAACTAATTTAATGCCAGGTAAAACCTACAGGACATCCTTACACACCCAACTTCCTAATACTTCACTGAAAAAAAACTCAAAACGCCTATATTTTACTGCCAAAAACCTCCACAAAAGGGAAGACAATAATAAGGAACTGCGTTTCTCCTATTCATTCATATAAAAAAAAAGAGGAGAAAGATAAAATAAGAGATATAAAACAAATGACCTTTCTCCTTGGGAGCAGAGTGACTATTCATCAATTAAAGAATTCCGCTTCTCCATAGGTTTGTAGAAATAGACTTGTTAGAACGAGGCAGACAAAAATGATGCCGGTCCCCCTCGCAAATCATGAAGCACAAAATGAATCTCCCCGTGTATATTATAAAATACTTTGCTGACATTTGCTGTTCCTGTCAGCCCTAATAAAGAGATTCCTACCTGTGTTTGCTTATGCAAGGCTTCAAACACTCAGCCAATTTTAGAAATTATTTCTGATTTATGGGTCCCTTTCAGGCAGGTGTCTTTTGCCTTGTCAATTATATCTTAAAGTAAATGCTAAGTGTGAGCCGATAAAATTAATAAGGAAACCTTTTCTAAAGAAAGAAGACGGGAAATGTAGGAAGACAAGGGATTACACCCGCGCTATTTGTAACCTGACTTTTGATGATGTCATTTTTTTAACCTTGGAAAAAAATAATTATATAACAAATATTTGTATATATATATATATATATATATATATATATTACTATAGAGCCCAACTGTGTCTACTCTTATCAATACTATACTTTTTTAACTGTCGAGTGAAAAGTGTATTTCGGTCAATTTCAGAGAATGTTCACACAAAACCCATTATGAACTGAACCAACTCACGCAAATACTACTCACGCTGCCAAAAAAGATGCCCATTCACAGGATACCCGGAACATCTCAGCTTCCCCCAGCCAATCAAGATAGCCGAGGAGCAAAAAGAAGAAGAAGATGATTTTGCCCACGATAGGTAAGTGAAATTAAAAAATTGTTCTACCTCTATGAGCATAGATCCTTCTGGCTGCTTAACTAAACTTAAAAAAAAATTCAATGTCCTTACAATAGCGGACCTCATACCGAAACACAGTTATCTGGCAGCCAATGTCTCCTGTCCTTCCTCCTTCAGTATTTAATAAACTTCATGGAGCTTAGGGTACCTGTAACCCCCCCAAACACACACTGCAGATTTTTAATTATTGTCCCTTTATGTAATAATCTAAACCTAAACCTAAACCTAAACCTAAAACAAAACCTGAACATGCCCTGCCACCTTCCTAAAATGTTTATTCCCTAGACCATGTAACCTTTTCACAACATCATACCTTATACCGAATTGCCATTTTATATAAAACTAAGAGAACATCTGTATCTAAAAGCCCATCTTTTCAATAAAATGACATTTTTCCGTTCTTTTTAAATTATACATAATATAACATTCCATTCCAGACACCCTTTGTTATTTTATTTTTCCATTTGAGAATGAAATTCCTTTTTATCCACAGCATAACACTTTGCAAAGTATTATTTTGTCTTCCAGATATCAAAAAGCTCCATTTCAGGCTTGTGATTGCTGAGTGCAGTAATAGCAGAGTACAATACATAAGGAGCAAGTGCAGCTGCAGTTCAGAAGGTAATGTATAGTTCATTCCCTGTCCAGATGAATGTTTCTCAGGTCATTCACACTGTGGGATACCTAATGCTTCCTGCATTAACCTTTATGCCCTGGCAGTTACTGACAACAGCACTGCCTCTTTACAAACACTCCAGTACATAGATAAGAAGAAGATTACAAGAAAGGCCTCTTAGTAGTTTCATCTCTGCAGCCAGTCAAATTACATACACTGGGGTCATCCATCTAACATCTGCTGGCAAGAGTTCAGACATAACCACAGGTGACAGGTCAGAGGCTGCAGGGAGGTTTATGTGACCTGATGTGCATAGAGTATAAAGATCAGAGAAAAGGGCAGATGGGAATATATATCTTAAAATGCTCCTACATTTATGCAAATTTTGCTACTACTTAGTTACATTTTGAGATGTATGTACAGGATAGGATGCATATTTATTAATTGTAAGGTAAGGCAAATATTGGATAATGTATGGAGCTAGTTCATAAATGGTGATCTTTCACACTTAGTATACGGGTAAGCATGGTGGCTCAGAGGTAGCACTCTTCCCTTTGCAGCTCTAGGTCCCAGGTTTGAATCTTAGCCAGGACACTATCTGCATAGAGTTTGCAGGTTCTCCTTTTGTCTACGTGGGTTTCCTCCCACATCCCAAAAACATGCAGTAAAGTTAATTGCCTTCTCATCAAAAATTGACCTTAGACTATATTAATGTCATATGCCAATGGCAGGGACATTAGATTGTGAGCTACTTTGAGGAACAGTTAGTTACACGACTACTGATTTTGTACAGCACTGCGTAATATGATGGAGCTATATAAATACTGTGTAATATTAATACATGTATATGTCCTATGAAGATGTATTCCAATAAAGATGTTACATCAGAGACTTTAATTGTATAATAGAACATGTTTGAGTGTCATTTGTATAGTAATAAATTTTACTTAGATACATAAATGAGTGACTTAAGCTGCGTACACACTTGCAAAAATATTCGTTGGAAACGAACGGCTAACGACCGATCTACCGATAATCATTAACACAAAAAGTGCACAATGACTGAGCAACAATGCAGGCGAATGAGGATTGTCGCTGGAAATGAACGATCGTCCCGGTGGATCTGAACGAGCGTCGATCGTTCACTATCTATTGTGTGTGCAGTCGTTCAAACAATCGTATCTAACCATTGGTGGATTATATTTCAATGATCGTATTGTTACAACATGTACAGAATTGTGCACAATACAATCATTCAAAATATTTGTGCATAATCGCTAGTCATTCGTTTTCTAATGATAATTATTACAAGTGTGTACCTAGATTTTTTTTTTTTGCCAGATTTATTAAAGCAGAACTAAACCCTGCCTCATTCCGTTGAAGGTGCCCCCCATGTTCTTCCTTCGTCTTCGATCTGATCTTTGTCTATCTTGATTGGCCAGGTAAGGATAATGTAAGGCTAGGTACACAGGTGCAATGGTTCTCGTCCGATAATTGGCTCAGGGCTGAGATCGGATGAGAATCTTGTGTGTTTACAGTGCCCGTCATCCATCGTCCGAACGACCGTCCTGGCAGATCCACGGACGATAAACCATCATAATGGAAGTGAAGGGGGAGAGAGCGCAGTGGGGTTCTGCTCTGTCATCCCCCTCCCCTATCCATAAAGCAGAACAGTCCTGTATGTACAGCACTCGTTCATACATCGTGCAGTCATTTGTCGTTGGAAAGGATTGTCAATTATTGCACGTGTGTACAAAGCCTATCTCCCGTGCAGGTGACCAGGAGTTTATTGAGTTACAGCAATGGCAAGGAAAGCAGCTCAGCAATTTTGACACGAGAAGACAGAGATCAGGCAGTAAGAATGCTTATTGCACTAGGGGCACTACCCATCTGCGATAAAGCCCTGCCTGAATATACATTTAAAGTAGAGGTAAAGGGTAAAGGAGAACCACAGTAGTACAGTTATTATTTAAGCATAATTTTTTTACAATAGTTCCATGATCAATGACAAAGGGAACCAATTGAACTGAATATTACTGAACAAGAGTAATGGTGTGCATGTATGGACACCATGGATAGATGTTACATCTTGAGAATACCCATTCATAGTGTATATCAGCTTTCAATAGATTAATGTATGCCGGCCAAGAAAAAGTACCTGTGATTTGTTACTATGAACCACTCTCTTTTTTGAGGATTTTTGCATATACAAGGCCATATAACTTGGCTACAAAAATTATTTGGAACTTTTGCTTTATATCAAGACAGTTGGCACGTGCAAAACAATAAGAAAATGACTTTAGCTGCAGTTGTTGCTCTCATCAAGATAATGTTTGTATACAACACACTAAAATGATCATTTTGTATAGGGAAAGCACAGGGCTCATTCCTCAGCTGCAGGCATTTTCCTAGTAAGGAAGTAAGCATAGGAGGGTATTCTAAAGAATGGAATCTATTGGTCACTTCATTTGACTAGTTTAAGGGAAATAGTAAAATTTTCATTTACTGGGCTTGAATCGAGGATCACTGTTGTATACCTTGATGAGGAGCCCGAAATGCTTAAGGGGGATGAGTGACACTTGTGCTGGTGGATGGTAATGTGGAGGCACGGTCACTGGTGGCTTAAAGTAACATTAAATGAGACCAAGGAGAAGTGATCGGAAACATGCCAATGTCAACAGAAAACTTTCTACATAGTACCAATAGAGCAGGTAGACATACAGTACAAGTTCAAAAATCCGGCAACCTCCAGACCTGAGGTGTGCCAGTTTTCGAAAATTCTGGATTTTTGAAGGTTATATATGCTGTATATATTAAAATGAAATAACACTAAATGAAATGATATTAAAGGAAAAGCAAAATAAATTTTATTGTTCACCAACTAAATAAAACAGGTTTACAGAATTTTATTTCAACTAAACAAAATAGTGCCACAGAATTTTATTCATTACTGTACTCTCGAAAAAAAAGCTAAATAGCAGATAACAGTAACAGCATCCTCAGCAGCAAGAACAGCTATGGAGGAAAAGCAAGACCTAACAGCTGATTCTGGAATACAGCACCTTCAAAACATAAACAGCGCCTCCAGAAAACAGTGTAAATTTGAAAATGCGCTCTCAAATCCATGCCGGAAAACTGAAGGATCCGGAATATTGAAGGCAAGATTTTTGAATGTCAACTGTAGTTATAGGGAGGTCAGGTCAGCAACTTGCAGGCAGCAAAGAACCATTTATGAATCAGAAACAATTTTTGGTCCCAGTAGTAAAGCTGACAATCTCTCAGCACTTGCTACCACCCTAGATAGCTTGCTTGATTCCACATTTATCAATGAGCATGCATACACCGATATACACAACATTCTTCCTGACACTCACTTTGCATTAGTATCTTTACAAAAATAGAAATCATTTCTGAAATATCTTCTTAAAACCTAAAACCATGTAGAATTTGATTTCAGGATTTATTCACTCTTTTTGACTATTTTTTTTTTTTTATCTACCTACCCAGTTTTCATGTATCCAGCCTGAAAAAGATCTTTATTCCAATAGGCAACAAAAGCGCATACTTATTGGCTATAAAACCCAGACTGCTTTTATGATGAAGAGATAAACCTTTTAAATGGTTATGATAGCACCGCCAGGATCTGGACAAGTTAGGGCATTTTTATAGATCATACAGTAGACTATAAATCTTTTAATGCTTATGGATTCCATTTAAAACTTTATTAAAGCTCATATCATAAATATCCACATTGAACAGAAACTTAAAGGTGGTAAAGATGTGGGTATCCATCATTGCATGAACTTGCCTGAACTCTACTGTAGAACTTTTAGGATATGTAAGAGGACAATAGCCTTCCAGTAATACAGATGATATATTCCGGCATTGCTTGATACTGATAAGACAAACAATAGGCAGCTTGATAACTATTTATCCACCATCACCACCCTCCTCTTCATGTAAAAACAGGCCATGTCATTCTGAAAGAGTTGTGTCTACTTTGGAATAAGAACAATTTAATGTATTGCTTTGAATACATTACCTTTTGCATTTTATAGCTGTGAGGGCCAGAAGATCCAGCAAGTCTTCCATTTACTTACCTGATTTAAAATCCATAGTCGGATTTAAAAGCTATATCTTTACTTAAAATAGTCTTGTATCTATACCAGACATTCTTAATGTCCCAGTGGTTCTTGGAAAACCGTATTAACTTGATATTCATTGTGATTTGTCCTTGTGTAATTTGTGTTTTATACACTGCTTTAAATTCTTCAACTATTCTTTGAATTTCGACTAATGCTTTTAACTAATATTTTAACACCCATCTGAAGTAGGCACTAAAGTCTTCTCGGTACGCTTGCCAGCTATATGTAATGCAAATCAGTGAGTATGTCATAAGCCAATATAGTTGCCTAGTATATCACCTTGGAGAAAGATGTCTCACCGTATGACCTTAACATCGGCATTCTTTCAATACTGGCATATTTTATGCATGAAAGTGATAACGTTTTACCGTCTTATGGCACTGCAGGGAAGTTTCCTTCTGCCCATTGAAGATTATTACCTATTCCGAGGTGGTTATGATTATAGATACTTACTAAAGACAAGAATAATTGACCATAAAAAACCTTTTATATTCTCACAATTATTTTTGCATTGACTTAAAGTGTCAGGAAAATAGGATTTTATTAGTGAGGCTCTAATTTTACCATCATTGAATTTTATCAAGATTTTTCCTGGCTCCTTTTTTTTTTAAGGCTGAAAGGTTGGCATCGGTACAAAAGCACAATTTGTTGCGGAATCTTTACAGAATGGGAGTTTCATAGTTTCCGTGTGTGATTGAATATCAAATAAAATGAAATGTATGGATCAGCAAAGGTGCCTACATCTTGGTTACTGAATGATCTACAGGTACGTCAAGTGCTAAGTCGGGAGGTTTAAATCAATTCTTGACAAGTACATTGTTCCTTTAGATCTTGAAGAATAAAGGCTTCAAATAAGCCCTAATGAAGACGCAACTGAAGATAGAACAAGATTTGACATACTGAATAGAAGAGTTGGGGAACTGACAAAATACTATCTGCCCATAGCAGACAAGTGGGATACAATTTGGCTATTTTTTTTGTTGTTGTTTGTAGAGTGTAGGAATAATTATACTTTTTAGGACTAGCTTTCTGACCATTCCCTTTCACCTACACAATTACCTTCAATTCACTGTGCTTTCTATAGTTCCTGATGGATAACTTCAAAGGAAAGGCAAGTGAAAAGCATACTATTGTGTATGATATCCAAAACAACTGGAGCACACTCATTTTGATAAAAGGCAATGACCTGACTTAAAGTAAAACCTTGCAAGAAGTCACCCTCAAAGTAAGAATTCAAATGTGGGTTTTTCTGGAGCTGTCTCACTTTTCAGATGAAAATTGACATGCCGTCTAGGATTGTAACATTGTGGTTATGCCGTCTGCGAAATGATGATCATAGAGAGGGGTCACTGATTCCTGCAACACTGTTTTTGCTACTGTCTGGGCATTCTGTGTCTTATATCATGGATCCTAAAAAAGCAACCTGGTATAGGAGCATGTTTTGTACTCCACTGATTGCAAAAATAAACTAAAGTCTATCAATAATTTGATATAATATTTAATTATTTTACACAGACAGTAAATACAAATCCATTACCATATCAAATGAGTTCATGCTCCTTTGTTACCTGCACACACAACCCGTGTGCTATTCTTTTTCTAGCAATAGAATATTAAAATATAAATTCCATCCAGATTAGACTTTACCTGGGGTTTCAGCAATAGACATAAACATGATGATCATTTACCATCTAAAATAACATTTAATGTGGAACTGAACTAAACTTTAATGCGGAATTGAAAAATTGTGTGCATGCAGGTGCTTTATTACATAGAAGGAACAGGCAATGTCAATTTTGCAATAAAATAAACTTACCTGCTTGATTGCATTTTTTTAAATATAATCACCTGTTCTCGTCTAGGTGAGACAGACGTCATTCTTATCCTGTCCTTGTCTGGCTAATACATTTTCCACAGTCTTGATTGGCCAGGCCTGGGGTAAGCATGCACATGGGAGCTCATTTATTCCCAGCATCCAAAGGGCATGCCAGAATACCTGGCATTGTATAGTGAGCTGTACATGAGCAGCTCAGTGTACATTGAGAAAAAGATTGTGAACAAGCAGGTAAGTTGATTTTATTGTGGAAGGGACATAGTTTCAGACTCAGGGGTGGCTCTTCTCTGGGGGGTCATCTGCTCCTTCATTGACCTAAACTTGTTCTCCAGATAAAGTTGTCCATTTTACAAAGATGAACCTGCCTGTTCACATATTTTCTCCACTTAGTTTAGTTGTGAAAGTATGGGCATAATCACTATATATATATATATATATATATATTTATATATATATATATATATATATATATATATATATACATACAGTGGTACCTTGGTATAAGTCCTTAATCCGTTCCAAATCCTTGGACTTATACCAAACAAATTTTTCCCATAAGAAATAAAAGGAAAATGAATAACCCCATGAAAAAAAAAATCCTATTGTTATTGGCATATTATACATTGATGGGGCTGTAGAAAATATTTTAAACACTACTTAATACTAAAATACATAAATACAAAAGCAATTAGTTGAAATGAATGAAGATTTAACCTCACTTTACCTTGCTGAGAAGAGTCGAGTTCCTACTAGAATGGTGCTGGGAAGGAAGGAGGAGGGGATGTTCTGTAAGTCACAGAGTTATAGCGCGAGTTGTTCACTGAATAGTAGCAACTGGCGTACTGACACTCGTGGCCAGTCGTGGCTTTGTCTCGAGAGAGGTAAATAAGGGTAGCGCGCGTTGTTATGACTCATTTTGACCCATACAAGTTCTAGCACAAAAGTTGTATACCAAGCAAAGGTTGTAAACCAAGCAAAATTTTTCATGTCCAAACAGGACTTATACCAATAAGACTTATTCCAAAGCGGACTTATACCGAGGTACCACTGTGTATATATATATATATATATATATATATATATAAATATTGTATATAAACAAGTATATATTTTATATGTTTTTAATAACCATTAAATCATAGCAAAATATTTCCATCCCTTATTTACTCTGGAGTATAAAGCAGATGATCTCTGGGAAATGACCAATGTTCTGTAATACCTTTACATAAGGATGAAGCTTTTATCCCAATCATTCTTACAACTAGCCCCTAGTGAATTGCATAGCTGAAGTCAGCATGGGGTGCATTCGTGAGTATATCATTTCATTAGCACTCAGTCCACTGTGAAGCTTCTTGGAAAGTAGTTTAGACTGTATTGATATGATTGGAAAAGCCCTGATACAGCACAAATGCTGCAGACAGAGACAGTGAGGCATGTGATGCTGTACGCCTTTTAATGCACAAAGTCCATTAAAGGACTGCCCACTGTAGACTCCAGCTGGTAGTACCTCATGCATTGTATTCCGAAACACTTCTTTTATACAAGAAAAAGCTCATTATTCCTGCTCTCTTGGCTATTCACAAGACTTACAGATAATTGCTTTGCTCCTCTATTTTTTCTATAAGCACAATGGGAAGGGATGAGGAAATATAAATAAATATTTATATATATATATATATATATATATATATATATATATATATAAACAAAGGCTACAATCAGTGTTAATTTAATGGTTTTAAAGCTCTCTTTAATGGTTTTTTCTCTCTCTTTCTAAAAATAATTAGCATGCATCATTTCTGGTAAAGGGGATTTTATATGTCCCATTCATGAAAAAAAAAACTTTACTTATTAATAGCAAATTTAATTTTACCCCTTCGTGCTGCAATATATGTTTTTATAATCGAAAAGTTGCCAAGTGTTTGGGACCTATACAATAATGATGACCACCCAATGGCCAAAGAAAGAAGAAGCAAGATCTGAAGAAGAGGTGGAAATCATAATAGTGGTTGTGTCAATACTACACACCATAGTATTGATATTACAACCAATGGGAGAAATCATAGTGCCCAATAAAAGCCATTCTATATGGAAACTTATATAGAAACCATGGCTTCTAAGGGGTTGGTCTTTGGATCAACTGCCACCATTGCTATACTGATACAAGAAGTAATACTTTAGTTTTGGGTTTTGTGATAGAACAACTTTTGCTTAAAGAAAGCTTTACTGTGCTATGCACAGGTTTAGTTACTGGGCTTAAATATCCCTTTCATGTCTCCATCCTTACCCTACAATGCTCTTTGATTTGGTTGTATGTAGCTGGACCAGTTTCCATTTCATTTGCCCACATGACGTTTTAATTAACCAATTCATAGGTATGTGTTTGTTCATCTTGTCTGTTAGTCCAATTGTAATTTTCTCATTGGTTCATCTCATAGATTCACCTCCCCTTCCAAAATAAAACTCCTCCAATATTTAGCTACATTTAGCTGATACCTCATTTTACAGACTATTTTAACACCAAAACAGATACAAAGTTGCTGGATCCCCTATGTAATTTATGTTCTGATCATATTTGATTATACAAGTAATGCAATAAAGGGGCTATCTTGCAGGCATGGTGTGGCTGTTTCCAAAACCTCATAGGACTTTAAGCATATGGAAACCTTACAACCAGAGCTATATAGAAGAAAGACTTTGCACATAACCTATTACATGGGCAGTATATATGAAGCCTTGGCTGTCCTACCAGTTCAGTATTCTGAATGACACAGCAGCATTGAATGGGTGGGGTCATTGAATAGACTTGAACATAGAAATGCATACATACCTTATGAAACTAAGCGAGTCATTTTTTAGATAGAATTTATTTTTTAAACAATATTAGTGGTATAGTGATATATGTT
This sequence comes from Pyxicephalus adspersus, assembly GCF_032062135.1. NCBI lineage: Eukaryota > Metazoa > Chordata > Amphibia > Anura > Pyxicephalidae > Pyxicephalus > Pyxicephalus adspersus. The sequence continues at coordinate 142,160,001 of NC_092859.1, read as the reverse complement.
TTACAGCAATGCATAATACTGTAGAATATTTGCATAGCGGCTATGCATTAAAGGCAAAGCTGATCATAAATACCCAAAGAAATATCTGCTGTGGAGTAAAGGTTTTTCCTTATGTGTAAATGGACAAGAATGCTTTAATATGTTGTAAGTCAGACATAGAGAGGATGCTGGGGTGAGAGCAATCTGTTCAGGTCAGTGTGCAGTGAGATCACATTCTGTCACTGCACGTTGTCTGGAGCTCTCAATATATTCGTCCCAAAGGGTCTAGCAGGCTTCATTTCTTGCAGATATACATAGAGTATGTCATGCATGCATATAAATTGTTGATTGGGCCAAGGCACTTTCTTCCTTCTAAACCTTTTCCAAAGGCCTTTCTGTTAAACACACCCAGATGCAGTTTGACAGATGAGGGGCTAATTGCTCTGTGAATTACCTCTATCGATCCCTGTTTCATGTTGAGCCAAACAAACAAAAGATATTAATGCTTTGGAAAAATGAATGATGACCTTTCTCAGCAAACACAGCTCCCGGCACCTGATTATTGGTGATTCCAAAGAGCAGCGGTCAATCGCAATAGCCGTAACGCTATGATCACTTTAATAAGCTTGCCTGACCTTCTCTGCCATGTTAAGTGGTTTAAATTTATTTGCCCAACAACAGTGCAGCTTTCACTTAAAGACACAGAACATTCAATTCTACTTAGGGATGTGTGGTATCCTTTGATTTTGCTGTAGCAGCCTGCAAATCAACTGCCGTTGGGAGATGTTATCTGTAATGTACAACACATTGCAATCCATTCCATGGATTAAATCACTGGGGAAATCCAATTTGGAGGTTTTGGGGTTTTTTTTATCCATCATATTTCTTATGTTTAGTCCTAAATTGTTAATGTTGAATGGGTTGTTGGTATCTGGAGCTAAAGTCAGATGAATCTTTATATTGAATAGAAAAGTAAATAATTTCATAACCAAAGGCTTGGTGAATTATAGAGGTGGCATTTTCTATCGCTTTGCTTTTGTTTGTTTATGTCTTTTTATATATTTCTATATGTTTAGTACATTGGTCCCATCAGTTCTAATTAGGGGATGGGACATCTATTTTTCATGATATGATATGAATATGTATTGATTGTGTGTTATATGGTTATGGCTTACCACACAATAAATATTTCATAATTTGCCTACAATCCCTTGTATTTTTTCCTCCATTGTTCTGTATTTCTGGGGTAGGCTTGCTTAATTTTTGGAATCCCCCCTAAAGCAAGGTAGTTTCCATTGTCCTTCCTTGACTTATCTTTTGTCTTTTTAGGCTGTAACTTTATGGTTTTTACATTAGTGTCTGCTGCCCACTGCCACCAGAAAAGTCCAAAAGTAGAAGTACAATGCAGCAAAGTTTAAGGCCATCCAGATAAACCAGGGACACAAAAATCGAGGCATCAATATGGGATGCTAAAAGATAATAACCAAACACCTAATTTAGGAGAGTGTTGGACTATTGAATATAAGTCTAAGTCTACGTATAATATTTTTTAAAGAATAAAAAATCTAATTTTAATATTACTAGCCAGCAGCTTATAATAGATGTTTCTAAAATATAATGCAATCATACATTCAGTTGTGTTCGTTAAAATAAAATTGGATAATGACCCTGAGTCAACTAAGTTTTCATTATGTGGAGGTGAAGCTCAGTATCATGTTTACTGCTTTACTGCAGTTGACCCGTATTTTTAGTCCTTTACATAAAAATCCACTGATGGGGAACACTTAAAGTTTATCTCTGGGACTTGATAGTGTAAGAATCCTCTGTCAACCATCCTCTTGTGACCATTGTCACCGGGATAAAAAGTGAGGGGAAACCCAAAATTATGATGACCCATAAAGTGTATGTAAGAAATATATGGGAATTTCCAATCTTTGAGTTGTCAAAGGAGGTAGAGGGAGATCTTCTAATGGGTAGATATGTTCTGGTGACACCTAAAAGTTGATTCTTGGAAAGATCTAAAACTTCCTATTGTGTCTCTAGGACAGAAAGTAGACAAACAGAAAAACAGGAGTCTTTTCCTCCTTCCACAATATAAAAACATGCAGTTTGGTTAACTGGCTTCCCCCAAATTGACCTTAGACTGCATTAATGACGTATGACTATGGTAGGGCCCCTTTGAGGGACAGTTAGTGACATGACTATGGACTTTGTAAAGCACTGTTCACGCTATATAAATACAAAATAATATTATTACCTTTTCTTCTACTTTAATGCTAGCCTTTCTGTGCATTTCTACTTCTCTGTGTAATATTTGTGTTTTTTTTTCAAGAACACCTTGCTATACAGTAAGAAAAAATATGTTTTTTTTTCCACCTTGATACGTTGTTTTTGATCCCAATGGTCTATGATAATATGAGTTTTTGCAGAACAAATAGTGTAGGAACTTTTTTTTCCTTTTTCATCAGTCTGCAGTACAGTATAGTAATCTGAACAATATACACAATATTAAAGGTTGAACTAAAGAAAAATGCAGTATTCCTTTAAGAGAGGTTACCAGTATGGGCCAAATAACCACAAGACAGTGGTAAATTCTTGAAAAAAAAAAAACTGATACAAAATCAAAAGGGTTACTGCTCAAAAATCTCTGCTTGGTTCATGTCATAACTGTAGATAACCAACACTTGTGACCTTTTAAGTGCTACTTTCATTCTGCAACGGACATAATTACAAGCAAGAAAATATGACACAAGATTATTACATTTTGTTCACTGAAAGGTGTTGCTACTAGTAGATCAAATTTCCCCTCGTAATAACCTGCTGGAATCTGTGCGAGACGCCGGTGCTGGCTCGATCATCATACTCCAGTACTGTTTATCTTTACCAGCAAAAAGTCCTCCGTTTAATGAAGTTATTATCCAGGCCCCCTAAGGCTGGATTTTAATTCGTCTTCCAGATTAGCAATCGCGTACATCTTGTTTTAGCCGCTGTTTGGAGAGCATGAGAATAGCAAATCTTTATATGTGAAGACAAAGGCAGATCTCCTTGAGAAGCTGAAAATTCTCTCCTTCCTAATTCCACTCACCTTTTGTGTTTTAATGTTGAATCGAGTCACGTTAGTCCCCTGCCCGATTGCTCAATGGGACCGCTGCCTCTCTATTTTGCCCTAAAAAGGTCATCCATGTCAGAATTTCTCTGTGCAATTCTTCAGATAATACAGAACATATTTCTCTGTTATCAGTGTGTGGCAGCTCAATTATTTGTGTAAACTGGGGATTGCCTATCATCTAGAAAGGTTCTCTGTTATAACATGGTTTTAAAGGACTCCTTGCTGGGTCACAAGATTTCAAAGAGCAGGTGCATATCATGTATTGAGATGTGTCAGGCAGGGAAAGACATACGAGTGTACCTCAAGTATTCCTATTATATCATGCAGCACAAACCGGATAGCATTAGGACTTAACCCATTGTTGACTTGCGTAATACAAATTAAGATACATGACACTAGTTTCTCTGTAGACTTGCAGAGGTCAAAAGCTTCTTGGATCTGAACAAACAGTAGCAGTAAAAAGATAAGATCAGACATAGGAATAGATTGGCGTTACTATATCAGACTCTCTGATTCTGATCTTATCGTTATGAATATACAAAGGAGAGATTGTGCTTTTATAAAAAGTCTTTTATTATCATTACAAAATAATTTGTTACTGCGAGAACATATATTGTCATTTTTGTGGCTCCAGAAAGTGGGAAAGCCAATGTCATTCTAAAGTATTATTGGAATGTAACATTCAAAATTGTTCATGCAAATTTGAAGATCTGTTACATACATCATGCCTACTCTGTTCATCAGCGGGAGTTGGAGGTGATTACGGTGGAGTTACTATTTGATGTAATAATCCTAGCTGGGAAGTCTCTGGATTTGGGCAGATAAATTTGGCTTTTCAAGCGAATTGAAGACCCTATGGATGAGTTCCCCCACTTTGCCAGTGGTGAAATCAGTGAAGCAAAGTGAATTTTAAAATAAAAATGGAATGGCAGTGACTAAACCTGTGCTGGTAAGGGATGAGAGGACAAATGAATCAATTAGATTAAATATAAAAGTGTTTGTGTTATACTAGTATACAGTAGTATAGTAAGAATTGTGAGACTTGAAAAATCTATAAATACCTAAAATAACCTAGGTAAGGTTGCAGGTAATTGCTGTGTTCCAGATTTACACATCTTGACATGGGATCAAGGTCCAGGGCGTCTTGTAAGCAATGGGTGGGCAAATTACTGAATCCTTCTCCCAGGCCATCAACTGGAAATGGTTAGAAGAACCTGGCTAAGGATAATAAAAGAGATGAGCGTGAGAATGGAGGGGAAGTTGGAGACTAAAGCCAGGTGGCTCAGGCAGAAAGGTTGTTTGGGGCCAGCTGTGTGCTGGGAGATCCAAAAAGGCTTTCCAAATTTTAAATCAGTTGGACGAGTGATTTTGTGTGTCAGAGAGAGCCATGAGGCCAATTTTATCTTGTTTTCACTGGATTTTGATGATACTGATTCCTTGGGAGGGAAAACCATTCATGTGTCTTTTGGATAAATAATAGTGGGAAGAGTGCCCAAAACTCCCAACTGGAGTGGGATAGTCCCTTACAATAAATATAATACAATAAATAATGGCCAAATATCAAATTGGTTATCTTGATTGTTTGTGTGTTTTTTTTCTACACATAACAATGGAAAAGCATTAGGCCACTGGGTACATACTATGCACATGTGCAAATGATAAACATCATTCAAGTTATTTGGAAAGTTCTTGCTGGACACACTCAATAAAACTTGACCACGCTCAACTTTAGTACTTAAATATGTCATGCCACCAATTTTTGCAACCTCTTCCCCAAAAAATATCCATTACAGGAAGTTCTTTGACTGAATATTCATGCAGAAGGTCTAAAGCAAATAGGTCATAGAGAATCCCAGCTCCTAAACTGTACTTGTAAAGTTATTGGGAGACCTGGAGCAACAATTCTGCACCTTGAGGACAGGACTGCACAATGTCGGAGTGGCAGCTTTGTTAGCTATCTGTGACCCTGTTTTTCACAAAGGTACAAATGTTTCTTTAGGATGGGTGTTGGTGACTACATGTGTTTTTAAGAGGTATATACATGGCACCATCTGTTGCTGTCATTGCAAACAGCCATTGTTTACACTGTGTTCCTAAAACTGCAAGAAGCGCAGTCCTCATCATATAAAAAAGCAGCAAAACACAGAGTTGTTCATGTGAGCATGCATTCATTTGCATAAAAATAATACATACTATAACATCAATATATTGTGTAAAGGATCACACCAGTGCCTACCTCAACCTTTTATTTCTTACCTTTTAACAGAAATACATACCAGGTGGAGCTTGTGCAGCAGATGCCATCACTCATTTTAACTGATGTCATTGTGTTCCATTTAATGATATTATAATTCAGAAAAGGAACATTTTTCACTTTGGTTGTACTGATCAGAAGTCCCAGTACAGTGCCTGCACAGGATTGCTGATGACCAGGGTGTCCCACCGACCTCCAAAGGACAAAATAATTGCTCATATGAGACCTCTCCAACTGTTAATCTGACATTTTGCTAGAAGTGCTGTTGTATTTGAAAATGATTGGGGACTGTATCTGGATTACAAGAAGAAAATGGGTCTGACTGACTAAAGAAATGAACCGAAGCTAGGCCTAATTGTTATGGTATACTTGCATGGGTCCATATACAGTTCACATGTATAGGTTCACAGAAATCATGATCCTTACTTCTATGTAGCCAATCGTTCAATGCATATGGTGTTATCCTCAATTGCTTTGCATGTTGAACATACAAATATTTGTCCTTTTGTTTCTAAAGGGTTCTGTATGATAAGTACATGAAATAAAATGAAAAAAAAAGTGTTCTATGCTGTAATAAACGGTATTCAAACCACTAGATTAGTCTGGATTAAAAATTGACATTCTGCACATGAGCACAGATATACACAAATGCAAAATTTAACACCCTCCCTTGTAAGGGATTTATTATTTTATTATTTTTTGGGCAAGAAACCAATTAACCTATCAGTATGTTTTTGGGAGGAAACTACTAGGAGTATCTAGAGGAAACCCATCCAGGGATAACAGATCAACTCAGATATGCAGATATTAGAACCTAGAGTTGGAATTTGAAAATGATTAAAGGTCGTCTAAATCAGCGGTCGCCAACCTTTTTGGTACCGGCTCCTGATCTCGCATGCATAGGGAGCCGGTTGTCTCCCCCATAGTGACGTCATAACGCCATAGCCTCCCCACTCTGCCATCGCAGATCTGAGCCTGCAATGGGAGAGTGGGCGGGTTGTGTTGTGAAACACAGCGTGCCCAATTAACCAGGGATTTGCACGGGGGACGTGGTCTGCAGCTCTGGCTGGTGCGTCCCCCAGGCGGGGTCCTTCTCCTGACTTCTCACGGACCACCAGCTGGTTGGTGACTGCTGGTCTAAATCAACTTTGAACTGGAACAACTTTTCCAAATCTGAGAAAATCAGTAATTTTGCCTAAACTACCCCCTTTATTGACACCAGCACCACATACTGATCATTCTTTTACTACCATCAAGCAATAGAAAGAAACTGGTACTTTTAAGTATAGAGGAGCACGCAACTTGTTCATGTGACAGTGCTGCCAAATCAAATAACTCAAGGAGCCTTTTCCCCAAGTTCCAGTGACTGCTGCAAAATCTTACAACTCATACTGTTCTCTCTTAAACTCTGAACAAACATTACAATCCAACCGTACAGTCTCTTTAGGTCTACCAACAGTGTAACATGAGTGTCTGCCTAATTACATGCAGATTGATTGGATATTAGTTGTATTAAAGTTATACTTAGATTATGTGGTCACGTACTACCCCTGCTCCTGTTACCGCCTTATGACTGGTCCAATTTCTAGGTTTCTGAGAAACCAAGCTACTTAGAGGTTAAAATCAGGAGGGGTTATTGATTTAAGAGGGGTTTGTGTGATACTTAGAGTTTAGGTATGCTATACAATAAAACAATAGCATAAAGAAAAATGCATTGGATGCTCCTTAAGTTGTATGCACAACTTCTACATACTGCCTGACCCTACTGTATGCAACAATAATAAATGTTTAGGCAAATAAAAGATCATGCAGAAGCATGCAGAAGTAAATTATTATTCTGCTTCCGAGAAGAACTCTAGCTTCCATATTGTATTGTGGTTAATTACCCGTGTAGAGGTTACTTCCTATGTTTGAAATTCTTAAAAAAAAAGATCACTTCGGGGAATTAATGACAGATTTTAAAATGTCTTGTTCAGACATGGGTAGAGGAAATATGAACTGGTCTAAGGGGAGGCACATCTTAAGGCAAAGAGCATCCTGCCATTCTTCCAAGTCACTGACTCACAATTTTAACTCCCAGGGCATCTCTATTCCTGCAGGCAGAGGCAAGGGAGAAGAAGTCTAACACAATGACGGCTACAAACAAGTGATACAGAGATGTTTTTTTGGTCTGCTCTGGTAAATTGTCATATAATAGTCAAGATTTAGAAATGAAGGGTCTCCTTACACATGATTCCACAAAGCTGCCATGGGCTGATCTTTAGTGACCTGAGCTGTAATGATGGTCAAGATATTGTGCCAGTCAATGAACAAGAAGAATTTCTAAAGATGTTTCTTATAATTGATTTTAACCTAATTCCTAGAACTGCTTAAAGGGGAACTAAATGTAAAAATTTAAAAATACAACCATACAGGTCTTCCATTGCTAGATAGGTGGTGCCCATTCTGCAATAAGATGAACATATCTGCCTGATGACAATTTAAAATACACTCGTGTCATTATTCCATTGTGGGTATCCTCATCTTCTTCCTTTCTCTTTCAGGATATCTAATCTTCACCCACCTTGATTGTCTGGGCTGAGATGAAATAACCACAGTGCATGTGTGCAGGAGTTCATGCAATTCTGGCAGCCCCAAGGGAAGAGCAGGCAGGTAAGTAAGCTTTATATAATAAAATATAATATTAAAGACCTGCCTGCTAACAGATTTTGCAAGCAGAGCTACAATTCCACTTTCTAGTGTTTGTAGCCATATTAGTAACAGGTATCAGGTTAAATACTGCTCTTGATATTATTATTGCACAGTATTTATATATAGCGCTGACATTTTATGCAAGCCTTTACAAAGTCCATACATATGTCATTAGCTGTCCCTCAAAGGGGCTACAATAGCCATAGTCATATGTTAATGTCCTTATGTATGGAAATCTTTAATACAGTCTAAGGTCAATTTTTGGGGGGAAGCCAATTAACCTAACTACATGTTTTTGGAATGTGGGCGAAAACCAGAGTGCTAACCTCTGAGCCACCTTGCTGTCCAATCTGAATAGTGATACTTTTTATGCTTGCACTAACTGTTACTTTTTTAAAACAAGCTTCCATAGGTCTATTACCACTTCTGGGGAAAAAAAGTTAAAAACCCAATCACAAATTTACTTCCCAGACTTTATTTTGTTGCCTAAACTAGTACATTTTAAATGTAGGTTTTTTAAAAGGTGTCATATCTAATACCAGGCTGACTATATCAAGAAACTATACCCAAATTCATCAGGCTTCTATACTTAGATAACAAATTGTTTGACATAACAGCCTTGGCAACAAGGTAAAAAGAAAAGTCAATTTATTGGAGATCAGCAATTATTTCAACCAGACTTATTAGTTAGAGTGGTGTCATACCTGTAGAAGCAAACCTATGGAAGATTGCACAAGTCTGCTGGCTCAATTTGCTGCAGAACCCAATGCGACTGTCTGGAAATACAAAGATATGTGTAATACATTGGTATGCTATGTAATTACACAAATATTGTCCAATCTGCATATAAAATTGTGAATATTGCTCTGGTCCATAAAACATATAGCAATGCAGGAGTTTATTTGGGTAAATGTTCCTACCACTCAAGTTACCTTCAAATTAAAATTTATTTTTTTCCAGACATTATTATTACTTATTAAAATTAGTGACAATGTAATAATTCTTGCTAAAGAATGAAACATGTACATGAAATAATTTCAGCAAATATCACAGGCAATTTCAGACAACAAGAGAAATCAATCAGTTATATCAGAAAGAAAGTCCACTTGGTTAATTGAAGTCACACGTGTGGTTACTTGGTCACATACGTTGGAGAAATATGTGCTGTGCAGCTTTCTCTCTCCATTTGAGTGCTGCATTAAAATCACCAATCATATTGGAATTTGCAAGGCATATCTAAGTCTGATTGTTAATTGCTCTAAACTTCTTGATACTGACACTTGAATCAAGTTTTCCTAATATGGGGAAACAGCAAAGAAGTCTGTAATGTGGATTGATCTTAGATGCATATAGTTGTGCCCAGGAGAAGCTAACCATGCGGTTTTTGACGACAAGTCTGAAAGGTTCCGTAGTACAAACTTGTAGTATTATTTTCCTGGACAGGGTTACTGTAAGTAACAGCATCCTATTTTTTAGGCTTGCCACTCAAACAGAAAAGCCATAATGCCTGTGACATCTGCAGAAGCTCAGTTGTTAACATCTGAAATGGTGGACTGGACCTTTACACTTCATGAAAGGAAAACAGACTTCCAGAAAGCAAGCAGACTATTAGATAAAAGGGATGTAAAAGGTTACAAAGTATACCTGCCAGGATAGATATATTGGACTTCCATAGCTGACTTGAAGTTGCTTGCTGCTAGGCTGCCTTCCATATCCTAGATATACTACTTAATAGGGTACTAACCCAGAAATAGCATGTATAAATAGGATGATCTGGGTCACAGACTCATCAAACAGGAAGGATGACAACATTGGAGCATCAAGGAAGGATTGTTAAGCTGCATACACACGTGCAATAATAGCCGTTGGTAAGGATCTTTCACGATCCTTTCCAATGACTAGCACTACACGATGCATGAACGAGTGCTGTACATTCAGCACTGTTCTGCTCTATGGAGAGGGGAGGGGGAGAACGAAGGAGCGGCACCCTGCTGTGCGCTCTCCCCCTTCCATTGCATTAGGATCGTTAGTTGTCTATCGTCCATGGATCCACCAGGAAGGACGGTAGTTCAGACAATGGACGACTGGTGCTTTACACACGCCAGATTCTCGCCTGATATTGGCCCTGAGCCGATTATCGGGTGAGAACCGTTTGACGTGTGTACGTAGCTGTAACTCCTATAGTTCTATCCTACCAGGTTCCTTTGAAGGTAGCCCCAGGGTAGATACTGGACAATGATATGAAAGTTAATGCTTTTCTTCCCATGGAATTAGACTAGGAGTTTGATGAGCTGAGTTAGGTTTTTCTACTCAGCATTATAAAAATTATTAGTATTAAAAATGGAGCTAAACTGAAAATTAAAAAAATCACACTTACCTTTAATCCTGCAGATCCCTCGATCGTTCCAACTACCTCGATCAGATCCCACACTATCCTGGAATTTATCTTCGTTCCGGCACTACGGAAGCTCCAGGTGCTGAAATCTTCTGAAGTCTTCCTCTTTCTTCTTCTGGGTACGTCATCCAATCTTGCACTGCGCAGGTGCAAGATCAGGTGAAATAGCTTGCTGTAAAAGAGAAAAAAAAGTCAGCCAATCTCACTGTACATGTATGAGATCTGCATCCCTTTCACCTTAGTGAAAGAAAATTCCCTTACTGTGCATTCGTAAGATCGACATGCGCAGAAGGAGTGGCCAAGAGCTTCCCGGAATGAGTGACGTAGGTATCCCGGGAGGCTCTGTGTACCAATTCTGCCTTGATCACCAGAGATGCGCTTTACCCTTTTTTTTTAAATAAAGGGTGCTTTAAAAAAAAATATTTTTATTTTATATAAAATGGTTGTCTCTTTTATGTAAAGAAAAAACATTTCAGTTTAGGTCTGCTTTATGCAAAGGGATATGTTAAAAGTCAAAATAAATCATGTAGCAAAATGCTATTATAACACAAAGCTAAATTCGACATACCTGTTTGAAATTTCTTAAGCAGTTCTAAATTGTTTCTTATGTCAATGGCCAATATAGAGTAGACACACAACTCCTTCAACCATGTCAATAAATGGACAATGGGAAGATTTGCATCCTTTTTTTACAATATGTGATACAGATCACTTATGATTTGTTCTCTTTCACGAAGTATCAATGATATGTGATTGTTCTAGTATTGGATTTCTGACAATGTATGGAATGAAGCCATTTTTATTAATTTAGTTATTTTTGCTGATCCTAAAGGTCTTCTATCATGTTAATGATGTATTGGTCTGTGGTACCACCAAACAATAATTACAGAATGTTCCTAATAGTAAACCATTTGTCACAATCAGACCAAGCTACAACAACCTTTTTGTAAAGCAATAGAATGAATTAGCTGCATAGCAATACACCTTTATGCTAACCAATTAAAGGGCAATGCACATGGAAAAAAAATGGGGTATGGATTTTATTATGAGTTATTAAGGAGTAGCTGCTGTAAATTGCAAATTTCATTGCAGGGATTTTGAACTGCATGTGCTGCATTTCTTTATATACTGGTTCATTAACTAGATTTTATTCCTAAATACGCTGTCTGGCTTCTCCATTAATCAAGTGGAAATGCTGGGTATGTACATTACATGTATGCAATAAACAAATACCTAACTGATAAATGGAAACATGTGCAGTGTTATACATGCAATATTTTGCTTTAGCCCATATTTTGCCATATGTGAATAACAGTGTTTTACATATGTTTGATGCCAGCTTCAGGTATTTGTGGGGGGCTAATTTGTGAAAAAAAACTGGGAGAGTCAATAGTATAGTAAATACCTATAAGAATATAAAGAGATTGCAAATATTGGTACCCTTAAGGGACAGGAAAAATCTTGCAGCCTGCAGCTAAGACTTTGCCATTAGTGTAGCAGGCATGTGGCTGGGATGCAGGATCAGTGCAGCAAAATTTAATCCAGGATTATGGAGATGGTAAAATCCTGTACTCAGGTCTTCTCTGTAAACTTTGAGAATCTATTACATGTTCAGTCTGCTGCATGGTCCCATTGCAAAAAAAACAAAAAACAAAAAAAAAAGATTTGCTTCCTTGTAGCAATTTAATGTATATATAAAATAAATGTAGTGGTTATTGTGACAGAAGTACATCAAAGCCAGTGACTGCTATGAAGCACATAACTAAAGCTATATACAAACACTAGATGATGCCACCCAAGGCAAAAGTTTGTGATTATCTCAAGCAAAAATTTAGCATGTGTACAGTGCTCCCCCAATGGTATTTAGCAACCTGCTGTGGGGAAAACCACTGTTGTTTCCTATGTGAGAGGATGCAGCGGGGTGCCTCCTGCTTCCTACTCCTCCAAAAAACTGAACAGCTCGATATGTACAGCACTCATTTATTCTACTGACACTGGAAACAATCACAAAAAACTATTTCCAGCAAAAGATTATGAATGTCTGTGCATAACTAGTCACCTTGGCAAAAAAGGCACTGGCATCACTGACAGCGCAATCTAAGCCACCGATCCTAATAAACTGCAATGTCCAACTCCGGAGCTGCCATAAAACCTTCTTGTAGCTTAGCTACCTTAGAACTATAAAGGTTAATGTTTTTTTTTTCATATAAGGGTATGTAAGGAACAAGATTACTTTTCCCTTTGCTCCTGCAAGCTCCTTCTCTGTTCCAGCAGGCTTCTCCATAAGCCACTCCATCTGCAAGCAGTGACATCACAATGCAGAAGCAAAATGATATAAAATGCCTTCACAAACTTAATGTCATCCATAAGGGTTAACATCTAACAATCACTAATAACACTCATAATACAAAAATACCCACCTACAGAAATTTATCATTCATTGCAGGCTTCATGAAGGAACTGTTTGACAGTTGTTACAGTTGACCTTTCAGTAACTTTACAAGTCTGGATGAATATATTACTGACATATTACAATGCACGCCAACCTTTTAACTTTTCAAATAAGCTGTATTTTGTATTATATAACAAGAAACTCCTGCGCTCCAGGTAACTGACTTTGCCTAGAATGAGATGATGTCAGCTGCAGACAGGAGAAAGCATTTCTCGGTCTCCTTTTCCCTGGTGATCAACGCTGTACTTTGTAATAACTAATTTAGTGGTGGCAGTGTCTCCCTGAGTGGTACTTTGAGTAGTCTCCGTGAGAAGTAATAAATACCTAATATACAATAGACTTTCCTAGCCGCTCTCTCCGCTCCTCTGATGATCTACTACTGACTTCCCCATCCATAACCTCATCACACGCATGGCTCCAAGACTTTTCTAGAGCTGCCCTGACTCTGGAATGGTCTTCATCCTATTCCGCTTGCTCCTACTTTCTGCTCATTTAAAAGAGCACTCAAAACCATTTTTTTCAAACTTGCCTACCCATCTTCTGTCTTTTAAAACCATCACTACTTCCCACTACTACATATCTCCCATCCTATTGTGTGTAAATTCCCCCACCTACTAGATTGTAAGCTCTTCGGGACAGGATCCTCTCCTCCTCCTGTGTCACTGTCTGTAGTTGTCTGTCATTTGCAACCCCCATTTAATGTACAGCACTGCGTAATATGTTGGTGCTATATAAATACTGTTTATTTTTTTATTATTATTATTATTATTATTAATAATAATAATAATAATAATATTAATAATAATTACTAAGCTTGCATGCATTTTACACGGACATTTGGAACCTGTTCCCATACATTGTGCATTTAGGGCCTTTATGCATATGAGCTGTAAAACAGACCCCAACTGAACTCTGTAGCTTCATGCATTGTGGATCAATTCATCCCCAGATTTACAGCTCACAGAAGCCCTTGTCTTGGCCAGCTCACCTCACCCTGCCCTTACTTCCAGCAAAGCCTTCTGATTTACTAATCCACCCATTCCTATCCAGGAAACCAGCTACTGAGGTTAGTTCTTTTATTTATATATTTTCATCAACAAATGTCCATAGCCTTGTCAGATATGATAAACTACTAAACCTTACAAGATATTTCTATTTTAGTATTGACTGTGATAGTGCAAGAGACTATTATACCTTATAAAAGAGTGCTACATTAAAAGTAGGTAGTATGTTACAATCAAGGCCCATGTTAGAGACTGCTATATGACATGACAGTTATATCCAAGTAGACATGTTCATCTTACCTCGTCCAGCCCAGGCTATATTGCACGTCATTTAGATCCTATTTCAGAATAATTTAGCTGATACCAGGTCTGGGTGTATTTCAGGTCTCAAATAGGTACACTGTGTAACTCATATAAATCAATGTCCAGTCATATATTTTCCATACGGTATACTTTCTAGGCCTGTCCCCTGTAAGATATTGTACTGCCAATGCAAAGAGATAACATTCATTGTCATTTTCATTGTCATTGCTATTTAGCATTTTTAAAAGTGCAACATCCACAATTTTTGGGTGCTGTATTGGACCGCTTATTTAAATAATGAGCGGCCATAATGCAATGCTTCACCTATCTGAGGATTTTTTCTATTTTATTATTTCCACCCATTACCAGCTTACTCCCTCTCTTACTTTTCATACCCCATAATGAACTATTTCCATAAAATTTGACATGACCTTTTATACTCAAATTATCTCTTCATAGTTACCATATATTACATTTCTCATCCTCTATTGGAATTATTGGGTGTGGAAGTCCGCAAGATGTTTTTTATCAACTGTATCATTGTGATTGTATAGGTGTAAGTAACTATATAAAAATGTGTGTATTTTTATTGAAATACATGCATTAATATCTACATGAATGTATGATTGAAACTTGAACTTAATACTTGTCTATTATCTGTTTTATGATGCAGTCCTAATTTTCAAGTTTCAATCTTAACCCTCCCCTCAAGAAGCCTAAGGGTGAAACGCGGTGGGTGAAACGTTTTTTTTTTCGCAAAAAACTTACGTTGATAATATACTTGAAATGTGCAATTATGTAATCACAGAGAAAAGTTTCTTATATATCACAATCATTAGAAAATAAAAAATATCAATATTCACTTTTAAAATCATGCCTACAAAAGCCTGTCTATCTCTCCACCTTACCATATTACCTAATCCAGCCTAGGCAACCCAAAAAATTACTATTGATTTTTTAAGATAGGAGCCTACCAACCATCCATTTCCCTACTCATACCATAATGCAATGCACACCAATGCAAACAATATTACCCTACTTTTTCAAAAATGTAGTGTGTTGCTTTAATCGGAACAAGCAAATCCTCTTTAATCGGAACAAGCAAGATCAACTCTGCAAACTGCTATGAGATTCTGCAGTTGCCAATGGAAAACCATTAGGGGTTACCATTAGGGGTGGATAATGCTAATCATTAAAATATGAACCTATCAAGGTTTGAATTGAGTCAAATAAATTTTCAATGGCTGCACAGTCATTTGCATCCCTTGTATCCCTATTTATTGTACAGCGCTGCGTAATATGTTGGCGCTATATAAATCCTGTTTAATAATAATAATATTCACCAAACGGTCTGATTATTTACAACCCAGTAAAGCATGAATTGTATATTTCCCATAGATTGTTATATACTATGATTTCGATCTGCTTTGAAATGCCATTTTCTGTTCAACATCAGTGTGTGGGTACAGAAAGCTTCCTTTTTTTTAAAATCTTGGTGACCTTGATTATCAGCATCAAAGGATAAAAATCAATTTAAAAATTCAAATGGCCCCTTTATCCCTCCTACTGCCCCCCTTTTGTTTTGTCCAGAAGAAAAATCCCCTGGCTTCAATGGTTGTTTTTATTAAATTCTCTTCAATAAAAAGCTCAGGCAGGATTTATAAGGTACTCAGGACTGGCGTTTAGTATTTCGCCAGTTATTAAGTGAAAATCAATAGAAAGCAAAGAAAATGGAAGTGCGTGCACTGTTAGCACGCTGTTGTCGCCCTCATACTATGCCGGCTGTCTTGTAGATTCATGACAGACGAAAGCGGCCGGGAGAGAACTTTCTGCTTACATCGCAGGAGCCAAAGTGGGGTTATTCATTAGAGCCGGCAGCTGGCCAGATGGATTTCCACTTCTTTTTTACCATTTATCTTTAAAACGCCTGTATCGAATGAGAAAGAACACTGATATTATGTGATATCAATGGCAGGTTTATGTATCTCAATCAGGATTTACTGTTATTTTGTTCCAGAGACCTTTTTTTCCCAAGAAATAGCATTTCACTGGGAGAAAATAATAGCCAAAAAAGCTTGTCACAGATAACCTTTCCTGTTGCCCGTGCAGAGCCAGCTGTAAAGAAAGCGGCACCTGGCCTGTGTAGACTTTTCTAAGTGCATCTTTCTATGGTTTGTTTTAACAGATCTGCTTTTTGCATCTTTTCACAAAGCCACAGTCTTGATTTTCCCAGGTAGCTTTGCTGGCAAATCCTACAACGTTGACTGAAGAGATGGCTCGCCCTGTAATTTAACAGACAGCCTGGAGGTGAAATGTGACTAAAAGTTCACATTTTCTTTTTTTTTTTTTCTGTCCTTTTGGCAGCAAATCAAAAGCAATCTTATTGTGCATTCATGCCTGTGTAGTTTATATATGCTTGGAGGCACTGAAACTGCGTAGCTGCTTATAGATCATTTAGCAATATGCGAGCTTAGAGCTCGGTATCATTATTTAGCCAATACGTCAATAGTGTGCTAGACTGTTCAGGGCCCTTCAAGCTTGTGTCGGGTTTACATCAGTATTACAATGCAGGGATGCCACTGTCATAGGGGGCTTTTATTAGCATTTCCAAGCTTTTTGGTTTGCACTGGATTAGTGCAAGAGGTTAAACCCGAGCTATGGTCTCATTCATTCATGTATTCATTTAATGCTAGCGAACAGATTAATCTTCTTATTGCATAGAAAAATAGTAACTGCAATAGATGAAAGGATTGGAAAACTTGCCTTGGTGTGGGATGCTGGTGGTGAATTCTTTCTATTCCTACAAAATACAAAGCAGTTACAGGATATGAAAGCAGACATACTTTAATATATTCTCATACACTCAAGATATGGGGCACTGTAATATGCAAATATTGACCTTTCTTTTTAAAATCAACAGCCTGGCACCTCCTGTGTCTACCTATTGCTTATCATGACCACCCAACCAAAAGCAGGCAGGAAAAATTTGGCCAACCAATGCAGAAAATTTAGAGTACTGGATTTTGGGAGGTTATTCAGGGACCCCAGAAGAGAAGGGACTTTTAATTACCATAGCTGCGTTTGGGTTTTTATAAAGAAGAAAAGTTTGTTATATTTGTTCTTGGTAAATCCGCAGACATGGTAAGTGTGGTACCAAAACCAACAACTATGCTGTGTAACTTGCCACTTATGGGAAAAGCTCACCACCCAAAAATGACTTTGGTTCTGTTTTATTTTTAAAAATTGGACTTTTAAATTGAGCTGATAAAAGATAAAAGCAGAGGTTATCCTAAAGCTAAACTCCAGTTTTCGTTTCAGTCTTGCACTGTCCTGCAGGCTCTGAATTCACTGCATACTGAGCGTCTCACAAGGTGCTTTAGACTCTACTAAACGTCAGATTATTATTATATTTTATTGTTAAACAGTATTGATATAGCACCAACATATTACGCAGTGCTGTACATTATAGAGGGTTGCAAATGACAGACAGATACAAACAGTGACATAGGAAGAGGAGAGGACCCTACCCCGAAGAGCTTACAATCTAAGATGGCCATAGAGTCAGCCTTGTTTCCTTGACATTCAGCATCATCTAGTCCTTTCCTCCCCAGCCTAATTGTCTTCGGCCCAACCCACTGTACTTCAGTTTGTCATAAAGGCTCAGTATGATTTGTGGGCTGCATGCAAATATAACTTTCCTAGGAACATTTGCTTTTCCAGAAATCCAACCAGTAAGGAATTTTTGGTATTTGTATAAGTTCTCCCAATGGCCAGCCCACTGCATCAAAGTTGAGGTCCCCAGCCATGATCTGCCTGCATTGCATAAGAAGAAACACAACAATGCAATATTGTCACTATGTAATAAAAAAATAAAAAGGTTTTATTTAAAGTGTACCTATTATTATTATTACTATTAATATTAATATTATTAATAATATTAATATTATTAATAATATTAATATTAATAAAACAGTATTTATATAGTGCCAACATATTACGCAGGGCTGTACATTAAATAGGGATTGCAAATGACAGACAGACACAGACATTGACACAGGATGAGGAGAGGACACGGCCCCAAAAAATTCCACTTTGAAAATGTGCAAGCAGTCAGGTCTTTAACGCATTAAATATACTTCCCTGACTGTTTACTATCTTCTTTAAAAAACTGCCCATGCCCATGTCCCACAGTGTTTCTGAGACTGAATACCTTTACATGGACATCAGCAGGGGATCATCCTAGCCCAGCCAGTCCAAATGGTCAAAGATCAGGAAACCTGGAAGAGGAGAAGAAAAAGATGGCAGCACTCACGATAGAATGGTGATGGATGATTCTATTTTAAAAAAATGGTTTGAGGTAGGTATGTTTATTGTGTTGAAGAAGGACGTTGCATTTTTAAAAAATTTTTACCTAAAGCTCTAGCTCTACAATGTCTGTAGCAAGTTGATTGGTGGTGGTTGGGGGGAGTAAGTAAGTATATAGGGAAAGCAAAATGTATGCAGAATAAACTTTACCTACCTAGCTTTTGTGTTAATTACAAAGCGGGTCTCACTGCACGCTCTTTGTCCACCAAAAAGTTTTCCATTACATGAATTCACTTTGTGATCATTTAGTTATCAGGATCAATGCCGTTCTATTTGGTCACAATGTCATATATTGAAACTTGTCATATATTGAAAGGAGCAGAGCCAAACCAGTTCTTTTCTCCTGACCCATCTGTTTTTTGTGCATTTGTGAATATGCACTCATTTTATTGGGACTGGCACAAAGCGATAAGGGATCCAAGTGGCTGCAGGATCAATTCTTTTCATTATGCCCTCTCCTCCTTTCCTACCTGCCAGTGAAATAGCTGTAGCCAGAAAGCCTTATGGGACAGTCTGGCAGTCCATAACTATCAGCCGGGGCTCTCTGCCTAACAAAGGATGGCAGCTCTTCAATACATTCAGATATCTGCTGCCTCGGCAACTTTACATCTTAAATTTGGTGGAGTTTACAAGGACCATTTAAAATGCACCAAACATGCAATTAGATGCATCAAAAATTTACAGTAATTGTTAATAAAGTCACACTTTTAAACAGAAATGGAATGTAAATGTGGTGCTAATTTAATTACACTTTGGCACTGCAAAACAGTAAAGTAAATATTCCAGTGAGCAGGCCGAAGACACTTGAAGTAATTACTTAAAGGCTTCCTTAAAAAAAAAAAAAAAAAAAAAGCTTTTTATTAAATGCCTTTTAACATTAGCACTTTCCTCCTGACAAATTAAATGAAATTTCATTACTCTCCCTGGCTTAATGGCAACAGATTGTCTGTTTCTCACACTAGTTAACTCTTTGTGGATGTTCCAAAGCAATACAGCTATTAAACTTTGTGATGGAGAATTGTATATGACAGTAGGAAAAACTGTAAGACATATTGCAGTGTTTATAATGTATTTTATTATGTTTCATGTATATTATAGTTCAAAGAGTAATCAAGCTTACATATTTTGAATGATGGTATTATTAAATGCTATGAAGGTCAATTTTTGGTGAACTCATTAACAGTGACGCTTATCAATATGTGACTATAATATCCATAGATATCCAGCTGTGAGTTTGGATGGTAAAAGTTAACTTTAAAGGGTCACAAATGTCACAAATATGAGTAATTCATACAAGTTAGTGCCGACACTGCAACAATGGTGCTGGGCTAGTTCTTCAGCCACTATGACATTGACAACTATTGCTCATATTCACCTTGTTGCTTGTACTTCCCTTTCTTTGTTGGCCAATTACTGACCAATCATAGAATACTAGGCACATCACGAATGTCCAAGTAGAGAAGGTGCATCAGTAAATAGGAGACCCAGTTCTTACAAAAAATTGTTTATTCTGAACTTGAGGGTAGGTGGGTTCCCTTTATTGTATATAGAGAGTACGATTGCCACATCCCTAAAAAGTGCCAAATAAAAAGGCTAAGGGCCGAAAAGTAAGACAACAGTTGATTGTAAACTTACTTTTCGACCCTTGGCCTTTCATTTTCTTGATTTATCTTGAAGTTATTAAACTTTGAATAAGTATGTGGCTAACTGGCCTCGTTATGCTGCCCATCAATGGTGTTTGGTGTTTCCATCAGCTATAGAGTTGTTGAAAAATTTCTTTCCCACTAGACCCTGTATGGGTAGCCATTGGCCAGCAAGTGTGCAACTGCAAGTAGATGACTTCTTTATTAGAAAAAAATTGCACATTCCAGTATTTTATTATTGCCTGTGGCTTAGAGGAGAGAATGGAAGAATTGTCTGAGCCAAATTAGTTCAAAGACTGTGGAGGAGTTGATCTAGCTTCATGGGCACTACACAGGTCATAAGGACTTTGGCTTTGGTGAGAGCTTTCTGTTACAATATCAAAAATTAGATTTAATCTTATTTTCCACTTGTCTTCTATCAACAGTGCCTAGGTGAGAATCATGCTAAAGCCAACTCCAGTCTTGTGGAATTAAGAGCAAGAAAAAACTTGAAAAATGTAAAAATTCCCCTGTATTGAGCTTGAGCATCTTCTCACAAAATTTCACCTGCTCTGCATTTTTCAGAAGGATGGTAATGTCACACACAAAAATGTATTCCTAAATTTATCCTTTACATGTATGTTTTTTTACCTATATATAGTAGGAGACTTTGGAGTGTCAGAGGGTTGGCCAGTGTACACAAATCTTCCATTTTAATAGAAAGTATGCTTTGAAAACCCTTTTTAACTATAAAAAAACAATGGTTGATATTGTGGGGTAGCACAAATGGAATAAACCATGTAAAACATATTTGGTGTAGCACCTGCACATTTTTCAAACAAACCAAACATTGAATTACATTGGTTATTGTTTTTCTTTAAAATGTCATGTAGTATTTGTCTACCATCTGCTGATAGCTGATAAGAGAACTGAAGTAGACAAACTTAGATTTAATCTTGATCAGCCTAATTTGTGAGCACTGGGGTATTTGTTAGTTTTGTCCAGATCTATTTCCTTTTTCTAACAGATACTCCCTGCCCAAAGCTTGGGCTAAAGTTACACCAGTAATTCTGTTCATCCATTGGAGGAGGTATTTAAAAAATAATAAAGAGGTTTGTTTCTACTTACAGATCCAAGTGAACTTGTAAAGGGACAATGAATTCAGTGAGCAGCTAAAAAGTGTTAAAATAGATCTAATATATTTAAATGCCTAATGAATGGAAGATCAGTTTATCAGAACACTTGGGTCTGCAAGGAGAATCAAACCCACTCATTCCGTGGATGGTGGAAGTACAGAATTACCAACGTCTTTGGATCTGTGAGTAGAAATGAGCCTTTCCATTCTGCTTTTTATATTCCTCCCCCATTGGAGTACAGAATTACTGGTGTAACTCTAAACCAGGCTTTTGGCAGGGCGTGTTTGTTAGAAAAAGGAAATGGATCTGGGCAAAACTTACGAATACCCGTGTTCCCAAATTAGGCAGATGCAGATTAAATCTAAATTGGTCTACTTCAATTCACCTATTTCCCATCACCAAATGGTTGATAAATGCTACTTTCTTGTATAAAGGTAATACTTTCTTCATCGTATTTTATCAATATCAATTAAAAAATTATTGCAAGAAAGCAATCTTCACATTTTCTTTTCGTCTGGGATGCCCAAATCTTCATTGGTCACTCATTGGTGACCACATACGGGGTAAAATTATTATGTATTTTTTAGTTATTATTGGACTATTTATGGTAAACTTTATCTTACAATATTTGTTACTGTCTATAGGAGAACTAAAATTAAATATATGTGTAAGTCTTGGCTCTTGAAGGTAGAATCACAAAAGGAGAAGTTTTCCTAATCCTGATAATGGAGAAGGTAATAATGAGTCTGCTGTGATAATACCAAAGAAAAAGCATGCTTTGGCAAGTTTTGAAGTTTTTAACACATCTATATACATTAAGTTGAATTCATTACCTATAGGTGATCAAGGAGCTTCTATGCACCAAAACAGCACCTGTATCATCTTTTATGTTTTCTGGTACGGTAAAGAGACAAGAGCTTGGTTTGCTGCATTCATTTGAAATTTATGGAATCTTACTATTTATATTACCAATACCTATCAACCCATATTTAAATATTTACAGATATGTATTGAGCAAGCCTAAACTGACCATACACTGCTCAATTTCTGCACAGTCATATAAACAATTGATATGTCCCTGACATTGGTCATTTAACTGGAATTCTACCATTCGCTACTCAAAAATAATTCCGATTTAGAAGAAATTGAATATTGATTAGAATGGCTCCACTGCTAGCTTTGTACCACTTGATGCAGTACAAATTTATGTGATTGTACATTAGGAGTGCCCTAGATTTTAATTGACTTCCATTAGATCCAACGTTTTGAACTAAAATATTAAAAATATCCAATAGTGTAAAGCCAGCTTAAGACTTTCCCTAAAACACAAAGGGCCTGATTTATTAAAACTATCCGGGACGGAAGAAGATAGACTACCATAGAGGAACCTGGGTGATCCAGCAAATCAAAAATTGATCTGCTCCAGGATTGAAAGTTTTTGATAGATATTAGATACATATTAGCAAATGATTTTTAAGAAATCTATTCCAGGTTTGTTGGATCATCTGGGTACTTCCATGATACCCACGGCTCTTCTCCAGTCATGGAAAGCTTTAATAAATCAGGCCCAAAGTTATCTGGACTGGTAGCTGACCTTCATACTGTTACTTTCATGTACACCATGCAGTGAAAACATAACTGGCTTGGAACTTTTGCCAACATAGACCAAAGTAAAATAAATAGGCCAAAGTAAAATAAATTCTAACTAATTTCATAAAACAATGCGTTATTACTCTAAAATAGGTAATGAATAATGACATTGAAATAGGAATTATTTTACAAAGAAATAAAGCATGTATGAAATTTTAAAAATGTGTAACATTATATTATATCAACCTTTTGGATAACAAGCTTGTTTTTGAGAAACTGATTTTTTTATACAGTGCAAGATGAGATTTCTTTTTTTCTCAACGCAGCATTCCCTTGATCTTATTATATATGGAAACACAGTGCACATAGATTCCATTAGGTGAATGCAATTATGGAGTTAGGAATCTAAATCAATTTAAGTCATCACCTTCAGCTGCTGAAATGACCTTTCTAATGACTTTTATGTTACAGTGCAAATTTTGTCACTTCACTTGTTAACCAAAAATGTATTTTAGACAGTTGTCGCCACAGTAAAAACATTTGGATTCAAATAGAGCAGTGCATACATATATATACAGTTAGGTCCATAAGTTTTTAAAAGGAGACAATTTTTTTATAATTTCGGTTCTGTACATTACCACAATTAATTTTAAATGAAACAACTCAGATGCAATTGAACTGCAGACTTTCAGCTTTAATTCAGTGGGTTGAACAAAAAGAATGCATTAAAATGTGAAGAACGAAAGCCAAAGAAAGTTGAAGAGAAAAGAGAAATAAAATTAAGGAAAAAAAATTGTATTTGTCATAGGAATGTTGTATCATAATGATAGTTAAGAGCAGCCTAAATTATCTGCAAACAATGACTTGTTTTTATTATTATTAATTACAGAATTTATATAGCGCCTACATAATATACAGCACTGTACATTAAATAAGAGTTGCAAATGACAGACAGATACAGACAGTGACACAGGAGGAGAGGACCCTGCCCAGAAGAGCTTACAATCTAAGAGGTGGGGGAAATTTTTGAAGATTAAGCATTTTTTACCGGAACAACCTTTTTTGGATACGCAGAAAAGGGTTGAATACACTGCCGATTAAGGTAGCGGTGTGCGGATATTTGATATCCGCATCCTCGGTGTGTGAATCCCCCCCTGACATATTTCAAACTGGTATTACCACTGTAATTCGTCCCTCTCCTCAGGCACGTTGTCTTGGCGTCACCTTTGATTCTGCCCTCTCATTTACCCCCCATATTCAGAACATTTCCAGGTCCTGTCACTTTCACCTACGCAACATCTCCAAAATCCGCCCCTACCTGTCCCCAGAGACCACAAAACTCCTTATACACGCTCTTATCATCTCTTGTCTGGACTACTAAAACCTCCTCCCTGGTATTCCACTAACCCGACTCTCTCCTCTACAATCTATTATGAATGTTTCAGACAGACTCATCCATCCTTCCCTCCGCTCCTCTTCTGCTGCATCTCTTTGTAGTTCTCTCCATTGGCTTCCATTTCACCCGAGAATCAAATTCAAGCTCCTGTGCTTTACCTTCAAAATCCCTCCACAGTTCTTGTCCCACTTACATTTCTGACCTAGTAAAAAAATAATCCCCCTGCCGCTCTCTGTGCTCCTCCAATGACCAACTACTGACTTCCTCACTCATGACCTCAGCACACGCATCCTACTTTCTGCTCATTTAAAAGAACACTCAAAACCCATCTTTTCAAACTTGCCTACCCATCTTCTTCTGTCTTTTGAAACCATTTACTTCCCACCACTACATATCTCCCCTCCTATTGTGTGTTAATTCCCCCACCTCCTAGATTGTACGCTCTTCAGGGTTCTCTCCTCCTGTGTCACTATCTGTATTCACCTGTCATTTGCAACCCCTATTTAATGTACAGCACTGCATAATATGTTGGCGCTATATGAATCCTGTTTATTAATAATAAATATTTTTATTATTATTCACATTTTACACCATGCAATTGGTCATCATTTGGTTCTTTGGTTCACATGTAGTTGTTATTCCTGAAGTTAAGAAGGACTTGATTGAATTGAAAAAAAAAAAAAAAAGAAACAATTTGAAATTTAAGAATGTAACACTTTATTTCTTTTGAAGATATACAGTCATTTGTCCTAGGGTGCCCATACAGAGAGCAGCACATTATTAGGATCTTTTATGTACACGTCTAGAACCCCACAATCCAACCCTGTCGATATGATTCTCAAGGTTACAGCTGGACGTTCAAGGGCAGGGCCAAGTGTAATCGGCACTTAGATCATAGATTAATCTTATTTGCCATCTATTAGGTCTGATTTCTGCTTCCCTCGCTCCCTCCCTAAAGCCAGGATTATTGTGCTAGTTTAAGATAATGGATTCTAAGAGGAAAAAAAGGTCGTGGAGGCACTGAGATTTGGAAACCTAAGATAATATGATTAATCTAAAAGCTTCTTTCTAAAAAGAAGGGTCACACTTTCATATAGTTAATTGAGTGCTAAGGAAGGAGATGGTGGGCGGCTGGGAATGAATAACGGGGTGAGAATCTGTGACGGTGATAGAGTGATGTGTTAGGAAAGAAAGGTAGGGGAGACATGACATATCATAGACGCTATTGATTTAATAGAAGAGTATGTTCTTCTATTTCCAAAATTAGTTCTGCAATTGAGTAAAGCGGTGCTGATGGAGAGATTCTTACCTTGTTGAATAGAATGTGAGAGCGCTATTATTGCTGAACAATACCTATGTGTCTCTTGATATTATATGAAGGACTGTTTAGCCTAATACAGGTCTGTCTAAATGCCACTGTGCTTTATTTAATTTTTGTATGAATATTAGACCTGTGTGGCCCTAATTGATCTTTTTATACCCCTTGTCACTCATATATAATTTGGATTATTTGATATTACTGGTCTTTAGATTAGCGTAATATTAAAGAACAAGGAGAGCCTAGGCTTTAGAACACATCATTCTGAGGCTTATATGATTTTATGTGCATAAATATATCTATATCAACCAACTATATTGTAATTTATAGCTAATATCATTTAGCTAGAAGAACAATGAATGTGCTGTTCTTCAATTCTTGGACATGGATAGTGATATTAGCAGGATACATAAAGGAATTCCCAATTAAATAAGTGTACCAGTACCTATGAAAATCTGAAAATAAATATTATAAAGAGATTTAAAGCAAGTTGAGATCTAGCTTTGTATGTGTTGGGATGCTAATGGGTTCTTTGCAAATTAAAGTTTGTATTATATAGTTGATTAGCCACCTTGAGCTTCGCCACAGTCAATACAAGAACACTTCTTATTCTTGTTGGATTTGTATTTTATTTTTTACAAAAACTAATTGGCAGCAAGACAAGAAATACTGGACATAAACTTCCAGGGAGTAAAGGAAGTTGAAACAAGTCTGATAGAGCTCACCTAATTTCTTGCATCTAGGTTCAACCCAACTCTGACCTGCCTCTTTTATACTTTGGATTTCTATTTTTTTAAATTATGGAGACTCAGCCTCACATTTGGTCATTGCTTAGAGCAGTCTGAATGCAAATGGAGCCACTCCTCCAGACTAACACTCATCCGTTTTGATATTTTGCATATCTTTTTCCAACAACCAGCCCACTGCTTTCATCGGGGTTGAGGACTTTGGAAGGGAGACATGGTGCTTCTACTGACCGTTGCTATCAGCCATGATCTGCTTGCATTGGATATAGAAGCACATAGACTCCATGCTGACATTTGTGGTCTAAAATAAATGTATATAATGATACGATAAAAGATAAAATTTAATAATATAATTCGTATGCTAGCAGATTGGATTTTAACTTTAAATAGTCTCTTTAGTTGAGAACCTCAACTGAAGTACTAAATACTTTGCTACATGTCTGCCTCCTCTTTATACTTGTTCACCCTTGTTCAAGTGTTTTACCTATCCTCACCATGTCTTTTATCTCATGGCTTCTCATGAAGGAAGCATGGACCCTATGCCTCCTTCAGTAACCCTTTCTCAAGGTATTAGAAATGACCATCAGCGCCTTTTAGTATCTTATACAACGACTGTTACTCTAATAGTCTGCGGTTTGATGATATGTCTATTATCAAGAGACCCATTAATTTTTGCATTGAACCTCAGAAAATTTAACTTAAAGTAATTACTGAATCTCGGTAGGAAGACTCATAGTTGCAAGGTTTTATTGAATTCCACTGAGTGTGTGAGACTTTCATAGTGCAGCTCCATCTGGAAAAGTTCACTGAACTTCACATGACTTGACACTTATTGCTTCACAGCTTCTGCTTCATCCTCCCATTTCACAGAAAGGAAAGAAAACACTGGAATCCTTGAGGAAATTATAATTTTCCACTGAAACTAAATATAGTTAGAAAGAATAACCGAGCTATGGGAATTACATGCCAGATCTGTTTAATTTAGTGCTCTTGTGAATATTTCCATTATATCATGGGTATATATATCCAATTATCTCCTATGACACAATAATTCCTTTACAATTTTATGCAGATTATAAACACTTGTAATCATATTTCATTTGTATTTTCTACTGGTAGAACATATCTACAAACAGTTTACAAAACTAACCCAATGTTAAATTTTCTAATGGCTGCTTTATTGGGGTACATGCTTGGAGAATTGCATGGGTTACTAACAACTTTTGGAAAGGTTCATACTAGTGTTAAATCCAATCAAAAGCTAGGAAAACGTCAGGCAGGTGTTGCAGTCAACCTCGGATAGTCGTAAATTCATCATGAATGCCTACTTGTTTGTGAATGCCAGATGTAAAGGACAGTGCTGCCAGCCAATGGGAACACTACCCACCATGCACGTTATAACCAGCTGGGTTGCCAGGGGCAGTACTAAAGTTAATGTAAATAG
Source organism: Pyxicephalus adspersus (assembly GCF_032062135.1). Classification (NCBI taxonomy): domain Eukaryota; kingdom Metazoa; phylum Chordata; class Amphibia; order Anura; family Pyxicephalidae; genus Pyxicephalus; species Pyxicephalus adspersus. The sequence continues at coordinate 142,132,197 of NC_092859.1, read as the reverse complement.
CACATGTACAATTTTCCAGGTCCTAGCTGGTTACTAAGTACAATATGGGCAGCATTATAATTGGCCAATGAGTCTTAGGGGTGGTATTTACATTTAGGACCTGCTTGTAAGGCCCAGATCTATGTTGGTATTCCCCAGACACCAATCCCCCAATCTACTCCGCAGTCTTCACCTATAGCAGCCCCAGCTTCGGGAGACCAGTTGTGTCTCCCATCACTCGGTTGCCCCCAGGACTTGATGTGCAAAGGATGGTGTCTGGAGATAGGCCGGCAGCCGACCCAGCACCCAACTAAATGCAGAGTACAGAGCCACAAATGCACAAATGAGTAAGAAGACAGGAATCCAAAAAACTAGCCAAGGTCAAAAACACAGGAAATCAGTCTATCCAGCTCAGTACAAGGGGTAAGGCAAAAAACAGAGTTGGGATCGGTCTTTTATATTAGTCCCCCTTTACTAAAGAGAAAAGGGGGACTTTTAATTCCCCTGACTTACTTTAGACTTACTTTCTTCAGGTCAGGAGTCCACGCTTCTCAGGAGACCGTTTCATGCCAGGGTCCCTCCTTTCATATCAAAAGCTGCACTTTAAATCAGAGTCCTCCTTCACATTAAAGCTCCCATCTTTCACATCAGAGTTTCTCCTTTATATCAGAGTCCTACCTTCACATCAGGAGGACCTCAGATACCTGTTCGTATTGCCCCTCAGCAGCTTACCAATAGGTGTAACTGTGTGGAGGTCTCTGCTATGTAAGAAGTCCATTTTACATTTTTAAATATGGTATATGTATTTGTATTTGAGTATGTATTTGTATTGGACATACCTGAAAATTAGTGAGTCTTTTTTAAAAATTAAGATTGATATCTTGAGTTTTTAGAATTATGAGTCTGTATTAATATTATTATTATTACTAATAAACAGGATTTATATAACGCCAACATAATACACAGTGATGTACATTAAATAGGGATTTCAAATGACAGACAGATACAGACAGTGACACAGGAGGAGGAGAGGACCCTGCCCCGAAGAGCCCATATATTGTAATCATGTGCTGTCCCTTACAGCCATCTTCAGAGATAGCTGAAAACAGTTGACATTGTCAAACCTCATTCTTTTACAGTCTAACATACTGGAGCTGCCATGATAACAGCCAAACATTATGGTATTTTACCGGACTACAGAAATCATTGAACACTTTAAAGCCTAAAGTACAAAGTACAGAGTATCTCCTTTTTATAACTTCCGTGCTTATTAGGTTTATTCTATGGGATAGTTGTTCTTTCAAGAAGCCTATATTAAATCTTTACTGATGTGCAGTTTTGACATAAAGAACAAGAAATCTAGTAAGATAAAGGCAATCTGGTGGTTTAAGGTGTTCTCATCTTAATTTAAATGGTAATGAAAGCTGTAAAGTTGTGCACATTAGAGATGAAGTCTTGCACTTTTCTCTTTAACTTCCAGCTTTAAAACATCCAAGATAACGGCCCTCTCTATAAAGAGCCTGTGTTGTAGAGTTTATTGTAGAGTGGAAAGAATTAATTACATTCCTTCCTTGTATCTGTACAAGAACTCAGGAGATAATCTCTTTACTATAAATTGCAATGGTTTTGCTGTCACATATCTCAGTTTGTTATAGTTTTATGTGCCGAGCAAGGAAAAGAGAGAGACAATGCAAAGTATAGTGTGAGGGACAATCTAACAGCAAGGTGGCACAAATGTGCTTGAAATAAGTAAAGTTTGAAATAAATAACCAACGCTAGAACAAAAAAACAAAGCACAAAAAAAAAACAATTAAAATACATAAGAAACCTATCACAAGAGAAAAACTGGGTAAAATGCTAGTGTATGCCATGGAAGCCAAAACTTTAAGTCAAACTGTTCATGATCATCATAATGGCCATGGAACCAAGGAAAGTAAAAGCAGCAATTGTAGCACAGGAAAACACAGACAGGTGTTATTGAGTCAACGATTAACCAATGGATGATTTTCCTTCATCTTATGTAAGTGACATCTCTAAAAATGTTGGATCTCTACAACTTTTCCCCTCATTTAGCTTGGTATCAAAGCGCTGATTAGTTCAGCCAGTATTGCTATATTTCATAAAAATATTCTTTATACTTGAATATGAATGTAATATATTATATATATTTCAAAATAGCATTGTATTTAAAGAATAATTTGTATTAGTGATGTGGATTGCAGGGGGAAAACTTGGTATAGCTAACTTTCCTCATTCCAACCCTTGGGTCTCCTGTGTTAAGCCTCTGCTCACCACATCAAGCTGGAGAAAAGAATGGCAATGCCCACCACCATCAGGACACCACTGAATGTAAACTAGGCCCCTTGATTTATAGACCAGTCAACCATTGTGCCCAGTTTCATTCAAGAAGAAATGGGTCTTGGTTTATAGGTTAATAGGTTTTTATTTGAGTATATACTGTACTCTTGTGTAGCACCGCTGAAGCCTTTCATAATTATTATTTATAAATTAACTTGTGGCCCGGTTATTAACATTTAGAATTGCAATTACACATGTTGTGTTAACATGCAGGAGACAACATGTGTATGGTGCTGTCATTTATTTTTTAATGGTACCTGAATTCACCTAGACAGTGCTGCACAACACACCTATGTTAAAGAGAACCACAACAAATATATATAGAACAGGCCAAGGTATACTCTGAAACAGTGACAGATATAGCTAACAGTGGATCCATGTGAGGAGCTGACTTGGGCCCCCTGCCAAACTGACTTGGGGCCCCTGAGGATGCTTCTGTTGTCTGAAGAGGGTGCAGTCGCATATTTTGCACTTACCTATGTGTACATGAACAATATTTTGTATAAGGCAACATGACTACCTAGATAAAATTTGTGAAATAATCAATTACACACTTTCTTTACCTTTGTGACTTTAAAGGAAATGAAACCAAGTAATATTGCATTGTAATTAAAGCAAAGTTACCATTTTTATGTTAACTTACCAAGATCTTTTGAAATTAAATCAATTAGTTAGTTTTTGCTGAGATTCTATGAATCACAGCTTGTCAATAATTATTCTTTGCTTTAGATTGATCACTACTCTTTCTTTGTTTCGAACATTGTAACATTTTTTCTTTTTGAGACAAGGATGAATAAATAAATAAGCAATGCTATAAATAAAATAGAGAGTGACATGACCAGAGCAGGTAAACATTCAGAACAACAAGCAGATCTGCAGATTTCACCCCATTCTTGTTTATCATATATTTATTCCTCTTTTAATAATAAGGTTAAAGAAACAGAAAAGTAATATCTGTCATATAATGAAGCCATATTGTCAAGTCAAGTCAAATTTTCATTACTGTGGAAGAAAAGATCTCACACAAAAGTCTTCTGCGCTGTTCATATTTCTTTCTCCAAGCCGACATTTATGCTTAAGATGAGTTATTTCCTTAAATGACCACAGTGTGATTAAGGTTTAATATGATATAGGGTATGTTTATTCAGCAGCAGGGCAGCATGTCAATTCTAAATGACTGACATGAACCGTACAATGAGAGTGCTCACCCTCTGCTCTCCCAGCTAGGGGAGACATTTCTAGTCAAACAAGAAGAAAATTAAAATAAGCCAAGCTACACCTTTAATCTGCCGGTGTCATACAGCAATAAGCAGCGTGACCCCCCAGTAATGCATATCCCCAGCTTGCTCTGCATTTACAATGTACAGAGGTGTGAAATTAAAAAAGATAAAGACTCGGTGGCCCCTATTGAGGAAAGTACAATCTCCTTAGATGTGACGCTGCTACTCTTCCCGGAATTCTGTATAACCCAAATACAGTCTGACAAATGTGCTGCCAGTAATGGGAAATGTAGATTACTAGTAAGTTAACTATTTGGCACACTTAGATTGATACTTGCTCCTTTTTATTGCCTCTATATTAGTTTATAGTAGACTAGATTGTAAGTTTTTCATTTTGTTCTATGAGGACTATTTATAAATGTTTATGTACAAGACTCACACAACTTTCATAAAGAGTTACCACATTTTTCATATTAGATCCAATTAGAAAGTTGTGTGAATGTTGTGTGAAAACATTTATAGACTGCTATTTGTATTAGAGGTAAAGGATAGGCAAGGTCTTGATCCAACCACTGTGTTTGGAATACCATTTTGACTTACATCAACTTATGATGGTGACACCTTACTAGTGAGTAATGCTTCCTTAAGGAACAATGGAAACCACAAGTGCACTTTCTGTTATGATCACTACCCATATAGAAGGACCAACGACCCATTGACGGGTGGTGATCTTTGCAACATCCATGGAAGGCACCATCTTTGCTGCCAGCTCCATAGTGGACTTCTGAAAAGAAACAATCCTGTTTGGCCTTCCAATGGCTAAATAATCTCATTTGGCCGTTGGATGGCCATTGATGATGTACCTTCTGCACATGCCCAGGATTTCCATTGTCCTCAGCAGCTGGCTCTACAGTCAGGCTCACTACTTAACACATGCACTGTACAGTGTATAGCTAAAGTTAAAAGCAACCAGGAGCCAGGGTTTGATTATTTATTTTTCTGGCAAAAGAAACATTGGGTGTCAGTTGGCTCTAACTCCAGGTGACTTTTTTCTTTGTTTGAGTTTAGGCCCCCTTTAAGTAAACAAAACACCAAGTTTCATGGCCAACATTATTAAGGCAGAAGTGGGAAATATCCTACTCTTCATTGTCTAAGTTCCCTACAATTTAAGGTTATATTTGGCTTCATTATATGAATTTCAATTTATCCATCTTACAAGTTTTGCACTGCATTTATGCTCCTGGTATTAGTAATTGAAATGGCTATTGATAGGCTTTCATAGGTTTAGATGTGTTTCAAGTTCTGCCAAAATTTTGCCAATCTCAACACTTTGTCAAGCACTAAGTTTTCATTCCAATTCCAGCTTTTGATTTTAATGCTTTATGTTATTATTAACACTGACAGGAAAGCAATATTTACAATGGGGTTGAAATAAGTTGAAAATCCACTGGACCAAAACCTATTTTGCAATAGAAAAATTGCAACATTCCAATCATAACCATAAAATAAAGCTACTTGGATGATCGATAACCACAAATTTATCAAAGGGGTTTAACAGCATGACATTTTTTTATGAACATTTTTTCATGTGTTAAAAAAATAAAAAAATGTTCCAAATTGCTTATATAAATATAAACCAATGATACAGCAACAAATTAATCATAAAAAATATATTGTGCTATATCTAATATATAGGTAAGAACATGATATTCATTAATATCTTCATACATAAAAATTTTCAGTGATGATGTTGAATATTTTAAACTCCTATCTTCATAATATTTGAACATTTATTATTATTATTATTATTATTAAACAGGATTTATATAGCGCCAACATATTACGCAGCGCTGTACATTAAATAGGGATTGCAAATGACAAACTAATACAGACAGGGATACAGGAGGAGAGGACCCTGCCCCGAAGAGCTTACAATCTAGTAGGTGGGGGAATTTCACACACAAAAGGATGGGAGATATGTAGTGTGGGAAGTAGTGATGGTTTCAAATGACAGAAGAAGCTGGGTAGGCAATTTTGAATTTGAAATAATAGGTTTTGAGTGCTCTTTTAAATGAGCAGAAAATAGGAGCAAGCCGAATAGGACGAGGAAGACCATTCCAGAGAGTTGGAGCAGCTCTAGAGAAGTCTTGTATCCGTGCGTGTGATGAGGTTATGAAGCTTCCAACGCGTATCACAGACATTTATCTCTGCTTCATTAGGGCATGATTAGGCATTTGAGGGAAAAGTGTATCACCATCTATGTACAAACTCAGTGCATTACAAATATTAAAAATTGATAATTTAAAATTTTGAAAAATGTTTTAATTATTATTATGATTCCAACATATAGGAATATCAAAATGTAGTGTGCATTGTCCTTGAAAAAATTAAACAGTGGGGCTTCTCCAAAGGCTATTTTTATAAAACAGGGAATATGACATTTTCTGAAACCTTCCCCTGTGAGAATCAATTACAGCCATTGAAACACATGGAACTGGAAGATTCCCATAAGAGAATGTTTGAGGGAATGTCTGATTCCCTGTTTTGTGAATAGAGTCTCAAGTGTCACATCAATGGTAGACATACCACAGAAATAGAGGATAGAGTGCTCCCCATTTTAGGATACCATATAATCCCCTAATTTAATTCTTTACTGCATGGAGAATACCTCCCATACTATAGCTGTATATTTATAGAAATACAGGTTGTTCACCTAGCAAACTTATTAACCTATAAGGAAAATTTTGCTTACATTAGTGAATGATTTTTTTTATATCCTTGCACTTGATAGGCTATACTGCAAAGCACATTTTTTACCACATTTGTAAATTAAGCACCCAGCATAAAATAAAAGGCAGAACCCTATTGCATCCAATCAGAAATCAAATTTTGTAAACCTGTCCACACTAAGCTACAAAATTGTTAGTGGTTACTGTAGATTGTTAAGTTTTCATACCATTTTTATTTAAATTATTTGAAGTCTTTTTATGTAGCATCCAAAGGGGTTATAATATATCAAAAATGTGCTATCAAGCCATGTTAGAAAAAAACATGTAGAAGTTTTGTTTCATTCTACGCAACATACAAAGAACAAACAAAATACGGTTAGTTTTTTTTTAATTGAGGTGAGTAAGTGTGAGCAAGTTCTAAGGGGCCATAATAGCACTGTTAATATATACTGTTTTGTTTTGTTAAATTTCAAACACATGTGCGGTGAAAAAAAACTCTAATCAGAAACATAAAAATGTCTTGTGAGCATACACAAAGATGTTGGCTGGTGAGTTTCATACACCACAGCTGCCCCCAGACCCGGCAATTATAAAAGAGCATGAACTCCCTTTGGTCCAACGTCTTGTAAGCTACAAAGCTCAACAGGTACACCTTCAAATCTCTCAACACACTTGGGTAAAAGACAGAAGAAAAGAAGTCTTTTAAATCAAAAATAAATAATTCTTCTATAATTGAATGCACATGCTTCTAAAACTGAATACATAATAAAAGATACACAGTACAATGTGGGAAGTTCCTTTACAAAGGATCCAGGAGAAATTTGCAGATTTTATTTTTTTTACTTTAGTTTTCTCTATTTATAGCAGCATTTACACATTTTTAATGAATTCAGGATAAATAATTGTAGCACTGTATTCATTAGTTTTTTTATTTTAATGGAAGTACTATACCTGAACCTGAATTCACCTTGGTCCAGACTTGTGCAGTCTATGTACTGAAAAGCTCAGACTGAGGGAGGAGAAGCAACACAGAGCAGCAGTTAGTTGTGTTGTGTTGGTTATAGGAGAACAATAAGAGAAAAAAGATTAACTCAGAAAACGTCTTCAACCCCTGCTTACTTTCTACACATTTCACACCTACTTATAGTTGTTGGGCAGGTAGTCAGGCAATGTGACTAAGGCTATGTACACATGTGCAATAGTTCTTGTCCGATAATCGGCTCAGGGCTGATATCGGATGAGAATCTGGCGTGTGTACAGCGTCCATCGTCCAAACAACCGTCCTGGCGGATCCAAGGACCATGGAACTATCTTAATGGAAGCGAAGGGGAAGAGCACGCAGCAGGGTGCCGATCCGTTGTTCTCCCCATGTCCTCTCTATAGAGCAAAACGATGCTGTATGTACATGCATCGTTCATGCATCGTGCAGTCCTTAGTCACTGGAAAGGATCATGAAAGATCCTTTCCAATGACAATTATTGCACACGTGTACCCAGCCTAATGCTACGTATACACGTGCAATAATTGTCGTTGGAAACAAACGATTACCGACTGATCTTTTATCAAACAAAAAAGTGCACAACGTCAGGCCAATGATGCAGATGAATGAGGAATGTTGCTGGAAACGAACAACTGCCCTGGTGGATCCATTGGTGAAATGATAGTTCACTATCTATTGTATGTACGGTCATTCAGTAATTGTGGATTGTTCTGCGGTACACTTTCTCCTGTACATGTCACTTCCCGTATCCTTCAAACAATTGTATCTAGTGTGTGTACATTATTGGTGGATTATATTTGAATGCACTATATGATCTTTCAAAATAATCCTTAATAACCTTGATCAGTTGTAAGTCGTTCACTTTCTAATGACAAATATTGCATTTACCTAGCATTAGAGTGAGTCTTAATAAAATAAAATGTAAAAAAACAAACAAACCAAGCAAACAAAAAAAAATCTCAAAAGCTACAAGATCTCTGTAGAAAAAAGATTTTTGAGGCCAAGCTAGAAAAAATGCCCCCTAAACTTCCCTAAGCTTATTTTCATGTGGCACACAGCCTGGGGAGAAGCCTAGGAGGGCTCTATACAATTCTGAGGCCTGCATAGATACTTTATTATATATGGATGTGCAGGTAACACTAGTTATGGCTTTGTGGGGACTGTAACATAGAGGTCAGTTCAGACATAGCCAACAGTGGGCCCCTGTTCAGAACTGACTTAAACAGTGGCACAGTTTGCGCCTACCTATGTCCATCTCTAATAGGGTGATTGGGGTGTTTCTGACAAAGGCCACCAAGCAGGAAACCTATAGTACCCACTCAAGGGCCTCCACCTTGTATCATACCTACTGTTACCTCTATACATATATATATATATAACATATACATGTTGCAGTCTGAGTTTAATACTAGGGAAAGACCATCCACAGACTGATGGTACAGGTCTAGGGATTTCACTAGAAGTACACACCTTAATTAAGCTTTTTCACCTTCATCTGATTAATTAATCCAGGAGGATTGACAAATTAGAGGGAGGAGATCTGATCAAGATCCCAATCTTGGATTGTAAGCTCTTCTGGGCAGGGTCCTCTCCTCCTCCTGTGTCATTGTTTGTATCTGTCTGTCACTTGCAACCTCTATTTATTATACAGAATGGCATAACATGTTGGTGCCATATTTCATATGTTTCATAATATTATTAATAACATAATAATAATACTATGTACCTAGATGGAATAGGAATTGGGAAATCAAAAATTTTTTTTATTTTTCTTTTAATATGCTTTGTAAATTTTTGTTTGTACTCTTAATATTTTTGCCAATGCAATGGGGTCAATGATACTCACTATTACTGTTTAGGATTAGAATAGGTCCACCACCAACTGGAATACACAAGAATTCAGAAGTAGTCCCGATCATTTCAGCCTTTCATGTGCATCAGTTTTCATAAATGTTCCCCACTTATTGCTGTCACTGGATTTGCCTCATGAACCCGCCATTGAATTAAAAAAGGCTTGTAGTCTTTGTCAGACTTTGTTTATCTGAATACATCACAAATTGGAAAGCACGACATGTAAACATATGTTTAGCTGTATTACCAATGAACAAGGTTGTAAAAAAAATAAAAACAGGCTGTTTAAATAAATCTGCTCTTCATCTCCAAGCAAGAGCCAACTAAGTTTATTACCTCTGATTTCTTGGCAGCCGCTGGAAAAAGGTCAGAAAATAAACTGCACTTATTCCTCATTGCAGGAAAACAATAAGTCATCTTGGCGTCCATTATTTACTAAATTGTCTTCATTTTTTCACCTGCTGGGCTTTCTGCAACAAAGATTAATAATATCATAAAACTGCACTAGATGCTTTCAAATACACTGATGTCTGACACTTGGATGGCTTCTGAGTAGGTCCTCTCCAGCAATTAACTCATTCCCCACCACAACAATGCTCATGTTTTGGGTTTTAGTGTGCAGGGATTTTAACCCTTATATATTATTAGGGAAATGTGCAGATTTGGAGCACAGTTAGTTTTATCAGGACTCTAAAATCCAGTGTTTCTTGTTCTTTTTTATATGGGGGAACTTAAAATAACTTTCAGGTCTTTGGGAACCCCTTCTATAATTACTATATCCACATTAAATTAGCATAATGGTCATGCCTCTTACAGTGGAATGAATGTCACCCATACAGATAGTCAAAAAGATTATTGGTGTCACTTAAACTGACCTTAGAGGCACAAATTGATCATCGCTCATGGAACCCTGGTTCACAAACACTGGTATAGACATTTTCCTGCAATCTCACCATCTTTATGTTGAGTAATACAATAAAAAAATTGATCCATGAAATAATCAAGTAATAATAATTCCAATAATGTGGTAAAAACATGTGCTGGAAGAAGGAAACATGTCATGTAATCTGTTAAAGGTCATTTGAACACCCTTCTCCATTCTATATTCTCTAAAGTGTAGAGAACATACCACATAACAGGCTCTATAATCTGCATTTTGTAAATAAA
>NC_092859.1:142091237-142121466 GCF_032062135.1 Pyxicephalus adspersus | reverse complement strand
ATATATATATATATATTATAGCGCAGTGTGGTGTGCTGCAATGAAAATCTATTTCCATAATAAATGGCACCACAATACACTAACATATGTATAGTGTATTCCCTTGAAAAACTTTGGCTTTCTTTTAAAGATTGTCTAAAGATTCTTGACATGAAGATCCTTGTTTAGGTATTTTCTGTTTAATGGGGACAGCATTCTGTCCTTGTCTTCCATTAAGGTGTATTCATTGTGATCCTATCATATGGCATGCCATTGGAAGCTAGCATAGTCCAGTGTTGCCACCATTAACACACCATCATGCAAAACCCTGTGCAGCTATCACTGAAGTGCATGTAAACAGAAAGGGATCGCAAAGGGACTGCATGGGATCAGCAACACTGATATTACAACTATTTTTTTTCTAATGGCAACACGATACAAGTAGGTTTAATGCTTTCATAGGCATTTTGAAATATCAAAAATCCTTATGGGAAAAGGATTCTGGAGAAAAAAACATCTCAGCTCTTTATTCTTATCTTTGTTTGGTAGATTGTTATACTACTATTTTTTGATATTGTTAATCTGCAATAAGTCCCTTCAAGTCATGAAAGCCATAATGAGGTGATTCTCTATAAAACAAATGGCCATTTCATGGAAGAAATGAACCTTAAGTGAACTGGGCTAATCACACGTCAAAAGGTGAACAGTGTCTAAAAATCAATGACTTGTAACACAAAATAAGGTCCAATGTGAAACAGCAATAATGGCAATGTCATTGATTGATAATAACATAATGAGATAGATAATGATGGCAAAAGAAGATTCAGAATATTATCGCCCCGTCTATTCAAAATATTCATAAATGATTTTTAAATTACAGACTATGACAATCTGACTTCTAATAGGTACTCTCACCTCTGAAATGATCTTTGTACCTAGTACAGGATAAAAATGATGGATCTTATGACATTATTAGTCTGTGAACAAATATAATGGCTTTTTGTCACTACTTTTATGGGTTTTGCTTACTTTGAATTAAATCAGGATGTTTTATTACTTCTTACATTTATTGTGATCTCTTTAAGCTTTACATATTATTCTTGTAACACAAAAAGGTTAGTATTATCATTTTCTTTTCCTTAACATGTTCTTGTGATTTTCCACCAGATTTGATGTTCTGATAATAGATATTTATAATTTTTTCCAGGATAGATCACTGACAATTTAAATGAGGACTAATCATACATAAATAATTTGCAGTTATTATTCTATGCATATTAAAGTCAAACTACACCTTAGTATAAAACTTTTCAAACGTATTGCCCTACAGTGGTAAAAATAAGAAATCAGCTTTCACTGCAATAGGTACACTACAATGTCTCTTGCAGAATCATCTATTGGCGGTCCAGGACTGGATCCTCCTTGGGGCATCAAGCTACTGGGCTGCCTGGAACTGCTACAAGGAACAGCGTAATGCTAATTAGGATTAGCATTACTAAATGAGATATGAAGATTGAGATAATTGCATTATCTGTTTACCCTAATAGCCTGTAAGTAACCACCTACAGGGTAGACAGCACCATCTACCAATTTCATTGTGCATGAAAACAAGATCCAAAAATCAGATAACAAAAGTTCAGGGTTTGCAGCACCAACCGATTTTTTTCCATGGATGCCATCATTTGTCCTTCATTGGATCCGTCTTGAGCTTAATGACACAACCCACTTCAATGGAGCTTAGGGTACCAAGTATCCATCCCTGGAGCATCAAGCTGCCAGTTTGCCTGGAATTGCTACAATGAATAGTGCCTTTGAATATGATCTGTTAACCCCAATACTCCTTAAATGAATGTAAGTAATCATCTAGAACAGTGTTTTCCAGCCAATGTTCCTTCAGAGGTTTTTGGGGTTCCCTAAACAATTGATACAAATGATCTTTATGGCTATCTGCAAGGGTGACATTGTTCCAAATGGCCAGCAATGTTAGAGACATTCTTTCCTGTGACCACCACCCTAATATACTGTGAGCTGTGGATATAGGAATTATAGAAGAGGTTCTCTGATACCTGAAAGTTATTTGAAGGGCTTCCCCATTTTAACAAAGTCAAGAACACTGATTTAGAGGGTTGACAACACCATCTACCAATTCCAAGGTGCATGAAAACAGAATCCAGGTCCATAAATTCTTATAAATTGGTAGAAATTACTCATGAATTGGAATAAATTGTTTGGTACAATTGGTACAAGCTTGTACTCACAGATTTGGATATACGATGGATCACTGAATTACCAAAATGCCTAAACCTTCTGAGAAGTATAAGGTATACCCCTTCCCCAGTTATCCATGGCTAAATATTTAGAAAACTACAAATTATCTGAATCCAGTTCTGAATAGCAATTTACTGGCATTAGTTATCTACTCTAAAGGTTAATGTTCACCAAGGCTAAAATTGCAGCCTCTATGGCAATAAATTGTATCCAAGCATTTTTCAGCTGATTTAAACTAAAGCAAGGGGAGCTTTCCTGCTTTGCATGACATGGTAATGGCTGTCTTTAGGTGTACTGGATGTTTCAATAAAGTAATTACAGCTTATGATTTAAAGCAAACGTATCAGCCATTTTACAATCTAGAAGTAAATATTCTATTTACAAACAGGCACCCGATGCTTCCTGTTACTTTACAAGACTTTAATCCTTCACTCACATAGGACTGCTTTGATGTGGGCCATGTTTAGTCCATTTGCTATTTGGACACCATTTATTAGCCAATAAGGCATTTTCAATTGGGATGCCAAATATAAATGGGCATAGAGAAGGATTAATGCAGAAGAGGGTACTTTGCAAAGCAGATGCTTTGCCCCTTATCCCTCGGGGGCTGTCCACATGTTTTTTAACACTTTTATTTATGTATTATGTTGGTGAATGGGGTCCGAGCAGATGTTAAATAATGCCATATGTACTCTTACCCTCATTGCAGAGCATTCATTGTAGTATTATATTCTTTCCCACAGTGTGATTTGTAGCATTCCAAATGCTTACTTGTTTTGGCATCCCCTGCGACTCTATTTTCAATGCAGTGTCATGTGACAAGTCTCCCTGCCTCTCACTGGGGATACCTAGATGTATATATTAGTTGCATATTTTGGGTATTAGCAGAAAACACTGTTTATTTTTAATTGTAGGCGTCAACACAAAAGACTAGAGGAATGGATCAATGGGGATCATCTCAATACATCTGGGAGTTCAACTTTTTAGGAACCTTGTTTGCAGTTTAGATAACAGTATTGCAACAATTTTACAATTTTAAAACATAAAGTATCAGGCTATCATTATATAATGTTATATGAGAGACATTTTGGTATTATATAAGGCACAGAGAAACCCCTTTTTGTCTCTACTGGCATGCCCCCTTTACCAATCAGACATCAACTCCTTCTAAGATCATACTTCTTAGTGAAGTAACAAGTTGGTGCACATCTTAGACCAATTTGATATTTTCGTGGTTTACTTAAAAAACATGAAGAATGCAGCTGGTCATCTACTGGGCCCCAGGCGCCTATCTAGGTTGCCCCAAGGATGCAGTTTAAAGACAGAGCAGTCAATTGCCAGGCCTGAACCCAATGGAATCTCCAACAACACCTGACTTGCAGCTTACACAGGGTTTGGCCTCCTATTGCCAAGTGATAAAGGAGCAACAGGGGGCATTTACAAGGGTAACAGTGGGTCAGGGGTGAGCTTTCAAGGGACTCTGTCCTTTTGCCCCAAATGCACAAACTGATAGAATCTACACCAAGCTGCTTTTCAGTTCTACAGACTAAGCTGCTATCAAGGGGGTATTGATTTCTTTGGAGGAAGTAAGGACTTTTGGATAAAAGTATCAATTTTTGGATGTTCTATTCTGTTTAAAGTATAGCGAGTAAAAATAAACCCAAATAAATATATTTAAAGAATCTCTACAAAATGTTGCAGATCTGCAGGAGCGAAAGGATGAAATCTATAAAATAATAATTATCAGCTATTGTGATTTTTCCTTTTTTTCCCTGCAAAGTATAAAATCTAAATGAATGATTGATAGAAATCAATCTGCTCTATTGCAAGAGAAGCCAATTACCAGACAAGGAAACTTAAAGGTCATAAATTTTTCATTTCAATTTTTCCTACCAGAGTTATTGGAGATGACATCAGGATCACATAAATATATCTCAAATAGAAAGGAATAAAATCTGACCTCTTTATTAAACCTACTGCAGTTAAAAAAATACCTGTAAAATACACATTATAGGAATGAACATAGATTTTTTACATCTTTTTTATGCTGTACCAGGGGCATTACTTCATGCATATGTTGATGGATCCAATTTATGAGGGGTATGATTTATCTGTGATATACATATAGAACCATATTGAAGGTGGCCAGTTCTGCTTTTTCTTATGCTTTACTAAAGATAAAATGCTGCTAAGGGACACTTTATATTCAGAAACCAGAAGGAACATCACAAACAGTACTTGAAAATGTATAGGAAAGAGTTAGGTCCGTGTAGGATTTTATTGCTTATGTCTACTGGGCAGATTAAGGCTTTGATTCGACCAGTGGGTAAAGCCACATTATTTACTGCTCTCAGTTGCCAACTGGCTGCCAATAGACACATTAGAGCAGTAATAGCAACTAACTGCTGGGCTATTCCAAGAGTTAGCAAATGCTTGTGTAGGCATTTGTTTGCAGTTGGAATTGATGTGTTTTTTTACTACTACTTTGATTTTGAATTATGCAATTATTGTAAGTGGTTGGGGCCGTTAACCACCCTTGGGCAATGCATATAGGGTTTGATTTATGAAAGTTTCCCAAGACTGGAGAAGATAGACTATCATGGGAGAACCTGGTTAATTCAGCAAACTTGAAATGGATTTTTAAAAAATCATTTGCTATTAGTTGGCAATTGTTTTCAGTCCTGAACCAGATCCATTCCAGGATTGCTGGATCATCAGGGTTCCCCCATGATAGTCTATCTTATCCAGTCTTAGAGAGCTTGCTGAGCAAAATGTCTAAAAAAAAGCTCAGCAAACACCTAAAATAAAATAATAAAAAAAAATAGCCCATTCCTTCCAATGTTACCTAATTTTAGGTAGAACTGCTAGTTTGAACTTAGTCCAAACCACTATGTTTTTCCTGGTCTTCCATCACTGGGACAAAATGAGGGAAAATATAACATTTTGAGTAGTCACTAGAAAAAAAAACAGGAAATCTTTTGATGTTGGACACTTGTGACAACTGTATAAGAGGGGATCTCTCACTTGACAAACACATAATGAGACATGCTTAGGGAAAAAAGAAATCTTAACCCTAAAAAATGTTTGGTGCTAAATACATATTAAGTTATGAAACCTAAGCTGTTTAGAGTTTAGTATTTTACAATAGGATATGTAAGCTTTAGTTCTTCCTTTAAGGCATTTTGTTAAAAGAGCCCATGCCTGCCTGAGGATGGGTCAGTGGTATGGCAAGGATAAGTTAGGACAGCTGTCACTTATAAAATGTTATTGAAGAAGATCTGTTGAAGGAAACGTTTCCTTAGATAAACATGAAAGCTTTTATAGCTGACTTTTCTTCATGGGAATGCTAGTTTTTTGCCAACAATGATGACAGTTTAGCTTCAACATTTGTAGTCAATAACCCAGAACAAGAATGCAGACGAGGGTTCCTGAATGCACTTTGACCATCCTGATGTGTATAATAGTTTCGGGTCAATAACTAAGAAAGTACTGGATCCACCAGATCAACGAAGTGGGGAGTCAATTGGCATTTTCAGAAGGATTAACAAACAAATGGCAGCACCAATATTTTCCTTATGAATCCTTTACTTTATTTATCTTATGAAGAAATCTACTTGCATACCCATTCTATAAAAATTATTCTTTACCCTGTAATCTACAAGGTCATTTTATAATTCCACTAAAATGTTTCCTACAGATGTTAACGGAAATTCTCCGGGACAGCTCGACATTCTTATTTCCAGAATTAGAAGGAAAAACAAGGTGATGTGTCTGTGTCAATCTTCGGAAAGGTCAAGGACCTGTCTGACTGGCCCACTTAGGCACTCAACAACATTTCATTATTGGCCATTGTCATTTATAGCAGAGCAACCCAATCCTTTAGCCATCTTATTTCTGCCTCCTGACACCTTTGTGATCAAGAGAGCAAAGCTAGAGCCATATGTGTACATCACATTATAAAAGTTTTAGCAAGAGGCTAATGAAATGCAAAGCTTTCCATAAGACCGGTGCAAGACTTCCTATCAAATCAGCTGAAATATTTATTTGCCCTGTTGAATAATTGATAGGGGCATCAGCTCTCTCGGTCAATTGATTTATTAAGGGACTGTTTGGAATTAAACAGCTTAACGATATAATATTTAGCAGCGACCTCACTTGTTAGCATATTCATTTACCTACGGGAGCTCCCATTAGATATTGTTAATACATGACGTTCACAGTCACGGCCTAGATCTCCACAAATTGTATTAACACCAGGCTGTTTAGCCACAGAATAACAGCTTTGATTGAGTACTTGGGTTCTGCGTAATTAGATTTTTTTCCCTAGGAAAAAGGGGCCTGTTTTAATGTCGTCCGCATTAAACTAGATATGTCATCAGCATTAGTATAATTGGTGTGCAGGATCTGAGGAGAGTTGGCTGCGCCTGCAGTTTTCTGTTTATAGACGACTGGCGTGTTTTTAGCTCAGGGTATTCCAGCATTTTCAATCTGATGACTGTTATTAATAAAATCGCCCGTGCCCACTGCTTAGCTGTGAATGTGTAATGCTGTACTGTACGTTATTAATACAACATGCTGCAGCGTAAACAAATGAAGTGCCACTGCGCTAAAAACAGCAGTTACCAAATGTTCCATCTAAAGCCGTGCAACCTAAATGGATATTATACTGAAAGGACACGTTACTGGAAAGAATATGGTTCGCTGGTGCCAAATTTCATTTGGCGAGAGAACTTAATTACTCCTAATAAAAAAGATATTTCATTTCAGGGCATTGAACGGGAGAGTTCCATAGCTCTCACTGGCTCTTGTACAGCAATGACATGCATGTTATGTAACCAAACATAATGAAAACTCTGCATGTCAATGGTGTCCATAGGAAGATGTTCAAAAATCCTCCCTTATAGTAGGGAACTGAACCCGCATAGTGGAGGCTACAACTAAAATCTTGAGATCCATAAAACATTAATCAGTACCCAATATCATGGGTAAGTAGTAATAAGACCTCTTTCAAACCTGAAGCCACTCCTGTGCACGTAGCAAAATGCTGCCCAGGAATCAAGCCACAAACGAGTGCAAACACATGCACAAAATAGTTCTGAACTTCACCTGTTCAGTTGTGAGCAGTTGTGAGCACAGTTGGGCTCTGTGGCCTTTGCCTTAAATTAAAGCGTACCTAAACTAAGAATTTTCACTTTACATAAAAGAGTAGACAACCCTTTTATGTTAAGTAACAATTCTGTGTTTGTTTTCTTTTTAATTGCAACACCCTTTTTTTTTTAAAAAAAAAAGGCGATCGAGAATGAATGGGAGCGCAGAGCCTCCCAGGATACCTACATCACGCATCCCGGGAGACTTTTGGGTGCTCCTTCTGCACATGCCAAGCCCCTCGGGCATGCGAAATGAGATTGGCAAGTTTTTTTCCCTAACTACGTCACCCGATCTTGCGCCTGGGTCAGGTGACGTAGTAATAATAAGAGGAAAAGATGGCGGTGCCTGATGCGCCATCTCAAAGACGGATACTGGGATGACGCGGGACCCGATGGAAGAGACCTCCCGACCGATCGACTGCGCACTGGCATTAAAGGTAAGTATATATTTTTTTGTTTTGGCCATTTTTGAGTTTAGTTCTTCTTTAACCTCATTGGTTTGACCTTTAAAAAAATAAAAGTACATTCAACAAACACAAATTAAACCAACATTGTGTTCATTATTACATTTTTAAATGTCTTTGCTTAAATGCAGGCTGTGTAACTACTTGTGCAGTCCCTGAACATAAGACTGTGAGTTGTAGAAATAGTGCAGGGCACCTATCAGTTGTGCTGCGATGACAGCTGCTATCCTTTCAGCCAATCCAGCTGCTAGACTATGATGGGTAACATTGTCTGGCATCTGTATTGGCAAAGCTGTACTATACCAGCCATGAACAGGTATAGCACAGCTCATTCAAAAATATACTAACTCTAACTTGGAATTTCTGAAACTGGTCAGTTTTCTCAACTGATCTGACCTAATTTAAACATGGAATTATATCCTTCCAAGCACTTCTATCCACTGCTTTTCTCCTAAGGCTACTATGAGCTTTACGCAAATTTCTTTTTACTGCACTGTTTTTACAGTGGGCCATACAATTTTTAAACTTTTCAGATGTGCACTTTACTGCACCAACTTTTGTAGTCTGAAAGTCCCACTGATATAGCCAAGGCAGTTTTTTTGCAAAACTGCTTGCAAATACAGGTTAACATTGGACCGAATGAGTCTTTTATTTTTTAATCCTTTTTTTTTCACGTGATTGGTGGTGGCAGTAATGCCGGGTGTTCTTTCAGATGCTATAGAGGTGGTTTGCCACCCCAGCCACCTCCATAGACCTAAATTGGAGCAGCTTAAAAGGGGTAATGAAACACCAAGCATTCACAAACTCCTAAAAAAGAGGTTACAGAACATGCTCCGTCCTGGGGCAAAACTTTCTGTTTACGATATATGTCAACTTATTAAATTCAATAAGAAAAAATGCAGATGTACCACCTATATTTTGCTGAGCTCCATGAAAGAAGGATAGGCACACATGATATTTTGGCAAGTCACCGGATACATTCTCCTCCAATTATGGAGCACTTTCTGCTTTATTCAGATTGTAGGGGCTTTTGGGGGCAGGAACTAGAGCCAATAATATGAAGCTAGCCCTCCATTCTATTTAATTTAAACTGTAGCAAATCTTTACCTTGAATTTTGTTACATATTTTGGATACCTACAAAAAGTTAGGGTGTCTTTTATTTAGCCTGAGGTTCATCATCTACATCATGATGTATATCCAAAAAATTGATTTCAGGCATTCCTCACCACAAGGCCACTTGGCAACGCTTTATATATATTCCAAACCAGATCCTAATAACACTTTCTCATTTTGCTCCACCTCCAGAATGTCAGATGTGACATGAGAAATGGACACAGTTTATCAATGCCACTTATTCACTGTTTCTTCACTTTATCTATCCTTCATTTTATTGTGTAGGATGAAAAGGCAGAACAATGACTTGAGGCTGAGAAAGCAAGGCATTTCATGATCTGAATTGATATGTTTGTTGATTAAAAATTGAAACAGGTCATATTTTGCATAAAAATGTAAAAAAATTACCAGCCAGAAAATATTACCACATGAAAAAAAATCAATCCTTCTGATGCCCTTTTTATCTGTTAATCATTTATTTCATACCTGCAGAGTCTTACACAGTTTTATTCATTGAAGAAAGCAAAGTTTGCAGTTAATGTAATACAGTTGAAATTTTTTTTTGTAGGTTTCTTTGTATCTTGTCTGACAAAGAGAGCTTCGGTGTTTCAAAAGCATGCTGGACAAGGATTGCATTTTCAGCTTATTAAGTTAGCAACAAAATGATATCATGTTATCTACAAAGTTTTTATTTTTGGAAGGAAAACACATTTATAGCCAAAAGAAAAATGATGGTTTAATTATAAAGTAATATCCTTGAATATAGTTATAATATGTGTGTATTTATTCCAAGGGCAAAGAAAAGCAAAAAAAGAAAAATAATATTAAAAAAAAACAATAAAATCAAATAACAAATAATATTTAATAAAATTATATTAATAATACAATTATAATATTATGTGTAAATATGTATATTATTAATTAATATAATAACAAATATAACAGTTGCATACATTATCTTGTATTTTTTTAATGTGGTGTTACTAGTATAATATTGCTATTACTGCTACCAAAAAATATTATACATTATTGTTGCACTATTATTTTTCTGTTTTAAATGATACATTTACAATGCTGGTATATATTATGGCAACTTTTTTAGATTATGATTTCATTCTGTAATCAAAAAAACAGGGGAAACAAAGAACAATATGCTGATATTTTATTTCTTGCAAATGTTGCCTGAATTATTTGAAATAAATTATGCCATGCAGCTGTTTGAATTAAAAAGAATTAGGGAAGTATTTGCATACCTATGACATCAAGAAAATACCAGCCTTCAAAAGACAAGTGTTTTAATGAAGTCATTACCCTTTATTTATTTTATTGTAAAGTTTAGAAAATTTTAATCAATGAAATTTTGTATGCAAATAAAGCTGGAAAAACAGAAATATGTAAATATCAATTGATTTTAATACCAGCAATATATTATCTTTCATGGCATGTACATTATTTTAATAATTTCAGAAAAATTTTAATAGCTTCTCACGTTTTATTCTAGGCAGGAAAGATAAAACAGGAAATGTAGATATCAATCAGTTATATAATTATAAAAGGACTTCTTGTATAAACACTATTGCTTTCAGGAAATGCTCTTTTTCTCTACTAAATAGGAAAAGTAAAATAAAAACTAATAAGCAACTAAGCATTTTTTAAATATGTGTTTAATACTATAGCAAGAACAATATTGTGTTGTAACTCATAGCACCTTTTTGTGGTTATTAACTTTTATTATGGTAACAATAGATTATCCAATATTTTCAAGCCAATCAATCAATTTGTTTATTGCGTGTGATAAAGAGGAGGTATTGGAGCTGTGAACTGTGAGTATTGGAAGGGCTTAACTACACAATTTCAACAGGGAATTGAAAAACTAGCACACATAGAACTCTTTTTTTTAGTTCAAACAATCAGGAAAATATCTACCATCAATTCAATATGCTGACAGACATGGTTTGTTTTAAATTGCCCATAATGCAACTATGACAGCTGTATTCAGTATGTAGGACAAGTTTTCTAGAATTCTTTGCACTTGTAATTGGCTTATTGTGTAGACTATTTTCCTGTTGTTAATAAATTTGACAACTGATCATATGCATTGCAAGTTGATTCGGGCACATCAAAATGAACAGCCACTGGCCAACAATTTGCAAGTTCATGTACAACTGAAGCTATTCATGTCAATAGTTTATGTAATAGGTTTTACAATATCTGCCTCCTCACGGGACATAGGAGGATCATGCACCCAAGGGCTCAATAGGTAAACAGACTTTTTTTGTTTTTACCCTTTGTTTAACAATTGAACCTTTGGATACATGGTCCGCCTATGTCACCTGATGAAGGATATTTTGCGAAACGCGTAGGACCCTCTAGGACGCTATTTTAATCATTGTACCAGTGAACAGTCAATTACAAACCAATTTCTATGTACTTTTGTTTGAAATCTTTGTACACAAAGTATCATGTTGTAACAGTTGTTCAATAATTTATATATAATAAAATAAAACTTCTATACTGATATTTTTTATTTTTTATAATTTTTATTTGAACCAAAAAAAACCCTTTTACTTGCTGTGTGAATATAATTTACACATCCTCTTGTTTGTTTGTCTAAAATGAGAGTATTTTGTAGCCTCTAGACCAGAGGTCCACAAACCACAATCTTAGGGGGGCGCACCAGCCAGAGCCACGAACCACGTCTCCTGGAGACATGAGAGTGAGCGGGTTCTGGCATCATGATGTCACTCTGGGGGCAAGTTTCTTCCCCTATGAGTGACCCCGAAGTCTGTGCATTTAGTGGTCCGCAACCCGCAAAAGGTTAGGGACCACTGCTCTGGACAGCTTAACCGAATGATAGATCCATTTCTTTACTTCTAGGAGCTTCCAGTGCGACAGTATATCTGTAGTATATCGGAAGTAGTTCCATCTTTTGACCATATTTCAAGGTGGAAGGAGGATTTGGGAAATCTGGAAAGAGGGATTTTTTTTCACTTACCTTGTAGAAGTCAAGGTACAGCCTAAATGTACTAACATTAGTGCAAGAATATAGTCTTCTTAGTACATCAAATTTCTATAAATGTAGACACCATTCCAAATATCAGCAATATACGTGTTATGTATTGAAGTATAAAAATATATATAATAGGGTATAATACCTTGTTCAAAGGAATTTTTATAATTATGTTGTTCAATGCACATAAATTCCTTTATCATCAAAAGATGTTGGATGTAAAACACTAAAATAAGACTATCAATTTGGTTTAGTGTGCCATCTCTTTTATACTAATATCATAAAGTCAACAAATGTATTATTCTGGGTATAATATTCTATTTATATGTTTTGTTATATGGGCTAATACAACAGGTGATTGGTAGAATCGAAAGGCCAGTGATTATTTTAGAGGATAGCACAACTCACCTTGTTCACCTGCAGTTTGATGTTTGACCTGAAATTTATTTTTTGGATAGGAGGTAATAGGTGTTTAGTAAACTACACACATGTGGAAGACATTTTTTATATGCAGCTGGATATATTCTATTTCCTTTGCCGAGAAGAAATAAACTCCCTAATGTGTATTCTAGAAGCCTTTCCTTCTAAGCCCCTGTAAAGTTTTAGCTTCAAAATAGTTAGCAGGGTTCTCCATGACCATAAGTGATATTGATTTTACGCTGCAGTGTATAATTTTGGAGGTGCCTAGAACGTAGCCCGGAGTGCATGTCTGTAGCAGATAAATAGCAGCGGTATCCTTTACTAATCTTAATCACTGCTTACTGACTGAATGCATTTTACTATCAAACAGCATGAGGGGAGATAACTGTTTCTAAGGCTGGGCGGAAGCTGTGCTGTGACCAGGACAAGTGCACATGTTTCTCTGCTGTGAAATTGAATCTCTCAAGCGCAAGTCACTATATTTCCTCAGTGTGTTCATAATGCAAGCAACTCATGTTGGATCAGTGTTAATCCTGTGAGTATCCAGCAGTAGAGATAGAACTCTGACTGTGACTGTCATCTGAAAATATTTCCTCTATCAATTTATCTTTCACATGTAGAGTTTTCAACAGTAAGCAACACTGAATTCATATGTATCAAAAATGTTGGTTTTACCAATGTGGGTTTAAATCTGACAGGTTGCTGCGGTGTAACATTGATTGTCCAAGACTTTGAAAAATAAGGCCCAGCAGGGGCAAGCTTTGGTCTTAAAATCCAGATCCAGCGAAACTTTATTAGTTTTGATAGAATACTGAGAGGTTAGAACTTCCGAAGAGTTGAAACCAGGGCTTTCCAAAGTATAGGTATGTAAGCACACAGTTACAAAGAGAATTTGATTTTATATATAAAGTAATAAAGATTTCTCAGAAGGATATAAATACATTTGTAGAATCAAGTTACCCAAAATTATGTCGAATAGGATTAGAAACATATTTAATGGTGCCCAACGTTTAAATGAGTAATATTACCCCAACAGTTTACAGGTCCACCAAGTTAACCTCAACAGGTCAACCAAGCAGGGGTAGTGAGGTCCCAAATATGTTTTATGGTGAGAAATCGATTTCTCAAGGAAGATCAAAGCTTTTCATTTCCAGTCCTCAAAGGCCAGGACCCACACACATTTTTAATATTCCTCTAACAGACAACAGTAGGTTTTGGTATGGTGTACAAATATTCAGAAAAAGGCCTGTATGTGGCCTTTGAGAAATGTAATTGGACAACACTGGTTTAAACGTTGTCTCCATGAGAGAAGATTTGGTTATTTTTTTTTGTCTGCCATCCACAACCAGAACAAAAAGTGAAATGTTGGAGGGTCGGGTGTTGGGGGTAATAAAATTATGGAAGAGTTTCCAACTATTTATTAGTGTACTAGGAAAAGTCTATGTTTCCCTCGGAAGGATTTTTGTTTCCTTTCCTTTTTGGTTTAGCACTGTTTTATTCCAAAAATAATTGAATAGTCATAAAGAATGCAGAAAACTTCCAAATGGGGGCTCAGGTAGTGTCACAAACCTGAAGGTCTTCTGGATTACCTGGGCTGGAACATGACAATGTGGTTATATTGGTGTCCAGTAGCAAGTAGCTCCCTGCAGGCCACAAAGTCTAGTAATTAGTAATAGTTATCATCCAATGCTGGCTGCTAGGAGTCTGTTGAGCCAGACCTCATATTTTAACATCATAGTTTCAGCATTTTGGCTGTATTCTATGATGTGCCACAGTCTCCTTTATCTGTACCAGGGCTATAATGCTACTAACGTATTTCCCCACTCCTTCCTGTCGATTTACAATATGTACACATATCAGATGATTCTTGCCAATATGAACACTCTGAATCTGACATGTGTACAGTGGTCACCCAATATCATTCATGGATCTATCATCAACACATGGTCACTATACAAGTCAATGTTGAAGAGCACAGTGGAGTTGCACACACTCATTCTCCCACTAGAGACCTAAGGTGCCAGATGTTGCCAATATTTCTTTTGACTGTGCCAACAGAGCCCTCCAATAAATCTCCTATTTCTAACATGGTTGCATGTGGGTAAAAGTTGTGCCTATGCAAATACAGACCCCATATTTGCATAGGATTTTAAAGGTGGCCCGGACAGTCTGGAATATTATTTTTACATGACGGTATATTCTGGCAACTAATAGTGCCTTCTAACCAGTAGCCAGCCAGCTCAGTACTGTTTTCATTACTACAGCTGTGCTTAAATAAAAAGAAAAGTGATGTATTTTCCTAAAACATTTATCTCTGCTGGAACTCTTTAAAACAAAGCACAATATATAATCAGAATTTTAAGAAATACCTAGATGTTAGCTTCAGATGTTTTTTCTAATAGCCATTCATCTAAGTCAATGCTCTAAAAATAACAACCCCTATATTAAGAGCAGAATCTATAAAAATGGATCTAAGCTGACTCACCTGTGAAAGTAGGTCGGCTCAGCATGCAAATAAAAAAAAAGCAGCATGTAGTCAGAAAAACATATTGTGCTTGTATATATTCAATATATTTTTCAATGATCTTAAATCCATTACATCAGTTGTGTAGACCGTATACCAAGTCCGGCTAACTAACATGACATTTTTTGCTGTGATAATGGAGGATAATGGAGGATAGAGGATAATGGAGGATAATCTTTTACATTTTATTTGCAGATAGGGTTCAATAAACAGGGCAGTTTTCTGGGATGGGGGGCTCCAGTAAGAAAGTCATACCAGTGGTACTTTGGCTGCCATTTCTTGGGTTTACATGATTAATAATTGATTGCATTGGTATACAATATGACTGAGAATAGGTTTACTTCTATGGAAATAAATAAAACCAATTTTATTTAACAGGTAAATATATACTGTGTTTATCCCACTTAACTTTTAAATACACGATCAGAATCAGATTTTGATTTTAAAAAGGCATATCATATTGAGGAAACTGAATATATAATATACATTATATATTATACGTTCTAGTGACTGTTGGCAACAACATGCTTTTTTCTTACTTTAACAGCTCTTCCTTTGAACAGGATATGACCTAACCACACATATTGGCTGCTACCATCACTAATGTACTGTGAAATAGAAGTATTTATGTTTCTACACAGATTGCCTTACTTTGGGACAAAGCCAGATAGGATAACTATATGGGCAATATGAGAATGGGAGCTTAATATGTATGGTATGCCAGACTGTAATTTGACTTGGCTAACATGATACAAGACTCTGTAACGGTGGAATATATGAACAGAATATAATTTATTTAAAAGAAAAAATATCTTATTCCATGAGTAGAACAGACTAAGTTTTACCTCTTACTTCTCTTCACCAATGCTGCATATTCAAAATTGACATACCTGGTAACCCAAGATAAATTTTGATAGGAACTGAATGACTTCTCATTATTTTCACAACAAAATAAATGGGGACCCAAAACTCACCTGAAAACTATTTTAATACTGAGTTGCCCTCTGAGTGAGAAGTAAGCAATTGGTGAAGGAGCATAAAACTGTCATCAGGAGTCATTTTCTGAAACTTAATTCACCATCCAAAAATGATTTCCATGCAAGATACATTGAGCTCAGACAGAATGTAATCCTTATTTATTACCTTTAGACAATAATCACCATCACAGAGTACAACTGGTTCAACAGTCGTTAGTCTGACAAAAGAATTTTACTTACTGGCTAAAAATAATTACACCCAACTACTAGTTAAAGACTCAAAGCCAAAAATAAATCTTTTTGAAATATTTCTTTAAGAGTTATAGATTGAAGAATTGGTTCCTAATTAACTGATAATGTTTAATTATATTTTATTGACTCCACCTGGTGGTAAATTGGGCTAGCTAAATTCCAGTAAGTTCTTGTATATGGTCTGTAAACATAGCATTGTTGTAATGAATTAGTAAAGTGATGTTTAATGTTAGCTGTCAATGCAGAAAGTTTGGAGTTGAAGTGATACCCAATAATGGCTAACTTACACTGGTAAAATCTGACTCTAGGATAACACTAAACCCATTACCATAGCCAACTTCAAACTCTTTCTAACTCACCACCAATAAAATAATTGATTAGAGATTAGTGGGAAACCAGTGACAATACCATTCAGTTGTAAAGGATGAGTTGCCGATGATGAGGCAGTTGAAAGAAGAAAGAAACAGTATACGTTTGCAGTGAAGAGCCTGGCAGAACAGTATGAGATTTGAATAAGTAGCTGGTGGTCAGCAAACGTTTTTACTCCTTCCTGGGAGAAACGAATACTGTTCTTCCAGGCTCTTCACTGTAAACACACATTGTTTCTTTCTTCTTTCAACTGCCTCATCATCGGCAACTCATCCTTTACAACTGAATGGTATTGTCACTGGTTTCCCGCTTATCCCCTGAGGAAGCCTAAACTGGTAAAATGCGTTGGGATCCAGTTCACTCAATATATTGTAACAACCTTTAAGATCTGATCAGTTTTACTTTGTATAGTATAGGTCTTGTCACCCTTTTTGAGGGTTATGCACATGGTCTCTGTCTAGATATAAGTAATTCATCTTTGTTTTACCAAAGATTTATATACCTTGTACAATCACATGTAAACTTTTGAGCCACATCAAATCCACTGCTGTTCCTAACCCAAGCGGCCTGGCTTTCAACAATAGTTTCTGTGGTTTGGGGACATCCACCCTCTTTACCAGTTCTTTACCTTACCTTATCAAATCATTATAAATTGTGGAATTATTATGAAGTGGAGTATGGCATTGTGATTTACCAAAAAATAATTGGATGGTTGACTCCTACACCTAAGTCAAAATCGTGGTAAGGTCAAATATTCTCCATGTAAACCTCTGTATCATACTATCATACCATGTTCCACAGATTAAGTCTTACTAAATGGACTACTTCTTTCTGGAATGGTTAAATAAGTGAAATGGTAGTGCTCCCCTGACTACTATTTATTTTGTTGTCTACCCTTCCTACTTAAAAGGTCAAATTTAGATTCATTCTAATGCTGTGGTATATATTTCATATGGGGAGCCAGAAGGCCACAAAATTAAAAATCCTGCCATGTTTAGACACAGATTCTCAAGAGACCTTTCAGTTCCTCATTTAATTAGATATTAATATGCCACACAGTTGTCACAGTTATTAGCCTTGAATACCATAACTTGTATTAGTGAGTGATTGAGACTGAAAAATTCCCTTGTTTCACCAAATGCAATGCAGAAGCTCAACTAATCCACCTGTGTATCTTCAAAAATTATTAAACATATTTATTTAGTTTATGAAACATGTTCATTAAGTATATTATTTAGGAATGTTTTAATTTACACCTAGTTCTTTTCATTTTCTTACTTTTCCTACTCGTCTTTGAAAAGTGGTACTAGTACACTTTTGCTAAATATGGATAGCACCATCATTTCTTTTCTTCCCCAAGAAAGAATTGTTTCCATGGGCCTGATTTAATAAATTCCTCCAAGGCTGGAGAGGATACAGTTTCATTTGTAAAGCTGGGAGATTCTGCAAATCTGGAATGGTTTTCTTCAAAGTCATATTGCCTATTGCCTGATTCATTAACAACAGTCACCAATTTACTTAGAAAATTTTGCAATCCGGGGCCCCTATAAAATGTCAGACTTATGGATCTGTCACAATCCCCAGGGTGACCAGTAGTGATCTAATACATATCTGGCATTTAACATTTCAAGAGCTTAAGAGAATTCAAGAGAATTCTAGAATCCCCATTCCCTGTCCTGTAATGTAGTAAACATAAGTAACATATTACTTGTTCAATAGGTGCTATTGTATTAAGGAAAAGAAATTCTTAGGGCAGATATGTTACAGTACACAAAGCAGATACCTTTGATACTTACAGCAAGAGAGAAAAAATTAGAATGCTATTTCCTTATCTAAAAATGAATGACAAATTCATTTTAATGGATGAGCATAGCATTTTAAAGTAATAATGTCGTTTTTTCTTTGCACAATCATTACAGTTATTTGTTAAAAAGCCATAGGCAAACAAATTTTGGTCCTCAGTCGGACATGGAGTGATGGAACGTGTTGGTAAATGTTGATAGAAAGCATAAATGCCATGTTGTGTATGTGAACAATCAAGCAAATCCAGTTAGGAGCTCCCATTTGTTGAAGTATTTCCAACATGGTCCTATGGTTCAAGTTATACTCGCCGCCCAATAATAGGAAGGCTAGAAATGATCATACAGGTCAGTCTTGTGCAAAATTGGAAAAGCCCATGAAGAACAATCAGGTAATTGAAGAACAATCAGGCAAATCCAGTTGGGAGCTCTCATTTGTTGGAGCATTCTCAGCATGTTCATCCTATACCTATTGCCCAATAACTGGAAGGGCAGAACTGATAGTCAGTCTAGTGCAAAATTGGCAGAAAATCTGTTTCATAGACTTAGCATTGTGAGAAGAAACACCTGGGACTATTTCAGAATTTATGTTGACCACAGCTTTCTACCGCAGGCTCAACCGTACCCCCAACCATTTCAATTCAACTGAACAGTAAGTGTTAGAAACCATTCTGTGCATGTTTTTATTTTCTTATGGCTGGACTTGTGGTAGATCAGGCATGTCCAAAGGCTGGCCTGGGGGCCAATTGCAACTCGTGTTCAGATTTCCACCGGCCTGCAGCCTCAGTCAGAAAATCAATAATATGTGGCCGGCCACGGTACCTGCACAGACCACGCCCACTCTGATTCTAAGACTATGCTCTGAACGGAGGCTGCACTGACACTGGACTCCGTGCACAGGGAATCCCTCACATCACCCTGGTGGGCATGGGCTGTGAGGGACCAACGCAGACCACTCCCACACTAACCCTGGTTAGTGGTCGGCTCCCACACAGTGGCATGGTTCCTGGAAGCAGCAATAAACTTCTGGCTGTACAATTGCTTTTCCAACTCTGGAGAAGGAACCACACTGCAACTGCATTGATAATACATGCAAATGTGTTAACTTGTGGTGTTGTTAGCTGCTTCTGGGTCCATAGCATCCATTTTCTATGTACCTGGGAATGGCTAACTGTGCAGTTTTCCACCTTAAGTGTGAAAAGCACCTTATTTGTAGCTGTAAGCTTTGTTTGCATATAATGAGCAGAAATAACTGCCTCTTTGTACATATCTAATAACTAATAACACACAGAAATATGGTTTTAAAATTAACACATATCAATGACATTAACCAATTTGGAATAATTAAAAAAATAAATATTTATGCCAGACATTTCTTTCAGGTAAGCTTCTGCTTTTGTCCTTTGTTTATACTTGTTATGTGACACTTTTATTAATGTGTATTTTAATCTGGTGAAGTTGGTACTTCACTAAATGTACTGCTCTTATGTTGTACTTCCTATTATTCATATTCATTAGATCTTCCACTTACTTCTCCCTGATTAGTGTATCTTAGACATAGGCAAAGAAAATTATCTCATCTTGTTAAAGGATTTTTGAATAATTCATGTATATTAGGATGTAGGGGTGTTATGTTTATTTTTTGTGCAGTAACTGATAGATAAAGGTCTGTGGATCCATTTTTGTTTTTTCTCCAGTATAAATTTTGAACTCCAGTATAGACCCACTTGGTCTATATCAGAGGTCCCCAATCCCCAGTCCATGGCCCATTAGTGGGCCACGCCCATCTGACAGATGGGCCGCGAGAGCATGGAGACCAGCGGTGGTCCGCGGCTCTGGCCGGTGCACCCCCAGCAGGGTCAGGGGAAGGACTCTGCTTTATGGGGACACACGGAACAGAGCTGCAGACCACGTCTCCTGTACTGATCCCAGGCTCAGGGTGGTGGGCAGGCTGTGTCTCTGGACACAACTCACCCAATCTCCCATCACAGGCTCAGATCTGCGATGGAAGAGTGGGGGGGTTCTGGCATTATGATGTCACTTAGAAGGAAAATTTCTTCCCCTTTGAGTGACACAGGACTCCAGACCATAGATTCAGTGGTCCGCGAGCCGCATAATGTTGGGGACCACTGGTTAATATGATGGCAGCCTTTGGCGGCCAAAGGCTCATCATTGGTGGTAAGTGGCTAAAAAAATGGTGTTTACCTATTTACTCCGTAGATTGTTCTGGCACTTGTAGACTGCCAGGGGCACCACAAGCTTCCTTCATCCTAACCCATGAATTATATTTGGTAAACTGATCATACCAGTGGCAGACATAGCCAACAGTGGGCCCATGTGAAGAACTGAACTGGGGCCTTCTTGCCAAACTGACTTGGGGTCCCTGTGTCCCCTGTTGGTTGAGGAGGGTCTGGAGACTTTGTGGCACACTTTGCACCTCCCTATGTCCACCTTTAGACAACACCTAAAAAAGAACAACTTAGTTCTATATTAATCATAATTTTTGCTGCAGCAGACTGGGTTTTCAAATGGTGGCCAAATAGAATGCAGTTTATAACAAACAGAACCTTGCATGAAAATTGTCCAAATAGGAAAAGCGCTGAAGTAATGTGCTTATGAAAGAATTGATCTTTATGATCCTATGGAGCCATAGACTAGGGTTTTTTTTTAATAAGGTCTCATCCTCTAAATAGGTAGCCTCACTATCATTCCTCTTTTAAATACCAGATCCTCTATGAGCAATATAAATTCTGCCATTCAGAAGTGAAATGATGTAGGGTGAGCAATATGCATATATTGCATATTTGCATGGCTATCCATCCAATGAACCTGCATGCACATTTGTTCTGTGTTGAATCAATCATTTGTTTGTTAGTTTTAGGGATTGTACACACAGTTTGGTTGCGTTACTAAAAGAACATAAGCTGTTCACATAGAAAAAAAGAATTTTCAACTTGCAAATGATATTCCATCTAGCTTAGTATATGCTGACATCAACCATGTGCATGAAAAAATCCTATTATTTTTTCTTATTTTTTTCATTTTTTTTATAATTCATTGCACATGATTGCACGTTCTTTGCAGTTCCTTATGAACAGTCACCGCATATGCAAAGCTAGGTTCATTAACCCATGCAAGTTGTTAATTGACCTTGGTAAGTAAATCTCCTGAATGTGTAAAGCTTTGACTGTTGTGCAAATGGGGCAAAACTGAAAATTCTTAAGATATTCTCTTTTCTGAGCAAATGCATTCAGACTATATCGTTTAGAAGGCTTTTTCTGTGTTTGGCTATTTATTTATTTATTTTCTTTGCTATTTTTTCAGATTCTATAAAACCTTAATTTCAACTAAAACTATTGAAATTGTATTGTTTGCAACCTTTGCAGCAATTTTGTTACATTTCAAGTGATTTTTTTTGTGTTTGTGTGTAAAAGTCATTTTTAATATAACATAATTAATGTTTCTATTTGTAACCATAATGTTATAAATAGTAAAACAGAAAATGATAGATAGATAGATAGATAGATAGATAGATAGATAGATAGATAGATAGATAGATAGATAGATAGATAGATAGCAATATACAATTTTCATAGTTTCATCCATTTAAAGTGCATGATCTAATTTACAATTATTCCCTTTGCTTTTGTCCCTCGGTGATACCATGGATTCCTATTCCTTAGCTGTATTAGGGTTTGCTTAAGCAGATATGAAGTGTAATATGCAAATAGTTCTAATTGGACCGCTAATAGAGCATGTCTCTGTTGTTTTTTTGCACGGAGTTTTATGCCTATGTAATCAGTGCAGACAGCCGTTAAGTAAATGAAGAAGCAACTAACAATGTCAGAAAAAAGACCGGGCGGTTCCAGCTGACACTACCCTAATCTTCCAGGACCCATTAAATGGCAGTTTCAACGCATTACCTACCATAACATCCTTGAATATCAGTGATTTTATTTGCAGCATCAAACATTCCATTTCACGCCCCATTAAGAGTGGGAGCCTGAGCTTTTTGACGCAGCTAAACATTTTACTAACTACCTGGACTAAGTAACCAATTAACTTTTGGAGACAATACGGCCAATTAAGCGCAGAAAGGTAAGGCCGTCATCCCCCACTAAAACTGAATTTCCTATTTTTTTTATCCCTTCTCTTCTATCTGATGGTGCTTCTTGTCTCACTTGAGCTGCTAATAGAGTCACAAACCCCATTAACCCCTTCAATGAAGGATAATGGGAAAGTTCATAGGATCTCCTTTTTGAAGAGCATGCCTGCTGAAATAGGCCCTTGAGGGCCACTAATTCACCTAACTGCTCCCTGTCACAGTTTGCTAAGTAATACCGAGATTGGCATGATACAGTAACTGGCATACATGGTACTTGGTTTCCCTGTTGTAACAGGCAGGCTGGTATTTTCAAAGAAATGTACCAGATAGGATTATATCACCCCATAAAACAGCTACAGTGAGAAAGAAGCAATTGGGGTAATTCAGTAAGCAACCTCCATTGGGCTCATGTGACACTAAGTGCTAACTGCTGCTTAACTTGCCTTGAATTTCATGCTGAATTGTTTTCCCCTTCTCTAGGCAGAACCTACAGCATATATTGGTCTATATTCAATATTGCATTGGGCTTAAGAGAATACCTAGTCCACTGAGCAAAGCTTCATATTGACTCCTGAAACTCTTCCTGTGCCTGACCTACATATCTGTTTTTATACCTGGGCCTTTTATATAAGGATCTACTTATTCATACCTTGGTGTTCAGGACTTCTGCTGTGCACTGTCCTCATTCTTGTCTCTTAACTCTATATCTAGTTCCTATGTTCTTCCCGTTTGCCATTTTCCTACACTTTCTGTCTGTGATGTTCTTGTTTATTCTTGCCCTATTCCACCTTTTTTTGTATACAGATTGCCCTTTTGCTTAATACTTTACTTTACTGTTTTGATTGACTGTTTGTCTGTAAGGCTTTGCCAGTTGAAAAAAACAGTGGCCAATGCCATGACCATGTCATGTCCCAATTCCATTATGGTGGCTCCAGGTAAATATTGGACACTTCTAAAGTTCGAAATGAAGAATGGGCATATACTTTCCATTGGTGGTGCAAAGGATCCAATTCAATCCTTGACACTATGTTTGCTATGGCCCAGCTTGGATCCTGATTATAATTGTTCTTCTCCATTCAGTTTTGTGTTCTAGCATAATAATCAGAAGAACATTATCCTATACATTTTCTAATTACATATCTTATAGGTATATATGCAGAGCTATTGTTATTTCTTTACTTTACATGCTACAGACTCAATTGGGATTTTGAACCAGTAAAAAGGTGCCTGTATTGTCGCTATGTTAGCCTCAAGAATGGCTCTCCTGGGTGTCATGAACAGCAGGCAAGTGGTTAAATGATGCAGACCCCCATTATAGTCAGTCTGCATGCTAATTTCCAGCTTTTCAAAGATATTTCCTACATTGTTACAATATTGACTTTTTGTCTTTCCTAACTACCCAGTTCTAGACCTTGCTATATCCCTGATCAGATAGATGTATCTTATTAATATGCTTGGTCAGACCTGCAAAGATAACATTCAAAGCCCTTCTAGTCCAACTTAATTCCTCCTGTGTACATTTGCAAAATACACAGTCAATGTTATGTGGCATCAGCTTACTGATCTCAATGTGTTATTCCCATTGAATAATCTCATAACGTGATGTTTGCTTTGCATGGCAAGAGATCATGGGAGCAACACTGCATGTCGCTGCAGAAATAATTAAAATTACTTTACATTACATTTCACATATGTTCACGTTGCTGCGCAAACAATAGTTAAAGGTATGTTGTTAGAAGATGCACAGCATTGCAACGTATTAGTAAAATAAGAAAAGATAATGGAAGTGACCACATAAATAATACAAGGTATATGTATCAACTGAAGAATGTTTAATAAGTCAATGTGCAATTGATTTAATGAATGCCCGTTTAAAGCCCACAATTTGGAATTGAGTGCAATAAGTTTAGAACCTTATAATTTTTTTACTACCATTCCCTCTTTCACTAAACAGTGGTCACCTGTACACACTCACCCAAGATAATGATCGTGTCAGGCAACAAATATCTAGAGTGGAGTTTCCAAACCAGGGTTCCTCTAGAGCAGGGTTCGGCAAACTTTTATGGCCACTAGGCCATTTATGGGGTTGGCGGGAGCACATTTAGCTGGACCCGCCCTAATGGCTCCACCCACCACCAGGTAACACCCTCTGAAGTGAAATCCCTCCCGTCCCTATGCATTGTGGAGGAGAGGGATTTACCTAAAGGGAGCTTTCCCTATTTACTGCGGCAGTGGAAGTATCAATGTCGGCCACGGTAAAAAGGGGAGCAACTGCAAGGGGCGGCAACGGAGCTCCGGTGGCTCCGGCTCCGGAAGTTCCTAACGCCCCCTGGACCGATCCGCCAGCCTGCATTAGGCTGAATTGGCCAGGGGCGTTAGGCTGTAATGAACCGCTCTTGAAGGTTTCTAAGGGTCCCTTCAGCAATGAGCAATTTGAACCTCTCAGGTCAGTTTAAGTGACACCAATGATCTTTTTGGCTCCCTATATGGCTGACAATGACCAGCAATGTAAAAGGCATTTTTGTCATTGACTACAATGCAGGGGTTCCAAAAAACCTCAAAGTATTTTAGAAGTTCCTCATTTTAAAAAGGTTGATCAAAGCTAATCTGTGTGACAGAGCCCAAGAATTTGTGCATTCACAAGATACTGCACTTGAAATACTGCAATATTCTTAATACTGTTTTGCTATACACCCTACATAGCCAGTAGGGCGATACTATGATCTACATTTACAGCATAAAGGTGTCAGGTACATGTTTATTGAACTATTTTGCAACATTGTTGTACTGCTAAGATCTCCCTTTGTTCTCTTCTTCTTTAGGCTACTTAACATAGCTTCCCTGGCCTACAAAGTCTCATAAAATGTTATTTATAACAGCATTGTGTAATTCAACACCTTCTGGCTTGCGATGTATAAACTCCAACGCCAATATTTTGATTGACGTATTTCAGGCAGCTATACTAGCAGTGTTCTGAAGTGTGCTAAATATTTAGTACTCCGCTTGAAACAACCTTTAATGCCATTTTTGCATCCTGTACTTTAAATAAACTACCTGAAGTTTTTTTCTCTAAGTCACCATTAACAACAGGCATCTCAACATTAAAATATGAGCCAAAAAAATTGGAACGACCTGCCTGTCTACAACAATGTTCTTCTAGCTACCGAACATTCCCTTGTGGTTTAATAGTAAGCCTGGACTCTTTTTAAAGTTGATCTAAACCCTAATTGGATGACAGCATAAAGCATTGTGTACCATAAATTGCAATTTTTGCACACAATACTGTTTTTTTTTCTCATTTCTGAAAAATGTTTTGCATTTCAGTGTTTCTGATTAATTCCAACCTCTTACAGCCACTTTTCGTCTATTTGCAAGCACTTCAACAATGGCTACACATCATTGCTATGGGGAAGCTCAATCATATTGGCAACCATGGCCCAAACCCATGCATTGTGCCAGCATGGTTGCTTTTAGACTTCCCTAGAGGCACATGTGACTGCATGACAATGTGGTAACATAATTAGCTATACAACTATTGAAATAAGATTAACGTGTAAAAGCTCATAGGAGATTTTGGTGATTGTTTTTGATTTCTTTTAATGACACCGCATCTCATTTAACGTTCCTAGAACTTTCTAGCATATTACTAATTTAAAATCCAGGAGCGTTTGCTCCAGACCAGAACAGAAATGTAATAATATGGAATGTACAACCAATTCGTGATTACATATTTGTGAAGAAATGTGCAATGGAATTACTTATTGCTCCTATAACAGGACCAGCTTTTTCAGGTATTCGCTGACACATAAAGCTGTATGAGGGTATTTCAGTTATTTTTAGCATTTTCAGAGCCTTTGTCGTCATGTGTAGTCTGGCTTTTTCTAGACAGACTCTCTGACCGACCTCTGTATAACCTAAGTGTCAGTCCTGCTTTGTTGAGTCCAGTCTGATGAATTGTGAAACCTGATGGCTCAGCAGTGAAAAGCAGTGCAAGTACACCTATAATCTAAATGGATTTTTTTGGTCAGTATATGAGCTGTCAGTGGTGGGGAATTGTTACTATTAGTT
The DNA here is from genome assembly GCF_032062135.1 of Pyxicephalus adspersus. Lineage (NCBI taxonomy): Eukaryota > Metazoa > Chordata > Amphibia > Anura > Pyxicephalidae > Pyxicephalus > Pyxicephalus adspersus. The sequence continues at coordinate 142,094,970 of NC_092859.1, read as the reverse complement.
TTGGTTGTTTGTTTCCTAGTGTAGAAAGTGCCTTGGAACCCCTGCAATGCAAATTGGCCCTGGGAGTGAGGGAGACGACTTTTTTGCTCCTTTTAGGACGTATTGATGCCTCTGACTCCTCTAAGTTTGTAATAGTTTGTAGTAAGTTTGTAAATTACCAAATGATTTAATGTTGCCACATCAGGTTGATTAAGCCCCTTCCTCTGAAGATGGAGGACAGGGCTGGGAGCCAAAGGAAGCCATAGTTGTTGGAACTGGGAGAAGAACCCGTGCCTCATAAGCTAAAAAATAGAGATAAGAGGGCAACACAGAGGAACGCTGCCTGTGGTTGAAGATTCTAGAGCTCAGAGAGGTGTGTTTTTAAAGCGAAACCAAAATTCCACTGAGGGTTCAGAAAAGGATAGGTGATGTCCCATCTGAAAAAGGCATACTTACCTTTTTTCCCCTTTCCTGTTAAAATTTGCATGTGCAGCTGAGCATTGGTTGCTGGGACATCTGGGACATCCTGGCTTCCCATGCGGGTGATTGGTTATTTCGTCCCAGCTAATCAAGATATCTGGAGACTGGAATGGGAAAGAAAATAAGGAAGAATACCTGCTACAGAATGGGGACAGTTGAGTATACACTGGAATTATTTTGTTTTGTGTACTGGATTTGTTTGTTTGTGTAATGTGAAAGTGTGTATGAATAAGGATGTGTAACTATCACTGCATGGGTTGCAGAATGGCCTGGGTACAGGGCAAAATGGGGGCTTCCACTTACCTTCTGAGTGTCCTTTCTTTTCTTCCAGGGAGTGCTGCAGTGGGACTTTTGTCAAAGTTTTACTAGGAGGGATCATTGATTTTCAGTTACACCCCTATTTCTCATTCTATGGTCCCCTTCAACCAATCCTTCCCAGTAGCACTAAGGGCTCTATTTAGTGAATCTGACATTTCCTAAAACATTCCCTGCTGGAGAATTAGTTATTGCTATTGAAATAAATAGACCTGGAAGATTCTCCACCAGTGAATGTTGAAGAAATGTCTGATTTTCTGCTTTATAAATAAAGCCCCATCCAATTTTCCTTAAAATCCCAATGCTAATCCATCTCTGAATAAACCAGGCTTGTTTCTGGTAATATTTTACAGAACATTTTCCCAATCCTTCCCTTTTTCTTCTTAGACCAGCATCAGACATGACATGACAGTGCTTCAGTCAATAGAGGAGCTTTCTAGTAAAACATACTGTACTTTTCTCCAGCTATGTACAAAGGTAACAATTACCCATAATCCATTTTGTGTCTAAAGGGGTTAAAATGTCTATTCCAGTCTAAAGCCCCAGAACCTAGGAAATAAACATCTAATTGGCTGTCCCTGCAGAAACGCAATCCACTTTGGTCTGAAGTCAACAAAAGGAGCACGTCTTTCTAATCTGCTAATAAAAATCTATTTTTCCAGCTATAATCCACATAAACAAGAAAACACACAAGAAAATTTGCCACTTTATAGAGTGATTTCATTGGAAAGCCAAAAAATCGTTACTAACCTCTGCAACACTTAATTAATCGAGAGAACTGCCACTCTGGGAATCTGTGGTTGAGAGGACTCATACAGTTACATGAAATTTGAACCAAAATTGAGTTAGAGCTAAAAGGTACTTCTGCAACATCTTCAGTGGATGAAAAATGAAGATCCTGCTGAATTTAATCAATTACAACCTTCCATGTGTTCCTACTGCTTGTGTTAGAAAAATCCCAAAGTTATACAATTTTCATAAGAATGGTAAAAAGATTTTCACAAAGAGGAAGCTTTATTGCATTGCAGTATTCATTCACTAATTTTGATATATCCAATACGGATATATAAAATATGTATTCAAATGCAATGTAAATAAATATATGGAACTGTGCTTCTAAAAAACAGCACAAACAGAACAAATGTTTCCATGTGCATATTGTTATGTAGGCATGCAAATATATGGTGAAAAAGGACTAGAGATGCTTGGAGCAGTAAAATTCCCTCTCGGACTTAATCAAGTTGAAACAGTCGAGAGTCATAGTTAATATTATTTTGCATAAGATGTGCTATACATGTCATTAACAGGTATAGTTTGCCTCAGCCAATCCAATGTTTAAATTAAATGGTGGTTAATCTCTCTCATTCAACTTTGAGTAGAAAAATTGGCAACCCCTAAGTAGATAATATATGTACCAAAAAAAGAAGAAAAACACAAAGAGTGGTTTAGTAGGCAAAACACACATTCCAAAAATTAATATAACATATATATACATAGAGAAACAATTATTGTAAACAAATTCAACTTTTGATAGTCTCTGCTTTATAGCTTATTTTGTTTTTTATTGAGGGGACCTAAAGCTATACAAAAAGGTTCCTGAATATTTAAACTCTGCGATTCTCCAAAAGAAGTAAGGTACTTGCAGCACCTAATAGGGAACGTCTTTGAGCTCTCAAAGTCCGACGTATTTCACCTTGTTAGGCTTCCTCAGGGGAGCATGAGATATAAATCTAACCCTAATGTGAGAAAGTATATAGAGAAAACTTATGTTGAGAAGATTATTCTCCATAGACAAATAATAAAGTGTATAGTATAAAAAAACATATGTTGAGCTATAAGGTCTATATAGATAGTGTTGTATAAATATTCTTTAGGCCAATCCAGCCACAATCAGTTGACCGCTGTAATGGTCTGGATTGGCTGAACCAAACTATTTCTCTCATCTCTACATGCAGCTCATTGAGGGGACAATCATATGTAACTATATGACAAAAAATAGAACAGAATACATTCACCAGCATCTCTGCATTACAGTCAAAATTAGGGTGCTGATTTACTAAATAAAAAATGGCTGTTAATTTCCCAGGATAAATTATCACCTAGCAAATAATTTACTTATCTTGTAGTAAAAATGAACTCTAAACTCAATCAATGCAATGAAAAAAAAATATGATTGGATGGTTGATGTCAGCTTTATCACATTTACTAATTTAAGTGAAATTTCCCTTGCAGGGCCATAATTTATTTTTGTGAACAGCTTATATAAATGTAGTAAATAAATTCCCATGTGTCTGCATGAGGAGGGGAAGGACTTGTAGTCATAGGAAGTATGTGGTGAGCAAATTGTAGGACTTCAGTCAGTTAACAAGTAACTGAGAGTTATGAGCGGTCCTGGCTGCCTTGATGGGTGCACATCCACAGCCAAGCACATCTACACAATGAGTTTTTGGGTTTGTGAGGTTCAATTCAAAAGGAAATACTAGTAATTTACACTTTTTTACTTTAGGAATTTGTCTTGTTCAAATTGTGGGTCTGGTTGTGCTTTAAAGCCAGGGTTTTCCTAAAAGAAAGTGACCAAAAATGGATTGCAGCATAGAATGGAAGCCATGTTTACTAATAAAACAATAAAAGAGATGGAACCTGAAAAGCCTACAGGGTTTTGAAGGAAAACACAGATATGAACACTTTAATTCATCAAAGTCAAACAAGTAGATTGTATAAATATTAAGTAGAATATTTAGAGGTTGATTTATTGCTACCATTTGATACCAATGTTCTGCTCCATCGCATTGCCTTCTTTACTGAGAAATAGCCCAAAAGCTTTGTATTTTCACAAATTATTGATAGTATTCTACATCTTGAAGAGAGATTTATATGACAACTTCTTCTTGCAAATAAGTTGTATTATGTGACAAGAATAAAAAATATGACTAGATCAATATAGCATATGGTAAATATA
>NC_092859.1:142009932-142090706 GCF_032062135.1 Pyxicephalus adspersus | reverse complement strand
TCAACCGTTGTTCCATGGAACTCCATGGTTTCTCCAATTGTTGCTTGGGTTATCTTGGACTATGGCTGATTAAACTCATATTTGATGATGCCTGATAGTTTTTTGGTCAAATTCATTTGGAAGGACCAGCTACCTAATATTAACAAGCTTTTCAAGTTTCCTATAAGGGTGGTATTTCAGACAAAACTGTAAGGATATGTTTTCTCTAGTAAGGTAAGAAGCTTTTTTTTTCTCACTGACCCCAATAAAATGGTTTTAACATTGGTTCCCTAAAATCTGAACATAATTTAAAGGGTTCCTCAGGGGTAAGAAGGTTGAGAAAGGCTGATTTATACAGTGTATAGAACTCTCAGATTTGCCTTCGTCTGATTGTGTGTCAAATCCCTCCACAGTTCTTGTCCCACTTACCTTTCTGACTTGATAGAAAAATACTCCCCTAGCCGCTCTCTTCACTCCTCAAATGACCTATTAATGACTTCCTCACTCATAACCTTATCACATGCACGGCTCCAAGACTTTTCTAGAGCTGCCCCGACTTTCTGGAATGGTCTTCCACATCCATTTTGGCTTGCTCCTACCTTCAGTTTATATAAAAGGACACTCAAAACCCAATTATTTCAAATAGGCCTACCCATATTTTTCTGTTTCATAAACTCTTACTACTCACCTACCAATCCATATCCCCCTCCTATTGAGTGCTACTTTCCCCACCTTTTACATTGTAAGCTCGTCGGGGCAGAGTCCTTTTTCCCTCCGGTGTCACTGTATCTGTCTGTCATTTGCAAACCCTATTTAATGTACAGCGCTGTATGATATGTTGGCGCTATATAAATATAGTTTGTTATTATTATTATTAATAATAATAATTATAATAATAATAGCTTTTTAAGTATGCAAAGGTTAAAGTCAAGTTATATTATAGTTTTTATTTTGAATGCATGTAAGATTCTGTATGCCCTAAATGGTGCTGGATCTTCTCCTACCTTACCTGTTTTTAAGGGAAGGGATCATTTATCTAGATTTATTTGTCAATCCTTTTCAATATTTAGCTAACATAACTCCCCCAATAACCCACCTATTTCTTGCATTAGGGCTCTTGAGAGGAGTACTAATGCAGGATAATTTCACCCCCTTCCTATGATCTGCCTGCATTGCAAAGAGAAGCACAGAGATTCAGTTGCACCATGTAATGAAACAAAGGTTTGATTTGGGAATACCATAAACCTGTTGGCGTGGGGGTCAAAATATAAGCAGATTACACTTCAGCTTTTAAACATAAAATTCTTGGACAGTCATATATATCACACAAAACACAAAGGGCACGAGCCTGATCATTTAGTGATTTTATTTAAAAATAGATAATGAAGTTAATTGCAAATATTCTACAAACACATTTGGGCACAGCCAGCACCCTTGGCACAATTCTGTTTTAGTCACTTTTTCTCTTCTCTTTTTCTGAATTTCATTTGTGCTGTGATTCAATTATGAACCCACTTCCCTATAGTGATTTTACTTTTTGTTCTTTACACATTGTGTTCTGATGCCATTTTTTCATCCTCAGTTTTTTTTATCTTCACTTTGCCCTTTATCCTTCTTTTTGTCTTTCTTTTTTTCAAACATAATATCAGTAGGTTTAAAAAAAAAAGAAGTGAAGGAAGAACGAGTGGAAGAGATTATTATAGAGCCATGGAAAAAGAACATGTTTTTTTTTTCTCCCCCTAGAAGTTTTCCACAAATTAGATGCCATGGTGACCTGTAAATTTCTAAAACTGGTTGAAGGCTGAGCCTCTGCATAGTTATCCCCTAACCTCCTGGGATAAATCACATGTGAAGTGGCCTTAGTCTCACCTCGGCTGCTGCCTCCCTCTTCCTAACAGCTCTTTTATCTCCAGAGTCTATGCCATCCTCTCTTTTAGCTCTGCTGTACAGCAGAATAAAGTAGTTAATTAGTGAACCCATGAATGCATATCAGCAAACTGCTCCTTTAAAGTCAAGCAGGAGTGCAGTTATTGTTAAATTATTTATAAAGCGATTTCAAAAAGAAGCAGAACTATTTGTAACTCCTCTGGACACTGCATATTCAGTAATGTCATAATCTGTAGGCTGTAAGAAAGGGCACCCGTAATTGTATTTTATGTTGTGCTTTTGTTTAATATTTGATTCCATACATCTGCCTGGACATTATTCTATCACCTTGTTAGTAATAGGTTGGGGGGAAAAAATCAATACCAATCAGATTACCTTGTTAACTAAAAGGTTAGAGGGCCAGTGTGTTAAGTTCATTGAACACCACCTTTCATTTAGCCTTTTTTGTGTAATATTTATTATTATTGGTATTTATTGCTTGACAGTTTGATATCCCCACTGCAATTTGCAATTTGGACCAGCCTTGCTCTTTATTCACCCTTACTCTGATGATGACAAATGGAGATGAGCAAATTTCTGAAAATAATCTGCTCTGTAGAGTCTTCATCTCCCTGGAATAAGGTTTCAGTATGAATATTGTTCACTGTGTGTTTTTTTATGTTTAAATAATATTATTTCTTTGGAAAAGGAGAGAGTAAGCAGCTACATACTAAGCTTATATATATAGCCCCTACCTTAATGCACATCTAAAAAGTCTTCTAACTGAACATTTTGATAGGGAAATAGAGATTTGCTAAAGGTCATGCTGAATCATTGATATTTTATCTATTTTATATATTTTATTCTTTTATGATTTGTATTGTTGTATAAAATGTTTTATTGGTTTGTTTTTTGTAAACCTAAATAAGGTTAGGTTTGCATTGGTGGTGAGGTTGCAGTGCGTTAACCGCTTCCTTATGCCAGAAACCGCTGCCTCTCGGCAGACACTACATGGTGGCATCTTCCTGCAGCAGCTCCATAGAGAAAAAATAGGGGTGGGTACACGTATCGCTTACTGCCACCAGCTATAAAATGTGCAGACGATGGTTGTTTAAGAACCAGTGCAACCATGCGATTGTTTGAGTGGTTGGCAACTTGTCAGCCGTGGGGAAGCCACATGGGATCACTCAATTTCAAGGTAGGTGTGAGCATACCCTAAACTCCTAAACTATATATATTGTTTTTTATAAAATGTGCTTCTTTGTTGGAAATTTGGCAACATAAGACTGAGAAAAGTCAAAGGCTGGATGGGAAGCTAATTACATATAGTGAATTAGTGAAGAATTGTGAAGAAAGAATAGTAAAGGAAAATGCCAATAGAAGGACTTATCATACTGGCAATTACAAGGCGACATATATATCCTATGCATACTTTATGCCCTTTATAGTCAATACCTGAAATGGTGAAAGTGGAGTTTTCTTCCTGGCTCTGCTGTGTTACAAGTTGAGTAAAAATGAAAACAGTTCGATATAGACAACCATTTAGGTATGGAGAACAAAGAAAATGATGATATAATGAATCAGCTGGCTGCAGTGGAGAGAGGGCACCACTTTTACGGGCGATACCTGTATTTGAGAAACTGGTTTAGTCTACCTGGCTATGCTATGTAAAAGACTGTGTAGACATAACAACAGGAAGGACAGAAAAAAGTATGTTTGCAGACTAAAAAGCACCCTTGTCCCTTGCCTGTTTGGCTTTTTTTCTTGGTGTTCTGCTATAATCCTAATGCTGTGAATGCCACCAGGGTCACCTACTGCACCCGTAGAAGCTTTCATTGAGAGGTACTAATCTCAATATAAATCCCATGGATGCCAGGGCTTCACACAGTTCAAGGTTCCGTCTAATACAGCATTGGATTGCTTAGGTGCATCTAGCACTTGGAGCCACAGACTTGTTGTCTATTGTGACCTCTATATCTCTGACACCGAGCCATCAAGAATCATGTGCCAAAATGAATTCTTTTAATCTGTGACCAGAAGAGATTAAACATGCCCCTGTTAATGAATGGTGCTTACTTTTCTTTGTTTCAACATTTTTATGTTGAACTAAAATAGTCTCATGTATGTATGTGTTATATCTTTTCTTTCTATCTAACATACAAGTCAAGAGGGGGAAGCTTTGGGCACAAAAAATAAGATATTTCTAGAAGAGAAGGAGATTGGGTCAAGGTCAAAGCAGAGGGTAATTATTGCTAAATGTCAGGTTAACTCTAAAGGGCTCAGTTCATTCAACTGGGAGCAGATTAGCCCAGATGGAAATATTTTTAACACGCTCCTCTCTAGCCAATCACCAACAGCAAGGATTAGCAAAATACTTCTTCTCATCTACCTGCTCCCAGAAAGGTCAATTTTGTTCATTGCTTTTCCTTTAAAGATGTACATTTTTATTTGTATAGTTCTTGCTGAGGAAATAAGGTCCCTTTTATCAGAGAATTAAATATTATACATCTAAAAGCCTATTTTAAGAGGCATTTCATTCACTTTCAAGATTACTTTTATCTGCTGTTTTTAAGGACTCCAGATCTTTTTAAGTGTCTCTCTGCTGGTGGAAGACATCAGACTTTCGTCCTTTTTAAAGATTAGTAATTTAGTTTCCAACATTTCGTTATTTTAGGCTTATATTTTATGTTTCCTATCTTGCTCTTCATAAAAAAACACACTCACACACATAGCCTTTTTATATAAACTAATCTACTTTGGAATACTTTCCATTTTCTGGGTAACTTAAATAAACATAAACATAAAATTCAATGGACTTAGATAGATAGCAATTATAATTTTCCTACAGTACCAATCCACATTTTGGCTCTTTCCCTTACTGGCAATCCTCTCTTTGGACACTTTTCTTTTTTTCAATGTTCTTGAATGTATAATCATTTTGGTTTAACCCTTCTTGGGTGATGTCAGATTGCTGCTTCTAGATGCTGAAGTGTTCTTGTTCCAAAGCTGTGATATGAAAACACAGAATAAAGGACAGAGAGGGACTTGATTGCCGCTCTCAAACCAGGGCACAGTACAAAGTTTTGACAAATCACCTCTTGTCTCAGTGAAGAGCTGGCTACTTGTGGTTAAGTTAGCAATTATGACCGGACCATTATGATAGGTAGCTAAGTTGGTTTAGGAGTCAATGGGCGCTTACATGAAGCAGGCCAGGTATATTCACAAACCAATGGTATATAAAGAGACTTGGTGAAAGTCAGATGCTAAAGGAGTCTGTAGGAAAGAGGTCTTCATTTGTTCATTTTTAAGTAACAGGCAAATTATTGGGAACACAGGATTATTCATTCAGACACGCAGAATGATGTTGTTTTTTTTTTTTTTTTTTTGTGCATCTGATATTCGTATTGTGTATATCTGAGTTCTCTTGTAATGAACTTTTATTAACATTTTTGTATTTTACTTTTTTATGTTACTTTCTTCACTGTGTTTTATTTGTTAATAAAACAAATAAAATATAGTAAAACGCCAAAACACGTCTGCTGACTCACAGCCATTTAAAACCCAATGGACCCTTAAAATTCACAGGAAACCACTTCAGGTTTATCTTCCATTTGACACCAATAATGATTTTAGATTGTGGTAAATTGATCAGGGTGGTATTTTGGCTGTTCTCAAATATTAGTGTGGAGATATAAATTTAAAAAAATCTTTGCGTGTTTTTGAAGGCAAAAACATGTTTGGTGACTTTTTGGTGATTCATGATCCTTTCCCATCTTATCTACACAGCTTTATGTGATGTAAGAATGTTGTAACGATCAGGGGTCAGGCTCGGAGTCCAGTAGCTGAAACAGCAAGCAGACACGGGTAGAAGCAGTCCAGAAACAGTCCAGGATCTATGCACCAACAGCGGTAGCAGTGAAGGAGCAAACACAAACGTAATCAAGCACGAGTCGAAGTCAGCAGCCAAAGCTGTCAGTTGGAGACGGAGTAAGAGTAGTCGTTAATCAGCAGCCGAGGGTCGGTACACGGGTAGCAGTTTGGAGAGCTCAATGTAACAAATAGTAGGAAGAGCAAGATATTGGCCGAGCACAATAATCTGGCAAACAGGAAGTTCAGAGACATGGCTTTTAAAGGAAATATTGGGAGGGGCAAGGGATTCAAGGTTTAGCAAGAAACTAGCTATCAAGGTATCTTTGTCCAAGAGATCCAGCAGGTTGCAAAAGGCAGAACCTCAAGTGGAGCAGTAGACACAGCTGCAGCCAGACACCGAAGCATCCCTGGGTTAGGATCCTGACAAATGTTCAGTGAAGACACAGCAGTCATACTCTTTATTATTATTATTATCCAGTATTTATATAGAGCCGAAATATTTGGCTGCACTTTACAAAGTCTATAGCCATATCACAAAGGGTCTCACAATCTAATGTCTCTACCATAGTCACATGTCATCAACAGAGTCTAAGGTCAATTTTAGGTTGAAGCCAATAAACCTAACTGCATCTTTTGGAATACTCCTGTGATAAGTAGAGACTAATCAACTTCAAATCTCTTCTGTCTATAATAAAAAGGGCAAAATTGGGGGATCAGGGTCATGTGATTACTAAACTTTTTTAAGGTTTTCCTGACCTCAATTCCCAGATTTCCCACCTTGTAGCCCATGGATCAAGTTGTCCAATAATATGATAACCCTACAATATCCGGATGCATATAGAAACTTCATATATGCTTTTATTATTCACAGAGCTGGATTGGGAAGCATTATTGGTATGGAAGACTCTATGGAGTACTTTGGAGCCAAGGAACTCATAGATTAAATTCTGTAAATTAAAAAAAAAATCATAATGCCAACTTTGATGTGCAGTCTTAAATACAGATAGTTAATACGTAGCTAATAAAATGAAAACTTTATGTAGAGTAATAACCACTTAACAGAACAGTTGGGTTAGTTAATTCATTATGCATTATGTATTGAAATCAGAGATTGAGACACTGCCTTATAATAGATGCAATGTCTGCACACTGTCTGCAGTGTTTTGTGTCACTGACAATGAGAATTTCATTGTCGAGCTAAATAAATTATCATGGCAAGAGTGTCTTATAGTTTGAATATTCCTGATTAGTTCTCTTGCAGACAACTCCTGTGAGTGACATTAAAGTTTATGCGCTAAGATAGGCTAAGGTGAGGCAGCGTTTTAATTGATACTTGAAGAACAATAAGAGAGAGAAGGGGGAGATCTTCCTCAAAGACATTAATTGCATTTGTAATCAAATCTGTCTGTATGCATTCTATGGTGATAACAATGATATAGATACAGTAAGAAGGGTAATAAACAGAAAAAGAAAGAATGAAACAAAACATACATCAAAAATAATTGTTTGTAAAATGCAATCAAATAAAAATAAAATGCGATTGCATCTATTATCTGCTGATCTGTAATAGGACATCATTTTCTTCTTTTCAATTTAAAAACATTTTGGTAATCATAGGTAATCTTTGTTAAAATCATTATTGCAACCAGTGTATCAGTGTTATATATTAAGTACAAATAATCCTAAAAGTCTATTATTAAACAATTAGGCACATGCAGTAGCATGGTCACATAGATGTATGTAGCACTGTGCAGTAAGTTAAGGCAGCCAATTTGAATAATGCATTGTATGAAAGTGGATGCCGAAAAGTAGCTATTTGTAAAACATCCATCATAGTCAGTATTTAGTCCAGTACAGGTGTTAGGCATTGGAAGATTGTTGCTGGAATTTCGGGATCAAGTGCTTGCAGGTGACAAAGGAACCATTGAGCATTGTATACACATTGCCATTCTGTTGAGTGGAGAGAGCAGCACCCCACTCCTTTATAGCAGTGCACAGTGGTCATTCCTAATCGGTCATTCATCAATACGCCAAGGTGGATTGATAAATGAAGTCAGGGGTGCACTGCATACAAATACAATACCTGTATTGAATACCCTCCATATAAGTGCTTTCAGCATAGATTTGCCCCATCCTCAATGAGCCATATATGTTTATTTTATTATTGAAAAAAAGGGACTATAAGAGGCTAAAAAATATTTTCCGATTCCAAAACATTTATTGATTGACATAACACATCAATTATACATACATATTCAAATCATTTAAAATCATGTACACATATTTTTATATTCTTAATTGATGTTTAATATTTCCTCGACGCGTTTCGTGGAAATGGTCCACTTCATCAGGAGGAGAAGATAAGAGAGATTTTAAGATACAATGGTCAGTTCCATGATTATGTAATCCCCTTAGAGTGGTAGCTATGCAGGGTCTTTTTTGCAATTCAACCAAAGAGAACAAACTTAACCATTTTAGCCATTTAAATGAATACACCAGAAATGTAACAACCGTTTAAACAAATTTCCACTGGAAAAGATCCAATATTAGCGCCACTAGTTTTAAGCACCTCTGTACCTGCAACGGAGCCAGCTTTTAAATCCTAAAATCTCTTTTATCTTCTCCTCCTGATGAAGTGGACCGTTTCCACGAAACTGGTTGAGGAATAATTAAAGATCAATTAGGAGTATAGAGAGATTTGTGTATATTATTTTAAATGGTTTTATTATGTATGTATAAAAGGTGCACTGCACATTTTTCACCGCGGATAGGGCCATGAGTATTTGTGTTGCTGCATATTTTCGGCTCTTTATTTGGGATCATGCCCGGAGTGCCCTGGAAAGAACGAGTGTGCCAGGCACTCCAGGCCTAATATTAAAAGTGCACCTGTCTCTAAGACTAGGGGAATTTGCAGCCTGGGGCCAGGTGGCTCAGGTGAGCTATATGCAGCCTCTTTATCTGTGGGTGAGGGTCAGGATGCTAAATTTGAGTTTTTTTCTGTCATGCTGTAATGACACTGATGCCCTGTGAGGGAAAACCTTAGAATTTGCTTTTAATTGGAGTATTTTGTGATTAAAAGTTGGCAGAGCACTCTGAAGTTGAACTAAAGCCTGAAACACCTCTTTTGCAGCAAGTGAGTTTGAAGCTAACCGCTTACAGTAGTTTTAGTTTAATGAGTAAGGTGAAGTTGCGCTGACATTGGTCACCTAAACATGAAAGTAAAACATTTTTCTTTTTCTGTTTTTTTATTGTAATTGGCCACAAAGTTATATGCAATGGTTCTAGAGTTTGGTAAAAACATTGGTACGTTACCAATTCTGTATATTTTCCCCCACAAACACATATAGCTACGTAGGCTTAAAATCTTTTATTTCATGTATTGGGAGTTTTATTTTTGACCCTGATGTTCTTTTCAGAGTTCTAAAATGATATATTCTGCATAAGTGCTTGATAGTTGTATGTTCTTTTTAAATATGCAATGGAGTGAGCCATTCTTAATACACACTGAATTAATTTATAGCTATACTAATTTAATACCCGCAAATATCTGAGCATTGACCTTCAAAATTTGCTTTATTAGTGTATCACTGTAAAAATGAAATGACAAACAACCTTATTCAAAAATAATGCCAACTTTTAAGTGCAGTAGTGGACAAGAGAGCATATTTGTCTGATTTCAACCAATCACATTTTCTTTGGTTGCACTTAAAAATTGTTTAGTGTCCACAGCAGTCTTTCTAAACCTTTTTTAACATAGGAGAGGGACCCTTAAAATAAAATTAAGGCCTTTAGGTAACCCCTTCTAAAATTGGATATCCACTGGGAAGAATGTCACCATTACAGATAGCCAAAAAGTTCATTGGTGCCCCATAAACTAACCTGAGAGGTACAAATTGCTTATTGATCAAGGAACCTCTATCAACCTCTAGCGGAACCCTGATTGAGAAACACTGCTCTATAGGCTTGTTGAAGCTAATGGGGCCACCGATGTTAGGGTAAGGCAACTGGCGTTTTTAGTATTAGAAGTGAGCAAGGGAAGTCTATATTCTCATTCCATTTATCCTACAATCAGGTAAATAAATTTCCTCTTTTGAAATCCAGCTTCTGACTGTCGATCCCAGTAGACACCCATAGCCTAAACTGCCACTGATGATTGAAAGACAATCATGTCAGTGGTTTCAAGAATTGTGTTAGTTAGAACTGGAGGTATCATTGACAAAATAAACCTTTAGCTTGCAGATGAACACTACCTCTTTAGGCTGCAGTAGGATCCCTATTTGCCTATTTTACCTCTAAAGGACCACTAGATAGCAATAAAATAATTGACAGGTGTTCAGAACCTTTTTCATGCTATCCAAATCTTGAAAACAAGTGTTTTTTTGGTTGGTTTGCAATAGATTTTTTTCTTTTTTGGCTATGGCACAGATCACCACACGCTGGTTAGAATATCTGCAGTTACTATTTACTACTTTTTTGATAACATTGTACTTATCACAGGCTACCCATTAAATGACAGCATTGTTGAAGAGCAGTGGAGTTTGGCTGATTTCATGTGTGGATGCCAGGCAAACACTTCGAGGACTCTTGCCAGGAGAGCCTAATACTGTTCCTTCACATTCATCCATCAAATATTTATCTCTGCTGTCCTAACGCTTTGTATTCTTGTTGTAAGATGACCACCTATTCCGGTCACAGTCACCTCAACTTTACAATAGCTCTGTCACCTCCAAAACATTGAATGTTTATTAACCATTTAAAGGGAAAAAATGGGTATGGTCGAAATAATTTCAGTGGATTTGGGAATTTTTAAAGTTTTCCTAATAATGATATAAAATGTACAGTATGTTTTATAAACGAGCGTTGCATATAGGATACTTCAATGACATTAAGTCTGCAAAACATACTGGGTTTGAATAAGAAGGAATGGCAATGTCTGGTCCTTTTTTGATCCAAATGGCTCCATATAGGAAAGCATACAGAGGGAAGTGAGTCTCTTCTTTGATCATTCAGCTGTGTGAGTTTGTGAATGCTGGGTTTGTAATGTGAATGGAGGACATTGACCTGGGCACCCAGCAGCTAGAGTGGAGAAGATGTAGACGGGGTGAGCCATCACTTCTTTGCCCGTCTTTTGGTGGGTATATACCGATTAGGAGGTGATTAAATTGAACATGTTGCTTTGTTCTGCATGCAAAATCAAAATATTTTTTTTTTAAGAATGATCCTGGTCAATGGTTTCTTGATTATTTCAGGGCAATACAGGTATTTCCAGCCATAACAGAAAATATAAATTACATTTAGCACTATTAATGAACAAAGAAATATGACCTTAGAAAACAGTATGGTTTAAAAGGGTGTTTGTCAACTTTAGATAAATTCATCATTTATAGGGTGCTAATTGTACAAAGACATGGAGCTTTATACGTTTTTACTAACTTTGGAAAAAGAATACTGAATGTTTTTGTTTAGGGGTTGCTTTGGTAGCTTATAGGATAAAAGAAGAACTCTTTGGTACTCCAACTCAGTTGATAGCAGAATGGAGTAATTATGGTAACTATGGGGTTTAGTTAACATTTCTCCATTGAAAATGAAACAATCAGTGTTTGCTCAAAGATTTTACGATACCCTCAGCTGATCCACGCCAGCACTGTTCTCTCATCTTTCTCCAATTATTTTTATAGACCTTCACTACAGGTTTTGCCTGATTTCTTGACTCTGTGGATTCCAATAAACCAGGACAAGAGTAGACATGGTAGCTATGATTTCAATGTATCTTTTTACAAAAGTTTTATAAAAAGCAATATCCTAGATAAAAGTTTCATTGGAAAATTTTAATTCCCTCCTGATGCACATAGTATCGGTCTGGTTTAGTCTGCCCTTTTGTTCCTGCAAGTCCTCCTCTCATATACACCAGCAGTGCCACCAAGGTTCAAACAATGCTATAGCTTTCTTTTGAAGCTGATGTTCCACTTTAATATCTACTCAACACACTGAAACCAATAATTACAAAACAACTGTTTCATCTGCAGAACATATTACCAAGTGGAGGCAAGCCTTCTACTGCAGTTTGACCTTTTGGATGGGAGAAATACCTGCTCCCCGCAGCACCATGTGGTTTCTTCGTCCAGCTTTTCATTCTGTAGCCATGTGCAGTGGTAGGTGGAACCACAGTCCCAGGGGAGCAGGTATTCTATAATACCCAGAAGTGTGTCATACCTACATTGTGACCCTGTAGTAACAGTATCTTTTTAAAGCTGACCTTCTGAAAAATATTGGAAGCCTCCTAAAAACCAAAAAAATATTATTTCTCTGTGCAGCTCATCCTACATGTACTCCTATTTGCGTGTTTATTATACATGTGTTATGCATGTGGCTCACTTAACGTACCTATTTTAGAATAAAAAATAACTTTACCATCCACTTCGGTATCACTGATCTTGAGGTCACAGCCTTTCTAGTAAGATTGAGATGGAAAGCAGAGCAGGTAGAATATTTGAGTTCATTTCAATGGCATCTTTTCCAAGATTTTGTCCTCTCTCCATTCCACAGGAATCTTAAAAAATGATTAATGTAATTATAATTACAAATTCTTCCTTTTTAGGTGGGAACCCCACTTTTTTGGGGGGAAAGGGGGACTCAGAGGGGCCGCAGACCTTATATTTTAGAGTCTGCTTTCACTGTAATAGACAATACCTACAACAGAAGAACAGCAGTGAAAAAACTAAATATATATTTTTGCATCTTGCCCTAGATAGAGGTATATATGGCTCACTGATATTTAACTTAAAGATACCATCTCCGATCTGAATTATATTATTCTTCATATATATGCTTTACATAGCAAAAGAACCCTAAGAACCTTATTGAGAACCTGTGCCCCAATACAGATCACTTCTTTATAGTCAGATACTACTATAAAAGAACAACCTTCAAATGCAGGTGCACAATAATCGTTGATCTGTCTGTATAATAACTGCATAGTCAAAGTGGTTTGAAAATACAGTCTGCTTTTGTGTTCTGGTGCAAAATATATGATCACATTGCAGCCTTTTTCTACAGTAAACACTCCATATTGTTGTTGGATTTTTCACCCCTTTATTTATCTGTACTACTTTCATAACAGACGGATCTACTTAACCTCCTGAAAACCTTTTTTTATATTGTCATTATAGTAAACCTCAGTATATCATTCACGGCTTCTGATGATTTGAAGGATATGGTCCCCTTTTGCAGTCCAACTGAGGTCTATAAAAATGAATAACCTTTTTGTAAATCAATGCATGACATCAGCATCATAATGCTTTTATAAAATATAGTGTGCCTCTGAGCCCTTTCTTGCTTACTGTGACCTGCAGAATTATTTTAGAAGGGATGAATATGATAGCTAAAAAGCCGGCTATAATTCGGAAAGATGATGTAGACAATTTAAAGCTGTAGATTTAAGCTGGGGATTTGGATACTTTCCATAAAGTACCCAATTAGCACAATTTTACTCTGCAGGCTCACAAAGGTCTAGAATACACAATCAGGACCAATGACAATTTTGCGCTTGAACGACCAGTCAGATCAATAATTATTTAGGGGGGATATCCAAAGTATGACACACAAATGTATGAGTGAGGTGATGATGGGGTGAACCAGGTCACATAAAATATCTTAATCAGGTTTCCTCAACCATTAGTACTCACTGGGTGACTGGTGTACTTGATTGATATTTATTAAAATGTCCCCAAACCCAAAAATGAGTTGCCTACAATTGGCCAATCTCTTCAAATGTAATAATTTTATTGAATTGGTGATTGGATGGTGAGTAAAAACCAGCTAGATTGTACAAGATCTAAATTATGGACAATTATGAGAATAGCAGACTATGGGATATTGTGCATTGTGTCTAGAATACTATTTGTAATTTGCTCAAATATAATTTATTCAAGACCGATAGTCTCAATGTCATTGTCAGTTTAACAGTCCTGACGCTGGGTTAGTTTTTGACGCACACTAAGCCTGCACCTACAAATACATGGTAAAACATTGGTGTGTGTAAGATCATTGTATGAAAGTTTTAGGGAGTGGTATATTTGCCCATACAGTTCTTGGCCTAAGTATTTGACCAGCTAAGTGCCCAGTGTCAACAAGAATGGACCAGAATTGGTACAGGAAACATGTAAAGGTAAAAGGCTAATTGTACCTTATATATAGAGTATATAGAATGATAAAGAGTTACTAACATTACTGTTTATATTCTTATTCTAACCCCAGAGCCAGAAAATACTCCCATTTTGCTTTCCAACAACCCACTGTCTTGTAATTTCAGCACTGCTATTAACAGCACTGGCTTCACTCTAGCACTGTAGAGGAGAGGGACTGTTGTAGCAAGCCTGTGGCGTCCCTTTAGCCTCATACTACAACCCAAATATCCATTTTCTGCTGGGGAAGAATTAAGATAGTAAAGCCAGGTAGACTCTACTATGACATTCTGTACCCCTTTCTATTATTTAGGTATAATTGGGTTTTAAACATGACTATCAAACAAAGGTAAAAAGGGGTTCCACTTAAACAGCAGCGAATTCTACAACATCCGTACTGGACACGTAAGCCAGCATTATCTAATGAAGAAAAAGGATCTTGTTTAAAAACGATGAACTGTGGAAAGCAGTAAAAACAAAGTAGAAAAAACAACCTTATTTATTAAAGATCTCCAAAGCTGGAGAGGATATACTTCCATCAGTAAAGCTTGGGATCCAGCAAACCTAAAACGGATCTGGCCTAGGATTGAAAACATTTGCTAACAAATAGCAAATGCCTTTTAGGAAATCTGTTCTGGGTTTGCTGGATCTCCAGCTTCACTGATGAAAGTGTATCCTCCTCATCCTTGGCGAGCTTTCATAAATCAGGCCCAGACATTGCTTTCCTATTTTGCCGCCAATGCTAGACTGACAATGCTTAGTTAAACAGGCCCTCTCCTTTTCCGCCTCCATTCGATGTTTAGGCAATTGTGAAAAGCTACGGACTGTTTTCAGGCATGTATTCTAACAGTATTTAAAAATACATTAAACAACTTTCAACGAACACATAACTCTATCATGTTTTTTTTATACATACACTAGTATTGATTTCAGCTTATAGCAGAAGTGAAAAGCACAATCTTCCCACCACCTTCTTTTTTATATTTTTTTCAATATACTTCTTACGAAAGCTAAAGCTGAAAACAATCCCCCCTCCCATTATAGAATAGGAAGCATCTGCCTTGAAGGTAATGTTTTATAAAGCCATACAACAGCAGCGCACGAGCTTCCGTAGTCACTGGGGAGCACAGATCTCGGATCAGATGGCCCTCTGATTCCTTTTTATTCCCGTGTTTGCCTTCTTCACGCCAGGAATGACATGCCACTGATGAAGGAACCAATTTCTTTATTTCCTGTCCTGCCTGCTGCTGGCAGCTGCTGCTCATAGCTGCGCCTTGCTCAATGTGTACAGATATCTGCCAAAGCTCTGTAACATCCTTGTTCGTCTGCCAGTGCTGGCCAAGGACAGAGTCTTAACGAGCGAGTAGGTGTTTAATTAAAAGCCTGTGACAGAAACACTCAGAGACGGTCAGCTAACATACTTAGAATAAATGGAGTTCATAAAATCCAAAGAGGTAAATGTCAAAGCGGTTGTTATTTATACCCCAGACCGTTCCAAATTTCATGTATCAGGCGTCTATCATTTTCAGGTGTAGAAGCCAGTGCGGGCTTTTGCGTCTCGTTACATTTCACAACACTGACATATTGGAGCTCTTATATTAGCGACTGGTTGATGCTGGACTGCACTTGTTTGATAGCAGAATAACAAACAAACATTGCAAACGCTGTATTCTGGCAGCACAAAAATGAGCTGTTTGAAATAGTTTTTCCTTTTTCTATTATTTGAATTGAGAAGAGACATTTTCAAAGGGTTGGCTGCAATAATGGCAGCAGGTTGTGTCAAAAATAGGAACAGTAATAGATCCTAAAACATTCAGGCAATGTAGGAGGGGAGGAAATAGCACAATAAGCTTGTGGGAGGCTGTAGACATTTTGGTGCGTGGGGAGGTCAGATGATACAAGATAAATGGATAGGGCTGAAAAATAGATAAAATGAGTTCTGGCCGGCAGTTTGGTTTGCAAGTGGACCATTGTCTACCCAATGACACATGTACGTTGCCATTCAAAAAGAACAAAAATACAGAAGAAAAAGCAATTACATTTTTAAAACTGTCCCTGATTTAAAGGAACCGGTCCTATTTTAGTCCCTCTTTCATCCTCATTTGTTCTACTTTTTGGGTTGCTATGTACACTTCTAAAATGTATTATTTAACTATTGACATTTTGGCCTGATAGATAAGCTAGTATAGATAGAAGATATAGAATAGATAAGATAGAAGATACTATCATGGGATAACCTGAGTGATTTAGTAAACAAGGAATGGCTCTGGTTTAGGATTGAAAACATTGAATAACTAACAGCAAATCATTTTTAAGATATCCATTCCAGGTTTGCTGGATTCTCCCATAATAGTTTATCTTTTCCAGTCTTGGAGAACTTTTTATAAATCAGGCCTTTAGTATCAAAACTAGCCTTCCTATTATTCATAATACATAATACTACATAATAAGTGAATGGCAGGGTGTGGCATTTGTCTTTGTACTTGTGCTATAAAGTACCCTTCCTAACTATCTCCAAATGCAGGGGGACATGGTCATATTGTATATAGAACAAGAATGCGCAAAGTAGGGATAGGGGTGCAAGGCAAGGTAATCAGTTCCTATAGAAGCTCAAACCAGCCTACTATTTTAAAAGCGTGAACATTGATATTCCAGAGTGCTAGTGGAAGGATGAGACAAACTCTACACTTATAACTGTGAACTTGCAAAGAATTACAAGGTAAGTAGCCACATTTTGTTGCAAAATAGTAATAGAGGTGGAACAATGGCTTAGTGTAGATTCTTATTCTCCCCAATTATCTAGGTTTATGTTATCTGGATAAATGTATTTTATCCTACACAGTTTATGGATGTGAACTGCAACAACTCTAATATATAGCCAGACTGTATGATGTATCTCCAACAATTAGTGGAGCTATGATATATTATACTATTAATACCTACCTGTCTTGGTTTGTACTCAGTTTGAACAAATCTGCTACTGTATACCTTGGGTCGTATGTAATGGATGGTAAATGGCCAGTAACTGGATGGAAATGCCAGATTCAACAGGTCAGGACTTGACTTGGATTGCACCAGTGAATAACTGTGAATGTGCATAAATTGGATAACACACTTTATATAATACCATGTTACACATAAACGCTACCTATTTTGCATACCAGTTTAAAGATTTGGTGGATTAGCTTTGCTTCCAAGGACTACACAATAGACAAGGGGCCATTAGTTGTGTATAGAAGAAGGATTTTTTATGATCAGTTTAGAATGGGTCCTTTGTAGAAGGCATTGTTAAAGAAACATTGGATTTAATTTGCTGGTGTAATAGGGACTGTTCACTATGCAAATTGAAAGTTAGACGAATTATATGAAACACAGGAACCTGAAGCTAGCTGAAGATAGCTTTTGCTTTCTCAAAAAGCTTACAATATTCACTGTGTTGTAGCTTTCCGACATCAGTACTTCTGCATAGTGTCAGAGCTTGCTGTTTTGCAGCTCTACCTATTGACCCATAACTATGAAAAACAATAGGAATGAGGGAAAAGCACGCTTTATCACTAAGAAAGATAATCAACCAACTCAGGATTTGTCTGTAACTGCAGGCTTTCCAAAGCTCCTGAAGGCGTGAGTATGTTTTCTAAAAAGTATGGTATACGGTGTTATAAATACATAAGGGTAGCCTGGATTTAGGTAGAAGATTCAACTTTTGCCCCATGAGGGACAGAAATAGGTATGGTAAAGGTCAAGGAGAGTGGCAAGGGTGAAAACCATTGAAGGTGGTGATAAATCAGACTTGATTGATAAGTACATTTTAATGTCTTGATAACCATAATATGAATTTGCAACAGAAATAACAGGTTTAAACGATACATTTAGGAATCAAGTATGAAAGGGTTAACATTTTCACCCCAGAGGAAACCTTTAAATAAATTTCTAGTCGAGGACCCTCTGATAATCCATTTAGGGTCAGTGGAAAAAAAAGCCCCTTCTGATGATTAGAATGCCACCCTTGCTTTCATCCACCACGCTGGCACCTCTGCTTTCATGCTGAAGGTTCTGATAAGTGGCTTAGGTCCAAGAACTAGGAAGACACCAGAGTCAGAGCCTAAGGTACCCTAGAAACCTTTGAAGGAACCGTAGTGTTACCCGAAACCCTGGTTGAGAATGGCCGCTCTGGAGCATTTAGGAGAACTTGTGAACATTAGAAGTGTTTTTTTATTGCATACAAAATATTATAAAGGCTGGAAAATATCTGAGGTCATATAACAGCCCTTCTCTCTTCCCTTTGGAATGGCTTGGATACAACATTGTAGTGTTGGATGAACTGGAAAGGAAAGACATTGTGGGTTGTTCTTTTGAGAGATTTGTCAGTTTGTGGCCAGCCTAAGTGTTACCATATGACAAAATCTAAAATAAAATAAAAATACACAGTAAGTTCTGTTAAACTAAAATATCTTACCAAGATGATTTTAACAAAAATGTAAATTAAAAAAAACATGCAAATGAGACATGTTTTCTTTTTGGTTGATTAACATCATCAATTTACTGACTGGCATACATGATAAAACAGCTTGTCCTTTATCGCAATTGCTTTTATGATGGTTCAAGTGTGGCAAGAGGGAAATAGTACGAGACACATGTGTGCGCACTACCTGCTTGTGGAATGAATGGATGCAGTTACAGCCTAATGATTGTACACAGCGTCCCTATAGGCACCCAGGCAATTTAGAGCTCGCAAACCAGGCCTGCCTCGTGCTATATTTCAGAAGCAACGTGTCCCATTGTAAAAGCCGCAGCAGAAACAAACAATGATAGTTTATTGCAAAGCCGTTTTACTGTAATGAGTATTGTGGGGAATATTGAAAAAGATCTTTGGCTGAGCCAAAAATGAATTTGTAAGTCATAAAGCGTCCTACATTGAAATTAACACCGACCTCTTCAGTCCTAGTGCGGTCAACATAAACCTGATTTTCTAGCCCTGGAAAAGGTTATTTTGGATTTTATTCATAGAAATGGAAAAAAAATGTTTTAGATCAATTCGAAAAAATACTTTTAAGGCATGATTATAAGCTTATTGTTTTCCCAGGGTGATTAATCAAGCTGGTTGGATTTTCTAGAGGAAGAATGGCCTCAGTTTTTCCTTGTGCCTATTTCTCACAATGTTTTAAATAGCAGTGACCACCGTGGAGGGGCTCTGGATAATCCACCTCAGAGTAATATTTGTGTCAGCCTCATTTTATGTTTTTCACACCCACACGCAGATGTATATTACACATAATATAATCTTCAAGTATTTTTTATACCATATATTTCCCTGGTGGGCCTTTCTCACCACGGTCAAGTTCAAAGTGCTGAGGTGGAACAATAAAAGATGCAAGGGCAGGAAGTACTCTAAATCAGCTGTTTCAGTTTAAAGGAGAGCTTTAGTCTACTCCTGGGTGCAGAGGCAAGCCCAATTATAATTGGGAGAAGATGTTTAAAGATTTTAACAGTTCAAGAAAAAGTATTTACCCTGTCCAGGACTAGCATTGTGGGTCACTTGCTATTGTTTGGATGGCAAGACATGGGCAATTACACTGGACATGATGTCGGACAGCATTGAACATAGGTTGCAAAAGGCCTTGTGATGAGAAACACCTTTGATTTTCTATGTATATATAATAATCAAATTTTTAAGCTGTTTAAAAAAATATTCAATAAAGTACAACTCTGGGGCAGAGTAAGAGTAATGGGCCTCCTTGTTTCCAAATCTGTCCTCACGTAACTAACAAGTTGGGTCCGAAATTCCTAATGGTGGATGGGCACTTGTCATATAGCATAGCATAGTCTTGTCATATAGCACAGCATACTAGCACAATTATGTTACACTTACCTCCCAAAACCACATGATTGGCAAGACAAATTAAAATAAACTGCAAGGAGGCAAATACTTTTATAGCTGGGTGGACATACATACACACAGAGGGTCTGATTTATTAAAGCACTCCACGGCTGGAAAAAATAGACTAATATAGGAGAACCTTGGTGATCTGACAAACCTGGAATAGATTTAACCTCCTCAGGGGTAACCTGAGTGTGGGAAAAAAAGATGCTGGAAGCGATAACCCTGAGTATGGAAAACAATAGTAAAAACAGAGCTTACCTGCCGGCATCCTCCATTGTCCTTTGCTTCTTCTTCCTTCCACCAGCCGGCACTTTCTGCACCCGATGAGAAGTTCCCGGTGACTTCGGTACGTACGGATGTTCCGTTCGGGGCAGGGTGGGAAGTTCAAATCTATCTGTATTGTATTGAAACTAAAATAACTGTATTGATTGAAATACAGTGGATTTATATTTGCAAAAGCAGTACATTGTTCTTCATGAACATTTATTTTACAGTATAATATAATAGTATGAGTTATTATTTATTTTTAAAAAACATTTTTAAAAAATTAAATTTTTTTTTTAAATTAATTATAATTTTGACATGATTTTGTGTTTCAAACTTTATTATACTCATACTAATATATTATAATGTAAAATAAACTTTTATGAAAAATAATGTACCGCTTTTAGACATATAA
This sequence comes from Pyxicephalus adspersus, assembly GCF_032062135.1. NCBI lineage: Eukaryota > Metazoa > Chordata > Amphibia > Anura > Pyxicephalidae > Pyxicephalus > Pyxicephalus adspersus. The sequence goes on along the minus strand of NC_092859.1, from coordinate 142,070,248 downwards.
AACCGGACAGAAATGAACCGCTCAGGAGGGTAATCCAACTCATTTACTATTAGTTAGCTAATGTTTTCAATGTTTTCAATTCTGGGCAAGATCCATTCCAGGTTTGTTGGATCAAACAGGTTCTCCCATTATAGTCTATCTTCTCCTGTCTTGGGGAGCTTTAATAAATCAGACCCAGTGTCTCCAATGCAATAAAACCTCATCTGACATTTTTAAAGACTTGGTTCCTGATAAGTAAATTATTCTTCCTGGAAAATGAATGGGGTCTCCATTATGACCACCTAGGTTTCCCATTTTTACTCCCTTTGTAGAGTTCATCTTTAAAACATTTTCATAAATAACTACAATAGAAGTAAATCTTGTATTTTAGGTGCAGTGGTCTTTTACATTACATTATGTTTTACTCTATAATAATACTGATACTGAAATATCAAGCTTAGGCTCTAATTTTCCAAATACTAATTCAGCCAAGCATGCCTGTGGGTTATGTAGATGGCATTTGCACTTTAAACACCTAGTAGTTACTAAATTGGCTAAAAATCCAAGCCTACTTTTCCCTAACAAAAAGTAACCTCAGGTATGTTTACAATCATTGGACAAAGTTAGCATTGCCAGTAATAACAGCTTTTAGGGAAGCATAAAATGCTTATTTGCTAGTGTATAATGGGCATTTCTGAGCACAAAAGGAGACCTATGTATGTGTTTTCAAATGCTTTCATTTCCTGTCCTGTCTAAACATTGTATTATTTTATGGTTGGACTGTGTTTTTCAGTCTGTTTGCCGTAAAAACGTATTTGTGAATGCACCATTAGAGACAAAGCATAGAATGAGTTGTGCAGAATGGTCCATTTTAACTCATCTACAGTTTACTCAAAAGTTATTTTGCTGTGCAAGAGTGCATCAAGACCACCTATGGATTCTGTTTCCTCACCGAGGATGCTTATGATTCCTCAAGCAGAGACAGAGTGGCCTGTGGCACAGCAGGAGTCATTTCATTGCCTGTGAATGAAGTCATATTCCTTGCCACGATGCTATTCTTGGTGGAGAGGAGATGCTTCCTTAACCCTTAACCCTGACGGGATCAGGCAATGTTCTGCTGAGTTGGGAGTTGTAGAGACACAACAAATTAACACTGCTTAAATAAAGCATCTCAACCGGTTTATAAATCATACCCCACTATATAACTAATTATCACCTAATAGACATTGCACCATTTTCTATATACAGCCAGTGTATTATAGACCCTTTGTTGTCTCTATAGCAGATATTTTGTTACATTTTCTTGTTTTGGAAAGAATACATTTTTTTTTTGATGGGGGCATCACATTATTGCAGCATTTGTCTTAACATATTTTATATGGAAATCATGTTTTATTTTGTTTTGTTTTTTTTACAATTTGTACATTTCCTAACCTTATTGCATTAAATACTGACCGTATAGGTAATCTATTAGAAAAAACTATCATTAGCATTTATTTTATCATCCGTTAAAATAAGACCACACAGGTAAAACAATTTTTGGAATTTTGTTGGCAAAGACATACCTTAAAAAAATGAAAAGTAGCAGTAAAATCAAATCACTTTATACGACTGCTTACAAAGAAACAGAGCTTATGAATATGTAACAAGCAAAGATGAGCAAATCTGGTCAACCTCATGTATATAAATATATATATATATATATATAAATATATATATATATATATAACTATATGTATCGTTTTTTGTTGTTTGTGGCCTCTGTTCCACAAGATCAATGGGAGTGATAGTATTTTATGGTATGTCTGGGCTGACCCACCTTGTAGACAGCTATGATGTGGGAGTATCCTTACTTAGGTTCTCATACTTGGGTCCATCATCAGCCCACTCTTCCTAATGACTCCAGTGGTGGGGAGATAACAACACAACAAGAGATGACAATTAGACCCAGTAAATACATTTTCTTAATACTAATTCAGCCAAGCATGCCTGTGGGTTATGTAGATGACATTTTATATATAAAAAAATAAATTGTTCTTTATGGAAGAGGTGCTAGAGAGGGCTACATGAAATAAAAAATTAAAAATTGTGTTAGATTTTTTATTTTCAAACTGTAACTGGGAGAGACCAGAGTGTGAAGGAACATGGGGTTTAATATAGAAGATTTTTTTTGTACTGGACTTTCCAAAAGAAAATAAAAAATAGGGAATTACCTTACCTAGGTCTTCAAACTTGACGAAGAAAAAGGTTTATTGGGCTATCATCAAATTTGCTTCTTTAGTGACATGGTAGCAAATATCCATGCCTGTCACAGCTAATTAATACATGGGCATGAAATGGTATTAATTCTTTAAAACAGCTATTTCCAACCCATGGTTCGCAGAACACTGGTGGTCCAAAAGAAAATTCTGATGATCTGCGGCTTTGACCGGTGCACCTCCAAGCCGGGTCAGGAGAAGGGACCCCCTGGTGGAACCCACCGGCCACAGCCGCGGACCATGTCTCCCATGCGGATCGCAGGCTGAGGGCGGTGGCCGGGTTATCTCTTTAGACAGAACCCGCCCACTCTCCTATCGCAGGCTCAGACCAGCATTTACAAAAATTATGTAAAATTTCAAAAGATATCACATGTGAAATGTTATATATATATATATATATATATATATATATATATATGCCCTAATTTATTAAGGAGGATACGAAAGGATAGACTATCATGGGTGATCCTGATTGGTCCTGGATGATTCACCTGGAATAGATTTAGTCCTGAAATAGTCAGGTGTCTCTGATCTTGGAGAACTTTAATAAAACAGGCATATTGTGTTTAACAGATTCACAAAAATATGAATATATATACCATACAGAAAGTGTGTCAACTGGGTCAACAACTGCCCATTTTTGGAATATTAGTCATAGTCTTGGCTGCAGCTGCCAGTTAGAAAATGTGACCACACAAAATGTTTACGCTTATTTTATAAAGAATTCTAAACAAACATAAAATTTAGGTGGCCTATCAAAGTTCAACTTACTAAACTCAGATCTCAGTAAGACTACATTTGGTTGGTTGCTGTAGGTAGTTTCAAACTGGCTTAGTGAATAAGGTTCAATTTTACTCGTAAAAGGTTAGAAATCTCCTTTTTGGCTTTTAAATTTGTATTGGGTCACTCTTCTTGAACAGCAACCCCCAACTGGCTTCCCAAGACGTGGAAAGGGTTAACTTCATAAAGCCGAGGCTCTTTATTCCAACACACACAAATGCTTTCCCATCATACTTTAGGACCAGCGAACCGTCCCTTCATTGATGACACCTTTTGGCTTCACAATAGAAGCCAATTTGTTAGAATTCTTCACAGGTCAGGGGCTGCATGAAGATGTGGAGGGAGCAGCCGTTACTGCTGGAAAATGAAGTTGTATTCAGCTGGCAAATTATACATCTGCTGCATTTTATGTGCACCGCTTTCCTTTGCTTCCTCTGTCCCCCTCCCATTATTTATTTAAATTTTTTTTTTAAATCCAGAGAGCTCGTGCGAGGGGCATCGGCACATATCCAGTTAACATAGGTTAATAGATTGATTCCACTGACACGGATCATAATGAACAGTAAATTGTTTTATCTCTTAAGTCTTATTTGGTCAGCCAGGAAAACATATGAGGTAATATGGCTCAGACTAAATGGACCGTCTAATAGATCTCCCTCTAAAGTGTAAGGACAGAGGTGACAGTGCCTTCAATGATTAATGAAAATAATAATGCTCCTGAAATTGAAATTTTTCTAATTTTTTTTTCTCCCCTTCGCTTCTCGCTGCTGCCACCAAAAAAAACTTCAGCTTGGCGATGATTTGTAGACAGTAACCAGCTTGTGCTTTCTAATAGAACTCAGCGGAGGTATGATCTCTGCTTTAATGTACACAAAGCGGAACACTGGCTGGACAAATGTAATCACCCTATTTGCAGACCCTTATGCAATATATGAATATATAATATGGACAGCTTTGAGCATACCATAAATATCAAATGAATAGAAATAACATAAGACATATGTAAATATGATTGATGGGTTAACCCAAGAGTAATAAAAGCCATATCTAATGTGTTTTATATTTACCTTTAAATTAAATATTTTCAGTCCTTATAAGACTAGAGCAGTTATTTTTAAATTGCTAACACATATGTAAAAAAACCATCAGAACTGACATATTTTCATAAGAAAAGAAGCTTTTATTTAATCTGATTCAATGTCTATATAAAGTAAAATTAAATGCTCCTGTATGATGTCTAAAAAATACAAAATTCAGTTACTATGTGATGCAACAAAAGGTAAATACCAAAGGGAGGGAGTTATTTTTGCAGGCTAGGGGATCCTCCTTTTGCAAAGAGGGCCAGATTTGGTGAGGTGAAAATGCATGGGGGCCAACCATTCAGCACGTACTCAGGGTTAGTATGGGCGTGGTCTGCGTAGGTCCCACACAGCACGCGCTCACCAGGGTGATGTGAGGTATTCCCTGTGCACGGAGTCTGGAGGCAGTGCGGGCTCCGTGCAGAGCACGTTCTTGGAATCAGTGGGTGTGGTCTGTGTGGGTCCCATCCCGTTGATTATGCCCGCCAAGTACCAGGCCGATAATTGCAAGGCAGTTGATCAACTCTAATGAAATATAAAACATTTTTTTTGTACACGTGTATTTTATTCTGTGGTCAACAGTGCTGGCGGGCCGTATATTATTGGTTTTATAACTGAGGCTGCAGGCCGGATTAAATCTAAACACGGGTCCCAATTGGCCCCCGAGCTGGACTTTGGATATGCCTGTCCTAGATAGTGCCAAGCGTAATACTCGAACAACATTTAAAACAGAAGGGTAGAAAAGAAAAGGAAAAGAAGGCTTTTTAAGGCACTTGACTATAGCAGAAGAAATAATAATGACTTTTATTTACTGTTATCTCCTAACACTACTACATGGTAATATTCCACTAGACTTGTGGTACAAAATTCTTAGACTAGTGGTTTGTGTCAATCATATAATACCGGTAATGATAAATTACATAAGAATGGATTTGCAAAGTCAACATGATAAATCTCTTTCATGGCGCGTTTCACCCATTTTGACTTCCTCAGGGGATATAGAGACTTGAACAATTGTGTGTTAAATTAAAGGTACTGCAATAGGACAGTAATGGTTAAAATGGTCTATCAGAATAGTTGAATGTGTTTGCTGCACCTAATAGTAAGTTGATATACCTGAAATAGAGACTTGTTTTAATGGGTTAATTGCGATCCAGGGATAAGGGTTTAATATACAGTGAAGAATTATACCTTTGTGTGAAGTCCAAGAATAACGTTTTGGAAGAAAAAAGGCTCTCAATAATCTGAGAGCATCTCCATTGTTGTGTCAGAATGTAAGAACACTTGGTTTATTTTAGATCTATATATTCACTATTATATGTAACACGGAGAGAAGGATATCTATCCAAATGTTATAACATATGTGGGTAATTGAGAAGGGCTAGAGAGAGAATCCAATTATTATTGTTAGTGGTAAATGAGAGGAGCAGCACGTCCGCAGCCAGCTACAAGGGGCTACTTGATGCACAAACCTTTAGAGCATATGAAAAAAAACTTTATCCTCCCTGACTATGCCAAATCCTCTTTTATATATTTCTATCATGCCCCCTCCAAGATTATGCAGCTCCCAGTGAGTGGGATTTGGGCAGTGATGCCAATGCAGAAAGCAATGGGTGGGCTAGGTGTGGCCAGGAGCTGATCGATAAGCTACATGAATCCGCAGTGACAATACGGATAGCCAAACCCCATTCAAAATCTTCTAAACCTATTGCAGTGCAACCACTCAAAACCTACATGAAAGTGGCAATGCTCTCTTGTACATATAATACAGTGCAGCAATATTGCCACCCCATCCATCCCAAGTGGACTTTTTGCCAGGATCAACAGAATGTAGTGATTGTTAGTCCTTGTCTTTGTTAAGGGGAAAAAACTAAAGCTGCGTACACACTTCCAATTTTTATCGTTCAAAATGAACGACGAACGAACGATGAACTACGAACGATCATGTCGTTATCTGTATGTGCAGGATCGGTGCTATACGATCGTTCGTAGATATCGTGCAGGATCGTTCGTCGTTCGTTTAACAACGATAATAATTGGAAGTGTGTACGTAGCTTAAGTGTGAGCATCCTCCAGTGACACAGGAGATAAAGCTGTGGTATTGGGTAATTATATTTAAAACAGGGCTCTAGGCAAATGTAAAATTACCCACAAATGTAACATTTGATTTTTTTAACAATAAATGTTTTATTACATACATTTAGGGTAAGTAGTCAACATCCTTTATTCCCAATATCTCTTCTGACCTTCACTTTTCTGATTGGAAGAGGAAGGGGTAGAACTTAAAGCTAATAGGATTTGCTGCATGCATATGTGTTAACAGGGAAATGCTGATTTGAGGAGAGAATACAGATAGCAGAGTGAATGATTTATTACAATATTAATTTTTGTTAATTGTCCAGCAAGCAGGCAAGAGGTGCCATCAGTGAATTCCTAATCTGTAATGTCACCCTCCTGGCTGTGTTTTCTGGCAGATGTCTATGGATCACAAAAGGGCCCGGACAAATTTACAAATACTTAAACAGATTAGACAGTTTGCATATATGTATTCCTCTCTGGCATTCATGTTAATTTCTTTAAAACTGAATTCATTAGAACTGTTTAGTAACACAAGTGCAGTTACGATTGTGAGATAGGAAGCTTTCTGGTCACAGACCCGTCTCTGCTCCAAGCCATCTCGGTTTCCAGTGGTCACCATTGGGTTTTTCAATCTTGGCTCATTGGGGTGCTTACACATCACACAATTTTGTCCTGCTAAGCAAGTAATAATTAACAGACATGTTCCTCTTTGTGCAATAGATTTACTAAAACGCTTAAAATGAATCTATTTAAAAAATATCATTATAGATTTACCCAATTATTTTTTTAGGATGAGTTTGAAAGCAGTTTATTAGTTACAGTCAGGGGTTGCTCAATGTACATTTAGGGTCTTCCAAGGACTGTTTACCCTGCCAGTAATGCAAAAACCCAGCTTCATCTTTGTAGGGATGCATCTGTTTGTTGGTGTGAGGCTAAAGTCCTGTTATTGACAAGCAAGGGTCCATGCTCATCATCAACGGGTTTGTGGTTCACAAGTTTATTGGTGGGGATCTAATATGTTGGAGGGTATGCAGATATAAGAGAAGCTAGAATAGAGTTGCTTCATCAATATGTTATATTGATGTAGATTATTGATGTAGATGACATTTCTAGAGCAGGATGCCTATTAGGAAAATTCCAAAGACTTGTTGGCGATTCAGGAGCACCATGCACTAAAAACTGAAAAACGTTTTTTTTTTTAACCATAGATTTTAAGTTTTGTCAATGTTAAAAATAGCTGCAAACTTTTCATAATTCCATTGTGAGTTTTTGTTATAGGACACTACATTGTTTATTGTTCAGATAGTATTTATTGAGTTAATTAAAAAAAAAAAGATAACCCAACATTTGCTTGTTCTGTGATGCTGCTACTTTGTTAATTGAGATGTTTTTTGATATTTTAATGACAAGTGTTTGGTGTCAATTAACTGATACTTTTTTTTTAATGAAAGCCATATCTCCAAAGCAAGGACAGAAAGGGCCATGAATTTGGCAATATGACCACCATCATGCAGAGATCAAACCTGGATTTTATGTGATTTATGCATAGCCTTATTTCATTTGAATGCTTTGAACAGGGGGTAGTTTACATGTTTAGAAAAAAAATCTGCTTGTTATGATCAGATTGACAAAGAGAATTGGAAAAGTGAACCAGTTTTGCCCCTGAGGATATGTCTGTAGTGACAGAGGCCTCCTGTAGGCCGGACTGGGCATTTGCTTTATTCAAGCACAAATATTAGTCGGCCTTAGGCAAAGCTTTGAAAGCAGCATTGTTATTGGGAAAAGATCCAGACCACAAGTAGCTTTCAGTGGGCTGAAATATTGTCAGAGCATATACATCCTTTTAAAGATGATAAGACGAATGTGCATTGTTGACATATTTCTACAAATGAGACTTTCCATATTGCTTGTGCATAACACAGACAAATTTCTAGAATGTGACCTTAACTTTAACCTAAAAGCATTAAATTGGTTGCTAAACATTGAACAGAATTTTTTAATTAGTCTTTAGATTGTATTGCTTAAGCCTCTTGGATTATTTTCTGGATACTCTACCTCGTTCCCAGGGTATCAGACCAGTATTGTGACAGTTTATTGTGATGGCTTAATCAGTCTTCCGCTGCTCTCTTATCAAGGAACCATAAGAAACTCATGGAGGAACCCAAGGATTCAACTGAATCCTGGTTGAGAATGGCTGGTCTACCGCATAGTACATGCATACTGCAACAACAAAACTGGATAATTGGATAAAAGTTTGCATATGGAACTTTTTATTAATCACCTTAATATAATCGGCCACTGCTGGCTCAAACCAAATGGCCTTTTAGGAATAAATAGTGATTGATAATATTTCATTCTCTGTTTCTCAACATTTACAGTCACTGTAGACTGAAATTACATTGTGGAGCTTCAGATTTGAGAATGCTGCTGTGGTTTGTATTGGGGCAAAGGAGGTTTGCTGACTTTGGCAGATTCTGCAGACTTGTCAAGGTTCTCTAGACTACATTTATTAGATGATTATCACACTTTTCAGGATATTCTACAGCAAACTCAAATTTTTACTTCTCTTTAGGGATTAGTTTCTGCACTCAAAGGAAAAATTGTGTCTCTAAAACTTTTTCTCTCAACGAATTTTTTTGTCATCCAGCTCTTGACTTCGGCCTCTGTGATATATGCATTTGTATTAAAATAACATGATGTTCACACACAGGAAAGACTGGAGATCAGATCAGCCTAGGAAAACATCTTGATTTGTTGCATTAGCATTGATGGTTTGGTTGATTAGACTCTCATTCCATATATGTCACTAAAAAAGTTTTAAACTTTATTTATAGAAAATAATTTGATAGCCATAACACTTAAAACTATTGAAGTGAATCTGAAAATGCAGATTTGCTGTCTTATTAAAAAAAAAAACAAAAAAAAAAACATAAAAAGATGTTAACAGTGTCTGCAATGCTCCCAATATGTCTTTCGTTAGGGGTTCTCCAAGTTATCGAAAAGTTTAAATGGTAAAATTCAAAGTTTAAATGGTAAAATATGAATAAAAAATCTATGGGACCTTGTTAGATTATATTATGGCAGACTTCAACCATTCTAGGCAACCCTAACTATGATAATATCATTGAATATGTGCATGGTGGGCTCTATTAACTGGGAGGGTAGTGTATTGTCTCTGCTTTAAAGTTCTATTATTTTAAAAGTTGTACCAACTCTTACAAGAAGACTAGAAATACGGCTTTCACCTTTTCAGTGCCTTATGACTTAGCCCTTTGCACCATGTCAGTTTCATCTTCACCCACCCGCCTGCCACCATCTTCACCCGGTCTTCTTATGGGTTTGGGGGTCTTTGGATATCTTGGTTGGCCAGCTGAGATTTGACATAACTCTTATGCAGGTGCTTTACACTAAGGGTTCAAAACAGGGGCCAAAAAAATATTGTGCATCTTAGGATCTCATATGAAGAGCAGAGAAAAGTTGTTACCCGCAAAACATGTTAAAAATTGAAAATTACAACTGAAGTTATGACTGCTTTATTTTGTTAAAATTGCCTTTATTGTATTTTTATTTTTTATTGAATACCTACTTTTTTGTATTCCACTACATAAACATTTTGTCCCAGGCATTAACCTCATTATCAAAACTGTGCTTTTAAAATTTGTAAACAACAGTCTAATAATTGACAGTACGGCTCAATAATGATCTCTCATCCATCTCATTAATATTCCCTTTGCATCAAAGCTAGGCGTTTCTTTTTCAATCGGACCAGCATATTTATTTTGAGGATAGAAAACACACCTGGGATCATCAATTTCTACATTCACATATCCCTGTCACATTTTTTTTTGTATGACTCTTGGGTAAGCTGAGAGAAGAGAAAGGGGTTGGTAACCTAAAGAATGAATTAAAGTAAAGGTATAGTTTAAAGAGTTCTTCTTCAAAAGCATAGAGAATAGGCTTAGCAATAGCAGGACTCTAGCAATCACAGACAGCATAGTAAAATAGTGGATAGCACTCTTGATTTGTAGCATTAGGGTCCTAGGATCCAAAAACATACTGGCCTTAGACAATGTTTGGTACATTAGACTATGGCTATAATGGGGACATCAGATTATGAGTTTCTAAAAGGGAACTATATTAAGTACCTGTTTTATATATATAACGTGTTAATAATAACCTAAAATGGTAATAACATGAACCCATCAAATATGTTGTATAACAATAAAAACATGTTGAAATTTAGATCTGCTCAACTACAAGACTACCCCGGAAATAGTTTCCAAACTGTGTTATAAAATGTGCCCCATTATATAAAGTAACCACTTGCTAATAATTGTTACTAACAAAACACATATGCATAAATGCATTAGAACAGTCAAGAAAATTGGTTAGGAACAAGTGACTTGAAAGTATTGTTTCTCTCTAGGTGGCCAGGCACAACGTGTTCCTGGGCGATGTGGCTGGATCAGATACGCATGCCATGAGCAAGGCCTTTCCATGCCACTGTGGACTTTAATGCCCTGGGTTTCCTGCCCCTGCTGTAGAGCAAAGCATTATTCATAATCTCAATCCACATGAGGCCTATTGACTAGGAAGAAGAAACACTTTTTCAGGCGATTCATTTTCTAATTGCTGGAGGATTATTGTTAGCTAAATGAATCAGTAGATTTTTCATACTTTTCAACTGCAGGTAATTTTTTTCATAATGAATCTTTAATGAAAATTGCCTTTCTTATGAGAGCATTTTTTCTCACTTGTTAAAACCAAAAGCCCTCATTGAAATGTGCTTAGCATAATGGCTTAATAACCAGGGCTTGCTCGTCTCTGGCTGATAGGATCCAAATGAAGGACACAGACCTTAGAAATTTGGGACAAGCGGCTAATATTGGCTACATAAAATGTAATAGCGCAGATTTGTGAATTCCTGCGGTTGGTATGTTTAACATTTTCCAGACACTTCTTTACTCAATATTCGCCATTCTAATAAATGACTGCACAAAGCATAACAGGTCAGGGAAGGGGTACAAATGCATTTTAATCATCTTTCTTAATCACAGAGGGAGGGTGAGTGGAGAAGCAATCATCTTCAAAATAATATGAAAGAAAAATAAATGGGGGAAGCTGTAGCCTCAAGCATGCTTTTCATTCCTTCTGTACCTTTGATTCCTGATGATTGTATTTTGGAACTCCTCCATGGGTCTTCCTCCACTAAATCCTAAATTCTGTCTTCTTTGAATGTATTACTGGACAAGGTGAATCAAAATAAATAATTAAAACATATACACTACACAATGTTCCGATTCCATCTTTTCACAGCAGTAACTTATGTGCCTGCAGGGTTTGTATATGTGATGAAAGAATCTAAATACAAAAGTGTTTGATGTCTCCAAGTAGTTCTTCAGATTGTGTTGTGTTGTGGCACATCGGTACTTCTAGTAGACAACAAAAACATAGCTGGAAATGTGGTACAAAAAGTTTCTGAATGACTTATTAGGAGGCATATCTTGGCCTTTTGGAATTACCTATTAAACCAGTTATTACATATTTTGCATGGGAGCTTTAAATTTTTGTGCAGCCTAACTAATGTCACATCTTTTACCTTGCTTACCTTTTGAATGATTAAGGGTGGCATGGGTACTATCCTAAAACATTACTATGAACATTAACACTGTCATATGTCAAAATAAAGTCTATCTTTTAAAATGAAAAGTTGGCATGGCATTCCAGTCCTATGAATCTGCAGTTAAGGGGAAGCTTTATTCTAAAAGTTAGACTAGCAGCATTTGAAAGCTGCTGTGAGGCATTTTACTGCTCCAAAACGTCTTTAAAAAATGGGTACCATTGGTCTGAATTATTTTTTGATCTGCTGCATGTAGACAGTTGGTGGTGGCTGTTTTGCTGTTTGTATGCTAGATGCAGCTCTAAGGGCGGTTTGATAGGAGCCACTCCAGCCATGTCAATAGAGTTGAATAGGAACCACTTGAAAGTATTTTAATAAAAAACACCACTACTTGCATACACCTGCACAAGCATTTGTAAATACTTGTACAAGCCTAGTGGTGTCAGCCTGCTTGTGACAGAGTCTAGCACTTGACAGTAGGTGCCCAGAAGCAGTAAACACGGTGATGAAATACCACTAGTCTGAACTCTCCCAATTTGTCAGAATACAACATTGTAACTTCCAGCATCCAGCATGTCACAAGTTAGGAAAAAGCAGCAAGGGCTGATCTGGTTCAAACATTTATGAACAACCAAGATCTGCACCAATATCAGGATTTACATGATTTCTCTGAGCAACCATCTCCATCTAGGAAGGTAACACTGGCCCTTGATGATGGCTGAACCAGGATGACTAAGGTGAATATGTAAACCTCAACTACATCCTTCCCTTCAGTCCTTCAGCAAGACAGACTGATCCTGCCTCATTTTCTAGCTGGCAGAAATTCAATGCCATCCTGCCCTTTCTTCCCCGTCCCCTTTTGAATTTGCAGTTGAAAAATGCAGCTGTTAGATGCTCAGAGCCACCCCTCTCCGACTACAACTGTAGGGATTGACAACTGCTTTGTCCTGCAGTTGAAGTTGAGATGTGGTTCTTTCCCCAAATTAGAAAAAAGTAACTGTATGACGAGAAACTACTTGTTGCTTTTCAGGAGATTTTGGGAAGTTATTCTCAATCACCCCGATTAAGTTGAATGGGAGAAGTTGTGGGGGCGGCTAAGTCTGCAGTAGAAATCTACAGTCAAACGCAAGTCTGAAAATTCCTGTACTATCCCTGTCCTGACCATTTTACTGGTTGGATTTTAAGTCTTTTCATCATGGAAACTCAGTATTATTTGTAGGTGGCCCTATCACCCAGTTGACCTCTCTCACCAGCCATTTTTTGCACAGAAGAGAATAAAGACCATTGAAGATTTCATTGGGTCTAAACAAGGTATATCATGAAAACTGGCACGGTATTTTGGATAGGATTCAGAAGTTCCTAAACCAAATTTTACCTTATTTTAGACAAACAGATCTAAATTTAAAATTAGAAAAATGTAAGTAACATTAATCTACACTATATCCTAACATGGGAGTGCCAAATATTAAAAATGTGCTTGGTCTTGGAAGTCAACTTTAACGTGGTTGTCTGGTAATATCATAGCAACACAATTCTTTTTTTAAATAAATTTTATAAAGAGCAATATGTATATAGTTTTTTTTTTAATTAGATACAGAAAATGCACAGCATATGCTAAATATCAAACATGCTCACTGTTCTGATAAAAAAAAATGCAGAATAACCTTTATAAGCATTACTTTTTAACATTTGAAATTTGGTATCTTTACAGCCCGAGATTATTATTATTCAGCAAACTTACATTATGTGTCTGGCAAAATGAATATATTCCAGCGCTGTTTCTCCATCTAATAAAGCTCGGAGTGCTGTTAAACTGTTATTTTAAATTGCCTATGCACCTTTAAATGTATGTAATTAAATTATCATCTCCGAATGAGAGATTATATTGAAAATCAAGGGCTGAACGGCCATTACTACCAAAAGCAGGGGGAATGACTGTCTTATTACGGAATGTAAGGGCAGAGAGACTTTACAGAACTGATGCCAGGGAAAATGATCTGTTCTTGCTCATTACTGCAGCAGCTGTGCCAAGAGAAAACCGAATCATCTTCTGTAATATATGTCCAGCAGTTCATGTGTGATCGAGGATAGATGTCAGATAAATGAGGTCAAAGCTTAATGAAAATCTAAATGCATAAATGTGTCTGGTACTGAGTTTCTACTCAGATATTGACAGAACTGAAACTACTTTAAAAACTTTTTTGCTTTTTTTGATGGAAATTAGTGCTAAACCTGTTGGGCCTGATTTAATAAATCCAAGACTGGTGAAGATAGACTATCATGGGAGAACATGGGTGATCCAGGAATAGATCTGGTCAATGATAACAATCGTTTGCCAACTAATATTAAATGATACCGATTCCAGATTTGTTAGATAGCCTGGGTTCTCCCATGATAGTCCATCTTCTCCAGTGTCATTGGGTTAGATCATAAGAATATTATTTTCTTTCAGCCCCTAGTATTACTCATGACCACCTTTGGGACCTGAGAGCTTCAGTTGCCTGAAGGAACCTTAAGTGATGATACACTGGCCACTGATACCCTCCAGGCCAACAGACACCATCAGAAACCAGTGACCATAAGACCCCAGTGACAAATAGCTGAATCCAGAAATAGGTGGCCACCAGTTACCACCAAATTACCCGCTTCACTGAAAAAAAGATCTGGTCTGTTTTATAGTGAACTTACCTTTGCAAAGGTAATCAGAGGACACCTAATCACGTACAAGGAAAGTTAAAGAAAAACAAAATATTTGTGCATCATCCTGATTGGATGAAAGAATTTAACAAAACTTTAAAAATGTATTCACTATACTGGGTAAGTGAACATGCTCTACTTACATAGTCAGCCTTACACAACCTTTTTACCCCTAAGGAACACTTGAAATAATTTTGAATTTGAATTAATTTTGTTAGGGAAGGCCTGTAAGATCGATCAATGGGTGAGCAAAATGCTATTTGGATTTGTTGCAAGTGGGCAGAATGTTTCCCATCCCTCATACATTAGTGGTCAGAATGCCACCATTACAGACAGAAAAAGGGTCATTTATTTCATGCAAGTGGCCACAGCTCAAGGAACCCCAAGCAATTTCTGGAGGAACCTAAGGGTTCCATGGAACTCTGGTTGACAATGGCTATCCTAAGTAAAACAATTGTTTTAACCAAGGCCAGTTTCTTTACACAAATCAGAGGTGTAGGAGCACATTTTAACTCTTGTTAATGTAAATTTGTGACACAAAAATAAAAAAACTGCTTTAATTTGCATTAGCATTTTTTAATAAGAAATTCACATGTGGCTTAAATTGTAAAGCAACACTTATTGGGTTGAATGTTATTATAATTATCATTATATAGTATTTATATAGCGCCAACATATTACGCAATGCTTTACAAAGTCCATAGTCATGTCAATAACTGTCGCTTAAAGGGGCTCACAATCTAATGTCCCTGCCATAGTCATATGTCTTTAATACAGGCCAATTTTGGGGGGGAACCAACTAACCTAACGGCATGTTTTTAGAAGTTGATGGTCTAATGAATTAAACAGTTAAACGTATCTAAACTAAAATTTTTACCTTTCATAAAAGGGTAGACAATGGGGGTTGAAAAAAGAGTAAAGCCCTGCTTCTGATTTATTGCCACAATGTTGCAGGATGTTACGGGACGATGCGGGACCTGGTCCAGGAAACCTCCAGGGGGATCGATGGATCTGTGAAAGTAAAGGTGAGTTTTTTTTGTTTATTTTTAGTTTACTTTCGCTTTATTATCTACATAGATATTTATTACTTGCATTGCAAGCTCCATTCTGCTTTTTTTTTTAACACCATATACATTTCCCTATCTATTTATCTGTTTGTCTGTCCGTCTTTCCTGCCATCCATTTACTTGTCTTCTATTTTTCTATGCGTTTGTCTGACCAGCTATTTTAGTTCCAGGTTTTCCACTGAGCTGATTATGACAGCGGTAAAAGATGTGTCCACATCTCATGAGAAAATAACAGTTTACAGCGCAGCCTTGATCTTGGTATGCATTTTATGACCCCAATTGTCTGTGTTGTTCCAATGCATAATGTTGTAGATTTAGTTAATTTTGCTTCCCATGTAGAACTATTCACACATAGCAGAATTCAGTCCCATTAGAATTTGTTATAAAAAGTAAATTAGGCAAATTCCCATTTTATTACAATAGAAGAGTTCAATAGTTTAATTTTTTTAACGGAGATCTCTTGTATTAAGGTAAATTACATTGCATCTCTATTACTAGCTTTGTTAATTGTCAAGCAATAAGAGTTTATGCACTCATCCAAAACAGTAGAAAATGTCCCATAATGTCACAAAACAAAACCTGACAAAGCACAATAATCTTTTCTTTATTGATGTTGCTCAGTGCAGATTGCAGAGGCGAGCTACAGAGGTTTACTGAAAAATGAACAGCAGCAGAGGAGTGCTATACTTGGATGGAAATTGTTTCTTATTGACGAGGAAACATAAAAATGTAAAACATTTACATTTGTTACTTAAAACTTTATGAAAACTTTGTGTAGCCTTAACCACAGAAATATTATCTTGCATTTTTATGGTGATTTTCTATGCAGACTTCCCAAATTTGATAACTATACTATACTATAGGGGTTATAAGGACACTACCATATGGGCAAGTGGTAATATGACTGTGTAACAATAGTTAATTGTATTTATATAGCGCCAACATATTAGGCAGCGCCTTACAAAGTCCATTGTCATGTTGCTAACTGTCCCTAACAAAGGGGCTAACAAACTGATGTCCCTACTAAAGTCATATGTCATTATCAGGCCAACTTTGAGGGAAAGACAATTAACCTAGCTGCATGTTTTTGGGATGGGGTTAGGAAACCGGAGTATACAGAGAAAGTTGATGCAAACATGGAGAAAACATACAAACTCCTTGCAGATAAAGCCAAAGAAATCTATAATTGATGCATCTGTAATTGTTAAAATGATTTTTAGTATTGCACACCATCCTCATATCTACCCAGAGATCCTCTTAGTTGAGTGCGGTTTGTTTCCAGTTGTCCACTATAAATAGTCAAAGACTGTCCTGCACATTTTTATGGTGGCTGCTGGTTCTCCTCTGACAGCATCCTACCACTGACTTTGCTTTAACCGCTGCCCTTCATTCTGCCATTTCTTTGTCAACAATGTGACTCCTAGATATATTAGGAAAGTCTCAATTTTATTTTTTATCCAACTCTGCTTTGATCTGTCTATCGGAAATGTCAAGGTCTCCCCTGCGTACTAAAAGCCACCGGTGCTCTTTTCTCACAGATGGCGTTATAGATAATATGATGTTTGGTAATTTCGCCAGCATATGTAATTAATGTAGCTTCCCAATGTTTGACCATAACAGGCGTTTGGTTAGATGAACTGCAGCATAACTTTGGCAATCCCTGATTGACCATCTGGAGGCCAGTCCAGTTACCAAAATGGCTATTATCTTGAAAAAAATAAATAAATGGACTGCCCTTTAGCACATAACAGTATATTAGAGAAAGTAATACTGATTTACAGAAGAGCATAAAGGTGGTGAATACCGTCCAAAGCATCACCATTGTAAAATACATTGATGCGTAGGAAATTGTAAGGGTAGAAACTGACCTTCAGAGGCCTCCCATGGTCCATCATAAGAATTAAATTATATATTACAGATTTCCATGACAAGGGTTGCCTCTCAGTCACAGGCTAGCCATAAATTAAGATCGTACATACCTAAATATACATAACAGTCATGTGGATCCACATATTGTTTGCTTAGTGTAGTATGTAATGAATAAGCCTTTCTACTGACTCTTATAAAGGGGAAAAGTGCACATATTGGTAAAAGACCATGATATTTTAAATTTATTTTCAACAACATTGTTATTTTGCATAGAAAACACAGATTTACCCTTAAGTTCTCTAAAGTCTATCCTTTTT
The DNA here is from genome assembly GCF_032062135.1 of Pyxicephalus adspersus. Taxonomy (NCBI): domain Eukaryota; kingdom Metazoa; phylum Chordata; class Amphibia; order Anura; family Pyxicephalidae; genus Pyxicephalus; species Pyxicephalus adspersus. The sequence continues at coordinate 142,052,503 of NC_092859.1, read as the reverse complement.
TCATCTTTGTCTTTTTTCATGAATCTCTCTTGTCATCAGTTTGAACACAAGGGGTTTCTGGAGTTCAATTTGAAAATGGAAGGAAGAGAATCCAAAGAAGTCTTTGTATGCCACAAACAGAATCCAATGAATTTTGCGGTCTCAGCAATCCTCCTTTATTTTGGCATACAGTGACATGGAATAGAGTAGATAAATATATGCTGAACAGGTAGAGTTTTGAAGATCTGTGGACCGGAAGATGTATGCTTCTTTGCAAATGGGCTGCACTTCACACATCCTCCAGTCCTCTTTAAGTTGCAAAGGAATCATGAACCTTTTTTAGCCAATCTGGATTCTGATATTCCTACTTGTATCAAAGAGACTTCCACATTTATGGAACTTTCAGCTATTTATATATATATATATTTATATATACATTATAATGCCCCTAATACATCTCAGTTCTTTCAAAAGAGCCTTCAACCCTATTTCCATCCTTCATCCTTCCCACCAATGATTGTTTTCTTTATTTTTCTATTCTTCTATCTCTGACTTTATTATCCACAATTTATATTTCCTCAATCAGTTTTACCACTATGTCTGTCCCTGTGTCTCAGCAGTTCAACTCTAAACATGAATATATATAATGAGAAGTGTAACACTGGGTTGGAGTTACTTTCAAGATGCTACACTCAATACCACTTGGAAATGGGGAAAAAGGGCTTGGATAAGGCTTTATGAAAATGTGGCACAGCAGGTTCACGGCTCTATATCTGGTATCAAGGCCCGGAATGTTTCAGAAGGAACAGGTGGGGCAGAAACTGCAATCCTCTCCCAGGACAGAAATCGAGAATTGCTAAGAAGCACCAGGGTAATGGTAAAAGGGAGTCAACGGGAGTTGAAGGCCAGGTGGATCAGGGAAAAAGGTTGTGTGCAGCCTGCATGCAGGGAAAACCAAAGAGGCATGTATATATATATATATATATATATATATATACAGGACAAAGATTTCCTCTTCTATTTCAGCAAGCATAAGGATGTATAGGCATGCCACATGTAATTTGCCTGAAAATAAAGTATCAAGTGCTTGCAGCTTGAAAAATATTATAATGAACTCATGAATATTATGATTAATGTAACGTTCAATGTAAATCGTATTTGTCTGCTTATTAAGATGATGTTCCACACCTGCACTTACATTAGAAATCAAGAGTTAAAGCACAATCCAGAATGTAAAAAATTGTCTGTTTATTGCTAGGTAGAAGTGAAAAAGATCTTGAAAGAGACTTACAGCACCCGCCACATCACCAGATGGGATAAAAGATCTTGTCTGCAATGCTTCTTTCAAAACAAATGAGCATGAATATCAGTTTCACATGGTTTAGCATACTACGATAGCTATGACAGCTTTAAAGATATTAAACATAGACATCATTTCAGATTAACACAAAATACAGATATACAATAAAAGTGGGATCTTTATGGTGCCGACATCAACCAATGAAAAAAAAATTCTAGTGCTAACTCCTAATTATTCTTTCACTCTGAAAGCTGAGAGGAAGACAAATACTATCAATCTCTAATTGATAATAATTTATAAATTCTTAATACAATAAAATTTATATATATAATATATAATATATATATATATATATATATATATATATATAATCTATGATACAGGCCGTACTATGGCCAACATTAGACAAAGAATATGAACAGTAGTAAAAAAAGTGAACTTTCTTGTGGTTGAGTTTGTATAAGGATGTACTATTAGTTTTCTAAATAGGCAAACTGCCCCATGGCATCCACATTTATATGTGGTTGTGACTGCAGCTGCCATCCGTGTGGCAAAACAGCAACCATGCAGCCAACCATGTAGTGATTCCTGCTTTCAGTAACTGCGAGTGAATCTGCAACAGCTGAGTGCAAAATATGGTCCCCATTCACACCACTAAATCAATGGACTGTCCTGTGTCACTTAAAGGGGAAGGAAAAGGGAAGAAACGCCCCCCTGAGTGGAGTCATAATGCCAGAACCCACCCACTCTCCAGAGACCAACCCACCCACTATCCTGAGCCTGTGATCCGTACGGGAGACATGGTCCACGGCTATAAGCGGCGAGCCCCCCTAAGCGGGGTCCTTCTCCTGACCACCCTGAGGGGTGCACTGGTCAGAGCCTCAGACCACCACTGTGGTTGGGGAACCCTGTACTAAAGGGTATCATCTTTTTTCCCCAAGCTGAACAGGAAAACTGAAATAAATAAGACAAAGAGAAAGAGAGAAAACAAAAGAAGATTAGGGAGAAGAAGGTAGCGACCTTCACAAGAAAAGTGACAAAGGTTCTAATCCTTCCTTTCCCAACACTCCAGGTATTTGTGAATATTTATCCTTATTTTCTTTCTGGAAACATGCTGGAAATTCAAACCAATAAACCAATTTTCCTAGAAAACACACATTTTATAATAAAAAATATATAATTACAAGAATAGATTGACATTGTAAAAGCATAAAAGAAAATAAAAAGCAAAGAATATACCACAAGGACACTGGGTTTGCCCGAGTAGTGTATTTTTTAAACGTGAATGGGACAGACTTTTTAAAACACCTCTCATGCTCACAGAACTATTACAATGAAAGAGATGAATGGATAGATCACAAAGCATTAGTACTAGTCAGGGAACATTGCTATTTCCTTGCTTGCAAACCAAGTGTCAATCAAATCTCTCTCTACAAATAGTACTAAAAAATAATTAACTTACAAAAGAAAAAATCTGAACTGGAATGATAAATCCAGGTAGGAAATTGAGCGATATGAATAACTAGACAGAGCACGGAGTGGCAGGGAGAGATTCTGTATTGTGCAATAAAAGATGGCACAGTGATAAATTAGTGCTCGCTACTGAAATTGATTGCATTGTTGTCTCATTCAGTACAAGTAGCAGGGAGGCAGATATTCTCAAACACTTTAATGACACATTGGAGACACCTATCAGGTTAGCCTCTTATAATACACTCAGTGCTCTTTATTCAACAAAGAAGGTTTACTCCGAGTACTTGAATGGAAACAAAAGGCAAGAATCTGGACTGTTCTATTCTGTTCCCCCCACATGTCTCGTGTAGCATGTACACGACAATCCCGGGAGCTTGAAATGCTTAAATGACAAATGTAAGTGATTTTGTCTTCCCAGTGCTAGAATATATATCTTATTCTCTGAGGAGGTAACTGGCATCGTAGAAGGTTAAAGAAACATCAAAGCCACCTTGAGGCAATTGTAACTGATATTGTCCAATAAACTATACAAAGTTTATTGCTAAAATTTTGGAAAATGTTTGACTTTCTGCTCTTACTTCTGCAAAAGTTAAAAATGTCATTTCATGGATGAGGCAAGCTGTGGATATAAAGAAGTCAATTTGATCTACAAAGAACTAAAAAAAAGTTTGATGCAATAACTAATTTCTGCAAGAATGTCTGCTAAATTATGGTCTGATCCTTATCTCAGGCCCAAATATAGTATACCTACTTGAAATACAAATACAAACATAACTGTAGATATGTGCATTTAATACCCATACTGTTAAAAAATATTTTGTCCAGATTGGAAAAAGCTGCTACAATGTTATATTTATTCAAAGGAAGATGTCTTAACCATGAAGCTCCATCAGCCTTAAAACACCATTCACCATGCTTTTTGGTTGACAAGATTTTGTGTTGCTATGCTGTTTTTTTACCTTTTAAACCACTTGTTAGATTGGAAAGAGCAATCATGAAGAGTTTACAACAATTCAGGTTTGACCTGTTCTTTTTTTAAAACCTTGAACTGCACATTTCTCCTAAAGATTTTCATAATTTGTCCACATAACATACCATGGTCCTAGGTGCACTGTACATCTAGGTGGCCTGTGCAAACTTGTGACATGACCACCATTTAGAGACCACAGTGGCCCAAAATAAAAAATTTGGACAAAGTCACGGGACAACCTTGATATTTATTGAAAAAATTTCTACAATTGAGGAAGGTCCCTAATGAATGTCAACAGAGGAGGGGGCGCTTGTGGGTCCTGATTAATGTGCCAGCAGAGCATTCTGGGATCTGTAGTATTAGCAGTGCATGGACTGTCTACTGACGGGTCAGCTCTAGTAGACATTTGGTATTTTCCTGCGGGTCAAATATAATTACAGTGCGGGCCAGATTTGGCCCACGGGCTTGAGTTTGACATGCCTGATTTAGAAATGTGGGCCTGATTTAATAAATTTCTCAAAGACTGGAGATGAGATACTATCATGGGGGAACCTTGGTAATTCAGCAAATTTAGGATGATTTCGGTACAGGACTGAAAAATTTTTGGAACTAATAACAAATGATTTTTAAGAAATTCATTCCATGTTTGCTTGAAAACCAAGGTTCTCTTCAGTCTTGGAAATCTCAGGGCCTTTGACTCATTTAAAAATGCCCTAGTTTGTTGAATAGGTAATATAACATGTAACATATTACCCAGCACTTTACAAAGTCCATAGTAATGTCACGGACAGTCCTTCAAGGGGTCTCACAATCTAATGTCCCTACCATAGTCATATGTCATTAACATAGACTAAGGCCAGTTTTGGGGGAAGCCAATTAACTCAATCTTTATTCAATCATTTTTGGGGATGAAACCGCGGTACCCAGAGGAAACTCAAACAAACACAGGGAGAACATACAAACTCCTCAGCCATAGTGTCCTGGCCAGGATTTGAAACAGGAACCCAGAGCTGCAAAGACAAAAGTTCTAACCATTGAGCAGTATAACCCTCAGATCTTTATACATTTTTTGCAGCATTTTGTTAGGATTGTATTAGGATTATTCATCTGTTCTTCATTGTCTTTGCAATCTCTAGGGCCATTTTTATTATGATGACTCAAATTATCAGACCACATTTTATGAGGCATTCATGAAGCAAGCCTGGTAGTTTCAAAGGGTTAACAAAGTTTGTCTTGCAGTAGTAGATTATAAATGTTTTTGACGACATGAGAATTGATTTAAATGCAGATTTTGGGTCTCATATAAACAGAAATTTCCTGGCAACAATTTTAATAGCTTGAGCTTATTTCAGTACTGGAAAATCACACTCTTGCATATAATGAAGAACAGAAAAGCAGGCATTGCAAAGAAAAAGGCATAAAATTTGGAAATGGCAACAGATAACTATTTCCCAAAAAGATTCCTTAAATATGAATGTTGTTGAGTTTCCTGCTCAGATTGTATCCATCATTTATTGTTGTGATGAATGAAGTAACATCAGTTGCTCAGTAAGAATGCTACCTCTCCATCCTGCATACATATGGCCATTAAAAGGTGAAAATATACATTGTAATGTAAAACATAAATGTGAAAATGTGGCACTGCATACAGATAAAATTGTGATACCAAATATATTGTTGTAAAAATGTTGATGTAAAGGAAAACTTAAAGCCAGAGTAAAGTGGGAAGAAACTCACTCACTTTTTCTTTCAAAGATCCGTCGATCCCTTCAGGGGCTTCCTGGATCAGGTCCCATGTCATCTTGGTATCTTCCTTCATTTCAGCGCAGAGAAAATGGTGGGTGTCGCCATCTTTTTTGCCCTTCCTACTACAATACCCAATCTCTCATTCTGCAGGTGCAAGATCAGGTGACAAAGATGGAGAAAAAAGAGTGTCAATCTCATTGCGCATGCGTGAGATCAGCAATTTTCTATGTATTTGAAGAAAAAGCTCTTTGTGCCCTATCTAGGGCATGTGCAAAAGGAGCAGCTAAAAGCCTCCCGGCATCCATGATGTATGTGTACCAGGAGGTGCTGCACTGCCTCAGCGATCAAAACAGAAAGGGGCGGGATTTTTAAAGAGTTTTAGAAGGTAATTGTCTACCCTTTTATGTAAGGAAAAAATTTAGTTTAGGTCCACTTTATGATGCCCTACATGATATACAAAGTGATAATACAAGCCATGGACCAACTGCCCCTTTTACCCCCAGGGTCATTCCTCCATTATCCATTATACATTGCAACTAACCAAATCATCGTCCTCTTCTAATCTGCATTGCATTTCAGTTGGTTGCAAGGGACAACAGCTCAATTATTATACATCAAGTCCACTGTACCTCCTTTTTTAATTTTTTCAGAAGAAGTAGTATGATGTGTATTCTAGAAGCATGTCTTCCAGTGTCATTTTTGAAAGATGGATGAAGCTTTCCTACACTAAGTGTAAAGCCTTTTTGTTCCACAATATGATATACAACCAAATTTAAATGGACACATGTCATAGCAACTGTTACACTATCTTTATTGTGAAGAATAATAAATGACTTCAATACTACCATTATCTAAATTTAACTGAAATGTACTGTTCCTGTCCTATTTCTTCAAAAAGCTTGTTAATATGCAATCACCTGGTACAACTGCAAAGTTTTTAAAGGTCAGCCATGTTTTATTCATAAAGGGTGGTTTTCTGGAAGGAAAAAGGTTATGGTGTCATGTAATACCATATTCTGATAGAGGCTGTGTTTAAAAATGTATCTTTTAATGGCCACAAGAAATTAGGATGGGTTTAAAGGATTTGAATAGATTCCAAGCAGACAAACAGAGGGAATAAAGAGGCTTGTAATGGCACACAGATGTCAGCACAATGACAGCCTCCATTTTTTTTTGTAAAGTGTCTTTTGATCATTTTTGATATACAAATAAACAACAGGAAATTTTTGTAAGCAGTATTCTTTAATTGAATCAACAGAGTTGGATTTGGGCAGCACAGGAGCTTTTTTTTCAGAGCATGGAAGGGTCAGTATCTCTGTGCTCCTAACTAGGAAGAAGATTCAAGGTCAGCATCACCATTGTTTTTTTAAAAACTTCATCCATTTAGCTTTTTTCAAGCAATTTAGGCAGAAATTCAAGCAAACAAATGTTGCTGTTTAACAATAAGCTCATAGCCAGTGTTTACTTTGCCAACAACTTTGCACATTCTTGCCAGGCTTCATTATAACTATTGCAAGGTACAGCAACAGAATTTATATAGCACCAACATATAATGCAGTGCTGTACATTAAATTGAGGTTGCAAATGACAGTCAAATACAAACAATGAAACATCGAGGCGAGAATACTGTTCAGAAGAGCTTACAATCCAAGAGGAGGGGGAAGTACCATACAATAGAAGGAGGGATATGGAATGGTGGGTAAGTAGTGGGGGTGTAGGAGAATGAAGACAATAGGTAGGCAAGTTTGAAAAGATGGGTTTTAGGGGCTCTTTTAAATGTGCAGAAAGTAGGAGCAAGCCGAATAGGACAAGGGAGACCATTCCAGAGAGACTGGGCAGCCATAGAAAAGTCTCATAGCTGTGCATGGGATGAGGTTATCATTGGGGTCATTAGTATGTTGTTGGAGGAGCAAAGAGAGTGGCTAGGGGTATATTTTTCTATCACGTCAAAAAGGTAGGTTCCATTATGGTCCCATCTGCAAATTTAGGTTTATTTCAGGTAAGCTTTAGGTACCATAGAACCTTATGTAGTGTGTTATTAGTTGGAAACTATTTAAGATGCAAAAATAACGAATTTGCTAACTTTCTCTGCAGATGCAACTTTCCTTAATCATGTATATGTGATTGTGGCTTAATGCTCCCATTTTTCTCATGATTTGTGACACTGCCTGTAATTTTAGGTAATTAGACTGCACTTCCAGCTCACAATGTAAGTGATTTCAAATGTTATTCCAACCTAGCCTTATTACAGACCCCGTATGCAAAGTAAAGGCTTTGCATAGGGCATATGGCACTAGGAAGGGCCACAAAGTCAAAATGCTCACAAAGGTTAGTACTATGTGGATTGCACCACGGTAGTAAGATTTAAGAGATACCTTTTTCATCAGATAAATTATTTTAATTATTCACATCTCTTTTGTAGAGAAGTAGGACACTTAGCAGAAAGTATGTAGGCAAATAACACAGCCTTGCCACATCCCTATTCTGCGGTCCTCAAAAGATATATTTGTTTTTTTTCAAAACTACTTTTCTTTAATATTAGATTTTGAACATAAAATATGAACTTTAGTGCGAAATAACTATTTTTCAATAGTAAAAAAAAAACATTTTAATGAAGCATATAGATTCAATACGTGTTTCTCAACCAGGGTTTCATGAAACATCAGGATTCTTCCAGAGGTTGTTAGAGTTTCCTTGAGAAATTAGTGCCTCTCAGGTCAGTTTAACTGATACCAATGATCTTTTGGCTATCCCCATGGCCAACAATGTAAGAGGAATTCTTCCCATTGACCACCACATAACACTAATATACTGTGAGCTGTGGGTATAGTAATTATAGCAGGGGTACCCTGAAGACCTGAAAGTTATTTCAAGGGTTCCACCATTTTAAAAAAACATCAAGAAAGGCTGGATTAGAAGGTAAGGGGATAGAGCGACTTGACTCTAAAAGGAAGGACAGGAGGGAAATTTGGGAGGTATGACAAAAACTGCCTCCCATACCTCATTTTTGTAACATACTGTCCTTTCCAATACTACAGATGATCTTTATACATTACATGTGCTTATACAGAAAAAGAAAAAATGAAAATTATCTTGACATTTCCAAAAGATTTAGCTTGTATCTCTACAACATTCATGAGAATGATCTGGTTACACAGCCCAGTTACAGCACCTATACATGAAATTACACATAGGCTCACTTCTGAACTAGGAGCCAGAAGTAATTATTTAGCAAAGAAAATATAGTTGGGGCTATGCATTTACTCCCCTATGATTCCTGTTCTTCATCTTTTGCCAAACATAGCATTCTACACAGGCTTTTGGTTTTTCTCTCTCCAAGAAAAAACAATAACCAGATAACACAAGAGAATATCCAGAAAAACCCCATTTCGTATTTCTTCAACATCACCTAATTGCTAGGGTGTAAAGGAGAAAGGAGCATAAAGAAGACTATAAAGGAAAAAACAGAAGGGTGATTGCTATTCCGCTAATTCCCAACACATATTAGACTTTGAATTATTTATGCGAGTGTTCATGTGCCTGTTGGATATGAACTTCCATTAATAAAAAAATAGAGAGGACGTAGTTCATAAAGTAATATCTAACACATGAGACAAGAACCTAAACAAATGCTTTGCAGGATTGTAATGTCTGAAGGCTGTTGTGTAAATACTGTGGAATATTGTCTAAGTAAAAAAAAGAATGCATTCAATCTATTTGTTTCTAGCACTCATAAGAGATTCAGCAGACAGGCAAAGACATTCCATTACAGTCAGCGATTGGCTGCAACCAAAAATACACCTCCTTTCTGCTGCCTTCATTAAACAACATATCATTACCATTTATATGAAATAACACAGAGACTCTTAATCCAAAGGAAAACCAATTGCCTTAGGGGATCAGGGAGATTTTCCCCCTGTTGTACCCTACTTTAAAAGGGTTCTTTTTTCACTTTTTTGTTGATTGTATATGAGTATAAGGTAGTTTTATACCCAAATACCCACATTGCCTCTTTGGTTACAATGCCATTGGTCAAATGTTCTACTTCAGAAAAGCTGTTCTGAAATTAAACTTTAAGCCTTTTAATTCCTCTGCCCACTGTGTACAATACCAGGCTTATAGGAACACTGCCAAGGCTTGTATTAATGAAATGTATTTAACTGCTACTAAAACCGGGCTTATAAGGTTATCAAAGTAACCAGCAGTAAGCGATTCTATTGGTAGGTGGTTGTTCAAGGGTCAGGACACTACTAATATCCACCAGCTAAAAGGAGCACCCACAGCCATTTATCTTGACAAACTTACAAGCACAATATTTGGATTAGTTTCAAGCATATAACTAATGCATAGTTACATGCAGGTCTGGTGATTTAAAACTACATAATTGCAATAAATATATGATATACTGCATGGGCAAATGTTTTTAGACAACTAACTTTTTCCCCTGTGTAAGTTTATTGGACATCCTAATATAAAACCATGGTCATTAATAATGCCACCTCTTTCCTGTTACTAGGAAAAAAAGATTCTTCTGGAAAGGCTTTCCACAAGATTTTTGAGTATGTTTTGGGGTATTTGTGCACTATCATTTACATATGTTGGATAAGTAGGAATGAGGTTAAGGGATGACCTGAACTTCTACTGTCGGATATTTCTGCAAACTTATTGAGCTGCTGAATTGAAGATTTTCTGTTCTGAGCAAATGTTCTTAGGCCACTTTATTTTACAATCAAATGTTCTTGAGATATTTGCTCTTCCTCTTCTATTTTATCTCAAGAATGAACCCTTCACAAACCAAAACCCAAACACATTCACCCATCATTATGGATTTAAAAAAAGCCTGTTCAACTACGTTCAGGAGACTGCTCTATTCAGGACACATATGTTCCTCCACACCAGATTTAAACCATGGTTGGTATTCAGTTATGCTGGAAATGTCTCCTTACTTTGAAGGTGTATGGTGTATTGAGTTGGTATTGCTTTACAATGCTCTGTTGGAGAGATTTCCTTTCCCTGCTCTAACGGAAATCAGGACAAGGGTTCTAACCCTTCCCCACTTTTTTCAAACTTTAAAAGATGCATATACATATATGTCAATATTTTTTCTTTCATTTTGGATAAGGTAGTTAAGAGGGTTTTACTTCCTGTTCTATAGCCTCAACAGAAAGTGAATCCATTGTCAAGGAAAACTCCTACTAGACAGTCAATGCTATGGAATCTTTCCCCTCTATGACTATTCAGGTGGCAATTCAAGTTTTGTCTTTAGTTATACTTTAGTTATAACATATCTTTTATGTGTTTGAAATGTTACACAACCATATACCACCAAAAAAGTAAAACAAAAAAGTTAAAAAAAGTCTTCATTCTCGTACTTTACAGACATCTTCCACAAACCAGTTATATCACTCTAATACTTTCTCATGTGTCCAAGGCTCTCTCCTTGATTAGATAGGGTGAGTATCATTGGCCTTTGAGTAACGTGAATGTGGAGATGGTGACACAAAATGCAGAAAATCTGAATCAGGGAAAAAGGCTGTCATTTGCAATCCAATCCAAAAATGTGCATGTATTCATTTGCCTAAATTTGTTTTTACTTCCAGCTTGCCTTGTAATTTGAACATGCCTGAACCAGAAATCATAGCCAGGAAGATCACCTTCTTTCCATTGCTTTACTACTTTATGTGTTACCCTTCTGCTCATTAGACAGTGTGGGGTCTAAAATATTGTCCAGTAAGCATACTGAGAGGTTAAACAGAAAACCTAAGAGCTGTACAACAGATTATGGAATCATGAACCAGTGTTATGCAGGCGTGTGAATTATCAGACTGGCTTAACAAAATAAGTATTACTTTAAAAAATAAACCATTTCACAAATATGAATTTAAATGTTGTATATAGGCATCAGGGACAGTCATAATATTGGGCCGTATTTTGGTCTCCAATCGCACCCTTCGAGACAAAAGAAGATGAGATTCTCAAGTTGACCTACGGTTCTCCAGGCTCTTGTTGCAAGATCAGACAATGAATAACAGCCCAAGACCACAGAATATACATGCTAATGGTGGTTCTGAAGACCCTACTCAAACATAAGAAATAGGAAACAGTGAAAGGTGGCCATGATCATCACGAGCTTATGGCCAACATTAGGAAGTGGTGGAGTTTTGTAATTGCTGTTTCTAACATCATAAAACCTAGAAAGAACTCCGGGCTCCTCTGTTTTTTTCTTGCTTCAATATTCTCAATTATCAACATTTGTCACTAGATTTGGCCTAGACCTCACATATATCTTTATAGGAATTTATGCTATAAAAACAGCTTACACATCCCCTGAAACATGATTATTTCTTTTGCAGCTGAACACAAAACACACACAAAACTCCATGAATGAGAATGAGTTAATCCTCTTGCAGGATATGTGAAAATATAGTTAGCTTAACTGTTACAACTTGTCCAGCTAAAACTTTCTTCATTTAATCCGTAAGACTCTGAAATAAAGTAGATGCAAGTTCCAAGAGATTTGGCATGGACTCTCGTTGACTCACGGTGTCATGCAGAAATCCTTGTCACTGAAAAATTAGGATACATTCCTCTTCTGGTTCTTGTATTGGGAAGATGACGATAGCACACTCAACAATTCACATGGAGAAGGTGATACATAAAGATACAAGCCCGGGCTGTGAACATGAAACGGATTAGGCCTTTTGTGAGTTGCTGCCAAGCACAACAAACGCATCTTTACATCCCAGCCTGATGCAGTTCACATGTGATGACGTTCCAGTGTGGGAAGTAGTGAGATGAGACGCATGTGTTTGTATTACACATTCCTGTTAATTTTATCTCAGACATTTTTCCTCTAGTTCTTGATTTTTTTCAACTGTATTAGTCTATAAAAAAAAAAGAAAACTCAGACTTGTCACCTACCAATGGCCTTATTGTCTATTAGTGATTTATTAATAAATTTATATTTTCTGTTTCTGATCCTAGAATCAGGAACAAAATGTCAGGATGATAAGATCACACATATCTCAAACATTGCTGGCAACATTCTTGGAAAAATTTCCATGTATGGGGATAATGGTGGCTTAGTTGGTGATGTACCTTCCAAGGCAACTTGTTTGATTCCTCCTGCCTGCCAGGACATGAAGGTGGAGGACAGTTTTCAAGATGCCAAGATTGTCCTGGAAAAGAGGTTCACTTAGCACTAATATAATTTTGTTTGGTGGACCAGGATATAAACTCTGGTGATTCATTTATATTTAAGTAAAGAGCTTTTTTTTCCCTTACATCTAATCTTTTAAAACCATTGTCACTGTGACTGGTAAGTTGGTGGAAATCTTTCTAACAGAGCAAAGTTTAGAAGCAAAAAAAATCTATTCTTTTCTTCTTTTTTCAAAACTAAAAAGAACATTTTGGTTTGACATTAATAGTTTGATTTCCCTCTGATTGTTCTTTCCATAAAGTCACCTACCCATTAACAGATTCAGTAACCCATTGATTAACAATCAATATTCCTTCCCAATTAATGGATAATCAAACAAGATTGAAGGTAAAAGCTTAGACTTACGGCTTTCTCAATAAATTGAAGTCTCAGCCTTTAGTTCAATTTTGGCGAAAAGAATAGGCAAGCAGATGGATACAACTACTGGCTACTGAGTTGAATGGTTTGCACAGGAAATTTCTATAGGTGTTTAATGATTTTGAAAGAAGTATATATGTTATATTGTAATTCTTGGATTCAATGTCATCAGTAAAATCTTATTACTCTGTATCCTTAGTGACACTCATTGTATGCAATGTACTATTTTGGTTGTTTTTTCTGTTATGGAGTAATTGTTGATACAGCTGTGTGTAGGAGATGAAGCTGTGTATATGGAATGTTCTCTTAATGATTCTCAGACACAGCTGCATTCTGTGTATCCTGAGAAAGGAAGAATTGGTAATATATTTACAGCTAGTACAATGGCTGCTGAATACATACATAATAAGTTAAATTTACATCAGTGGCTATTTTTCTGTATGTTGAGTGTTACCCATAACCCCACTTTTTACTTTAAATAAAAGGACAGATAAACATTTTTATATAATAGTGTGTGTGTATATAAAGTGTTTTTTTTCTAAATACTTTTGTTTTTAAGTGAGGACTCTTCTCCGAAGAAGATGATGGTGCCTGCTGGTTTCTCAGCAAAAAAAGAATCCAAGATGGCATTGGAACAAATGGGAACCAGTTGTAAAGGGATCAATGGCTCTGCGGAAGCAAAGGTGTAATTTTTTTATGAAAGTTTTTAAGAGGAACCTGCCATTAAATGAATACTTGCCACTTTTTGTACCTTAATGCTTTGCTTTCATATAAGTGAAAAACTCCCAACCTGCATACCAGTTTGGGGTCAGTAGAGAAATTGGAGGATAATCATAACAATCATTGCAACTAATATAGCACAGGAGTTTCTCAAATGACAGGTGTCTTGTAGGGTGGTGCAATATATATATATATATATATATATATATATATATTTTTTTTTTTTTTTTTTTTTTTTAAGCAAAATGCTTTGCTAAGAATAAATCAAAGACAAGGATATGATTTCTGCATTAGGTGGCTCTTAGCACATAATTTAGGATCAATGAGACTGAGCAAAAAGCAGCCCTGGTTTGTCCTTTCTCAGATAGTTTAATTGAGTGAATTAGCTAAATATCACATGCTCTACCGAAGTCACATTACTTTTCAACACTTCAGCAGATCTGGCACCCTGACCAAACTGGCTGGAAAGTACAGCTGAAAAAGTTAGCTGAACAAACAGAGAAGGTTCTCCTTTTAAAGCACTTTCTCTCTTCTTAGATGAAAGGTAAATACGCCTTAAATGTGCTGCCATATTACTTTTCAGCACTTGATTTGCAGCCAGGCTGGCTAGTTTGAGCCAACTGGAAACTGCAGATGAGTTTTTTCCAAACAAACGTGTCTTTGCAGTGTTAGTAGGAATAATTCATTTTAACTGGGGAATCACACCTATTTTACACTTAAAAGATAACCTAATCCTAAAAACTAAAAATAATGCTGCCTAATTACAACTGGAAACTATTTTATTGTGATTTTAGGCAATGTGATTGGTTAATCATCACTGCATACTACTACTTTTTCTTTGTGAAAGATAAGCTTGTTGTAGGGGAATTCATGGGTAAGATAAGCTAAATGTTAAGGTGCGTACACACTTCCAATTTTTATCGTTCAAAACGAACGACGAACGATCGATTGGGCAAAAATCGTTTGTAAAAAAAGTAACCAACGACGCCGACGAACGAGGAAAGTCGTTGGAAACGAACGACCGGACCGGCGGATCGGATTGGACGACGATCGTTGAACATCGTTCGTGTGTACGATCGTTCGTTGATCATCCATGGTCTGAGCATGCGTAATGAACGAACGTTCGTTCACTTTCCTGTCGTGCACATAGTTCCTCTATTGCTCAAACGATCGTATCTATTGTGTGTACAATATCTACGAACGATCGTGTCGTTATCTCTATGTGCAGGATCGGTGCTATACGATCGTTCGTAGATATCGTGCAGGATCGTTCGTCGTTCGTTTTCCAACGATAATAATTGGAAGTGTGTACGTAGCTTTAGTCTATGTACACAACCATTCAGTGTTTGTATTTTTTAGCTTTGGAAATTCAAAGAATGCTCCTGAAGGGGTAAGGTCACCTGGGCGAGCCCCATTCAAGTCAGCAGAATTATAAATGTCAGATAATATTGTATAAACCCTATATCTGGTGTAACAAGAAAAAAAAACACCTAGCATAATATGTATTTAGGCAATTGGTCTAAAACTTATTTTAAGGAGGGTTTGCTAAAAAGTGGTTAGCTTGAAAAAAATTCTATTTTTAAAAAAGGGATCAGACATTCCCTGAAACTAGGAATCTTCCAGGTCCATGTGTTTCAATGGCAGTAATTAATTCCCACTATGGAATGTTATGGTACATAAAGTATTAAACAGCAGCTTGTAGAACCGGAGTTGCCAATCACTTGTAATTTTTTTGTAATATTTTTAAAAAGAAAACCACCACCAAATGATATTTATGATGTCTGATATTCAAATTCAGCTGTTTGCATGAAAGAAACAACTTTTTCTGAACACTGACATTGTGCATGTACAATATCCACACATGCAAGCCAAGCACTGAAAGGGGTTCACTTGCTAGAATGATATAACCACACATGTGTAGATCACCAAACATCCCTGTAGCTGACCATTTCTCTATTCCTGACTTATTATGACTTGTTCTACACTGTGTATCTGGATGGAGGTGGCTATTTTGGCATAGAAAAAAAATTCTATTTTCATGTTAGAAACTTCAGCAGGGAGAACAGTGAAAAGTAGGCATAGACACCATTTTTTTCAACTTCATCAACTTTATTGCAAAAATAACTTAATAACCTAAAATTACTTAAAATAATAATTTACTGGGAAATTATAAAAACAGTTAGCGACTTTTCAACGTAGTATTGTTGCCAAAATTCACTCTGGTCAATTTTGTGTTCAGTTGGCCTTTAAGATGATTTGGAAACTCTGGGGACACCTGCCATCCTATTTAAATCTAATTTTATTAGTCATACTTTTAGTTATACATGTCACCTTCCTCTGAAGAAGCCCGAACTGGGCGAAACACATCAGTATTGAGACTTATAAGCCTGAGACTGTATCTGATTCAATGGGAGGCCCTCCACATCTGAAATCTTTGGGAACAGCAACGAAAATATTTGAATGTGTATAACACGATACTAAGGACTTGACATAACCTTGTTCACCTATCTATGCTTTTGTTTGTAATTTTAGATTATTTTATATACCCCTTAAAATTAAATGATTTCCACTATTGTGCTGCTGTGAAACAATATATCACCCATTACCAACATTGGCCTACTTGTTATATAGGGCCTGATTTATTAAAACTCTCTAAGGCTGGAGAGGATAATCTTTCATCAATGAAGCTAGGTGATCCAGCAAACCTGGAATTAATCTAGTTCAGGATTCAAAACATTTGATAGCAAAGAAACTGCATTTTATATGGCAGAGATCATTGCTGGTGGGAATGGTTAGTCAGATGATATACCTAACCTCATCATATGTAGTAACATCTAAACTGTATTCCAGTAAATTTAAAGGGAAGGCCAGGCACTGTCATGCTGGGGTGGAAAGGACTAGATGATGCTGAATATCCTCCAACCAGGATATGAGAAGGGTTCTATCTGACCTAGCTTCTAGTGCACACTATGGCTTCTATTTATAAACAGGGAATCAGACATCCACTCACACATTCTCTGGTGGGAATCTTCCAGGTTCATGTATTTCAATGGCAGTAATCAATTACTACCAGGGAATGTTTGAAGAAATGTCAGATTCTTGTCAAGTTATGGTGTGCATGAGAGGTATTTATCAGCTGACCAACCTTTCCATTTCTTTCCATCAAGTACTTAATTACTTCCCTATTCCACATATAGCACTCACCTCCTCCAAACACCTGGACACAATGACACTGATAAGTTAGTTAGAAAAAAGAAATATTTGAGGGTAAAGGCACCGAAAATAATGAAAACTGAGTAATGAGCAATGGAAAATCAGCAATATTAGACAGAATGAATATATATGTAACACTATGCAAATAACACAAATAACAATAAAATCATTCCCTAACCCCCTAACCGCTAAGCCCGTAATTTCTCGCACTAAATATTTTTGCTCTTTTGGTTAACCCCGTATTTTTTCGCCTACTCATGATATCTACTAGAACCCTATTCGGACATATTTCTGTAAGTTACAGGTCTACAATTTAAAAAAAAAAATTTCATGAAAACCTGTGACGCTTTTGGAACAGAAATCTAGAAATCAGTGTAACGCTCAGGTGGCTAAAAGCATTGGAATACAAGTGAACCTTAGATCACAATAATAAACCAAAGCAGTCTAAGATACAGCTAGCCATTAAACCTCATTGGCCAAGGTCTGGCTAAGTCTTGGGGCGTCTCTCGTTGGGTCTCGTTGTTTGTTGGAGCCCTCAAACTCTTTGCAGGGAGTATTTGTTATCCAGCAGGAAAGTCAATGAGGAAGAAATATAAAGCATTTAGACTCCTAGAAGGGAATGTTTCCATGAGGCAGCACAGTGGCTCAATGGTTAGTACTTTGGCCTTTACAGCACTGGGTCCCAGGTTCAAATCTCCGCCAGGACACTATCTGCATGGAATCTGCAGGTTCTCCCTGTGTCTGCATTTCTTCTCACATCCCAAAAACATGCAGTAAGGGTAATTGGCTTCCCCTCAGAATTGACCTTAGACTACATTAATGATATTTGACTATGGTCGGGACATTAGATTGTGAGCTCCTCTGAGGGACAGTTAGTGACACAACTATCAACTTTGTACAGTGCTGTGTAATATGATGACACTATATAAATACTGTGTGGTAATAATATTGAGGAAAGTCAGTAAAGAAGCAATATAACCAGGAGGGGAGAACAGTTTCCTTGGACTAGCCCACTCATAGGCCCTGATTTATTAAAGCTCTCCAAGGCTCGAGTGAATACACTTTCGTCAGTAAAGCTGGGTGATCCAGCAAACCTGGAATGATTTTCGTAAAATTCATTAGCTATTTGTTAGCAAATATTTTCAATTCTGTAACAGATCCATTTCAGGTTTGCTGGTTCACCCAGCTTCACTGACGAAAGTGTATTCCATCTAGCCTTGGAGAGCTTTAATAAATCAGACTCCAAGCATTCATGTCATCATCCAGATGCAGTCTCTAATACTTGCTGAATGAATATAATGCTGAATGAAACTGACTTCAGTTACTGAGTGTCCTTAGCCAAATAATAGGTTCTTTTTCCTTTTTGCTTGCTCTCCAGGCATCTCCCTTTCTCCGGACCCTGAATGCTTTCCACCTTTCCTCACTCCAAATGTCCAGTATGCATCTTTCTCTTTAAGGGCCATCAGTCTAAGCAGGAAAAGGTTCCAAACCATAATTTTTCCACTCACCAGGAGCTACACACACTATGGTGAAAGCACCGGTTTGCATCAGTATATATACAGGTATATTGGTATGGATGTGCTCTGCCAGCAACATTAAAAATCCCAATATCTGAACTGTGTTTCATAAATCACAAGGAGCTATACTCAGAACCAGGAGAGTTAGGACAGGTTCAGACCTACAGTGCAAACAACCGATCCCCTGTGGCATCCGATGGCTGGTGCCTTGCCATCCATTTGGCCACTTGCACTCCAATGCTGGATCTGAAAGAAACAGCATGTACAAATTTGGCTGCGGGCAACAGTGATCACCACTGAACTGCTCACTGCTGCCCTTATTCATTCTCCATTGCAATGCAACCTCACCACCAGTATGATCACTTACACTTTGCTATTACTATGGCATAAAGTTTTTTTTATCCCTTTATGTTTTATAAGCTGCAAGGAAAAGAATTTGTGTTTGATAAATGCAAGTTAAAGTATATGTTGAAACACTATGTTTTCATTGCATCCATTTCATGATAGCAATTTAGTGTAACAAGACTCAAGAGGCAAAAAATGTAGTAAAATATTTCACATTTAAATATTTTAGGTTTAGAAAATAATTGATTATGCTTTTAGCGTGACATCTGGGTATATTTTTCTTAATCTCATTATTTTGCCTACATTCGTTTTTATATTAGAGGTACATATGTTATAAACAAGCTTACCCATTGCTTATACTAGCTACTAGATCCACTTAAGGGCCGCTGGTAACTCAACCTCTGAATAGACACAGGAGATCGACTTCTGTCATTGCTGCAACATAAGTCGTGCTTCTGTTAAAATACAGGGATTTAGTAGTTTCCCCTTTTTTCAGCAAAAGTCGACTGAAAAGATTAATTTTGAAAAAACTTTTTGGAATGTTTTAAAGATCTTAAAACTATAAATGGCTTAAGTTTTCCTATTTTATATATGCTTAGTGACAGCACTGGATTTTAGAGGCTTAAATAATACTTTATCTTCGTATATTTCTTGGAACCACATAACCCCTAGAAGTACTAAAGTGGATGGAGATGGATTAGATAAATTAATGGGTACACAGTGCCCTTTCACCCCCACAACTAAAAACAAGTTCAACCTGGGAGCTTAAATTAGAGTTGGCTGCTGCTCTTTGGCCATTAATTCACATCGTATAACTTGGCAGGTTCAGCCTACAGCTGAACTTGCCACGTCTGTGACTCAGCAAGTCATTGATCGGGCAACAGAGGAAACAATGCTCTTGCTCATTCTACTCATGGGGGAAAAACGAGTCTCATTCATTCACAGCACAAAAACTTTCTGACCCGAGATTAAATGTGAGCAAAGACTAGCACACAAAATACTATAAAAAAAATAAAAATCATGTACTTTTAAACCTAAAATGTCTATAGGTATAAATTTCTAATGATAGGAAAACACAAATGAAATAAAAATTAACATTAACTTCAGCAGCAATTAAACTGAATGTACAATGTTTATTATCACTGAGGCCCCTTTCAGCTGTCAGCGGCTCCCAGCTGCCCCTCTTTAACTACTATACTGTTAACCACAGAGCTTGACAACCGCTTTGTCATGTGGTTAAGTGAGGTTGAGCGCTGTTGGGGTTCAGGTGTGGTTCTTGTTTCAGAAGAGGAAAGCCAACCTCACAGCCAGGAGCTTTTTGTTACTTTCAGGAACTTCACAGCAATCTACTTTAATTGCTATTCTTGCAATTCAGTGCAATGCTCCCTTACATTGGGGGCTAGTGGAGCCCTACGTTTTTATATTGGTGGTCAGTAGATTTGTACTGCCTTACATTAGTAGTCACATTAGAGCTCCCTGACATTGGTTAGTAGAGCAGTGCTGCTTTATGTTATTATTACTATTATTAATAAATAATATTTATATAGCGCCAACATATTACACAGCGCTGTACATTAAATAGGGGTTGCAAATGACAGACGAATACAGACAGTGACACAGGAGGAGAGGACCCTGCCCCAAAGAGCTTACAATCTAAGAGGTCGGGGAATTAACACACAATAGGAGGAGAAATATGTAGTGGTGATATATAGGGATGGTTTCAAAAGACAGAAGAAGATGGGTAGGTAAGTTTGAAAAAATGGGTTTTGAGCGCTCTTTTAAATGAGCAGAAAGTAGGAGCAAGCCGAATAGGGTGAGGAAGACCATTCCAGAGAGTTGGGGCAGCTCTGGAAAAGTCTTGTAGCTGTGTGTTTGATGAGGTTATAAGTGAAAAAGTCAGTTTTAGGTCATCAGTAGAGCAGAGAGAGTGGCTGGGGGAGTTTTTTTTTACTAGGTCAGAAAGGTATGTTGGACAAGAGCTGTGTAGAGATTTCAAAGCAAAGCATGAGCTTAATTTGATTCTAAGCTGAAATGGAAGCCAATGAAGAGAACTACAAAGAGAGGCAGCAGAAGAGGAGAGGTGGGAAGGATGGATAAGTCTAGCTGCAGCATTTATAATAGATTGTAGAGGAGAAAGACGGGTTAGTGGGATACCAGAGAGGAGGAGGTTACAGTAGTCCAGATAAGAGATGATAAGGGTGTGTACAAAAAGTTTGGTGGTCTCTGGGGACAGGTAGGGGCACATTTTGGAGATGTTGCATAGGTGAAAGTGACAGGACTTGGAAATGTTCTGAATATGGGGAGTAAATGAGAGGACAGAATCAAAGGTGACGCCAACACAACATGCCTGAGGGAAGGGACGAATAATAGTGTTGTTAACAGGAATATGTCAGGGGCAGATTTGGAATTTGGGGGGGGATGAGTTCTGTTTCATCCAGGTTGAGTTTCAGGAATCGGTCAGACATCCATGATGAGATGGCTGACAGGCAGCATGAGACCTTATCCGGGACTGAAGGAGACAGGTCAGGGGTGGACAGATAGATTTGAGTGTCATCAGCATACAGATGGTACTGTAAGCTAAAGGACGATATGAGACTACCGAGAGATGAGGGGCACAAAGAAAAGAGAACCGGTCCAAGGACTGACCCTTGGGGAACACTAACATGGGAGTACAGCAGGAGGGGAGGAATTACCGTTGAAAGAAACTTGAAAGGAGCGGACGGACATATAGGAAGTAAACCAAGAGAGAGCAGTGTCTCTGATACCAATGGAGTGCATGATTTGTATTAGAAGGGGTTGATCAACAGTGTCAAAAGCAGAGGAAAGGAGAAAGAGCGAAAAGTTGCCTTGAGACTTAGCTCTGATGAGGTCATTGGCCACTTTAGTAAGGGCTGTTTCCGTGGAATGGGCAGACTGGAGAAGGTCAAGGAGAGAGTTGGAGCTCAGGTAATCGGTAAGTCTTTTGTAGACAAGGCACTCAAGAAGTTTGGAAACGTGGGAGAAGGGAACTAGGATGGTAGCTTGAATGTAGGGAGGGGTCTAGTGAGGGGTTTTTCAGGATAGGGAAAATTATGGCATATTTGAAAGGGAAGGTGAAGATACCAGTAGAAAGGTAGAGGCTGAATAGTTCACTTAGGGCGGGGGCCAGGGTGGAGGAATGGGCACAGAGTAGATCAGAGGGAATTGGGTCAAGCAGACAGGTAGTAGATGGAGATGATTGGAGAAGAGAGGGGGCTTCATCCACAGTACCAGAGCTGAGGGAGGCCAATGATGTTTTACAGGTAGAAGGGGTGGGTATGGTTGGAGTGGTTCGGTAAGCAGAGACATCATGTCTGATTTTGTCAATTTTATCTCTAAAGGAGGTATATATGTCTTGGGCAGAGAAGGTTGTTGTGTTGTGGGGTTTAGGAGGGAGTCAATTGTTGGGAAGAGGCTGCCTGGGTTAAAAGCTTGAGAGGAAATGACAGCGGAGAAATAATTTTGCTTGGTGACAGTGAGTACAGTGTTAAAGTTTTGTAGGTTGGCTTTGTAGTCCATGAGGTCAGCACTGAGACCAGATTTTCTCCACTTTCTCTCAGCTGCACGAACAGTCTTTTGTAGCTGTTTGGTGTGATTGTTGTGCCAGGAATGGGGGTTAGCAGGACGGGGGTAGCGGAAAGTGGCAGGGGCAACTTTATCCAGAGCCAGAGAAAGAGCGTGATTGAGTGGCACCTTTATCTGGAGATGTGAATTTAGAGAGGGTGGGGGTTAGAGACGTAAGTCAGCTTGAGAATAGGTTGTGGTCAAGGTTAAGAATATCTCTCTGCCATTGATCAGGTCTGGAATGTGGCAAAGGGAGGCAAGAGTTCGATAGGTTGAAGGTGATAAGGTGGTTATCAGAAAGGGGAAATGGGGAGTTGTCAAGGAGGGTGATGTTACAGAGTTTGGAAAATACCAGGTCTAAAGTGTGTTTGGTGATGTGTGTGGGTCCGTTTATGTTCTGTGTCAGTCCAAATGAGGAGGTAATGGACAGCAGTTTGGCTGAGAAAGGATGGTTGGGCTCATCCATTGCAACATTAAAGTCACCGAGGATGAGGGTGGGCAGGTCATGGGAAAGAACGCATGGGAGCCAAGAGGTTATCCAAAAATTGTGATACTGGGCCGGGGGGTGGTAGACAACAGCAACAAAAAGGGGTAAGGGGCTGAAACGAGGGACTGAGTGGACTTCAAAAGTGGTGAAAATGAGAGAGGGCGGGGTAGAAAGGACTCTGTATGTACAGTTAGGTGGGAGAATGAGACCCACACCACCCCCTACTCTGTTGCCAGGTCTAAAGGTATGTGTAAAGTGCAGGCCTCCATAGGAGAGAGCAGCAGCAGAGGCAGAGTCAGAAGTAGAAAGCCAAGTTTCAGTGAGACCCAGGAATCTGAGATTTAGAAAGGAGAAAGTTGTGTATAGAGGATAATTTATTGCCAACAGACTGCCAGAGAAAGGGGGTAAGTACTTATGGGTAGGGTGAATGGGGATGAGGGTAGGGGAAGGGGGTATTTTGCTGAAAGTGTATGGAAGAGAGAGGCTGTGGGGGAGGCCAGGGTCGGATGAGATGTCACCATAAAGTAACAGTAGAGAAAAATGGTGCAGGAGAGATAATGAGTTATGAGACTGGGGAGGAGAGGGAATAGTGCCAGCAAAGAGAGTGCAGGGTGAATGATACATTTTAACAGATAATTGAGAACCATATGTGTACAATAAACAGGTCATCAGTGCTGAAGCCCAGCCTTACATCAGTCAGTAGGATGTTACCTTTCATTGATGGTCAGTGGAGAATTGCTGCCCTATGTTGGAAGTCAGATAAATATTGCCGTTTTTCATTCGAGTCAGTTTAATGTTCTATTACATTGGTGGTTACTAAAGCACTATTCACAGGCTTTCACAATGCTGGTCAGTGTATTTCTCCTTTAACATGGTGATCAATTAACTTCTCAAGCATTTTAGTTACTTGATAACTGATTAAGGTATTGCAATTGCACTGCTACAATATGGGCCTGATTTATTTCTGGGTGATCCAGTAAACCTGCAGTGGCTTTCTTAAAAATCTTTTGCTACTAGCTGCCAAATATTTCCAATCCTGGACTAGATCCATTCTAGGTTTTCTGGATCACCCATGTTTACCCATAATAGTCTATCTTCTCTAGTCTTGGAGAACTTTATATCAGGCCCAATGGGGTTAGAATTTTAAAAGTCAATTTCCAATGGTAACAATTGTGTCTAACATTGATTAACATGATTGCTGTCTTCATTTGTATCTGCCAGGTTTTATTATCGCCATCAAATATAGTAATACCATGTAAAATACAGAAACGGATGCTGCTTAAAGGGAAAATGAATGAAGTGAGCTGTGTGGAGCTAAATTGCAAACTTCCAAAGTGTTGATAGAGTTCCCCCATTGTTGTAACCTTACAACTGGAGTGTAAAAGATAACATCAACCTGATAACAGATATTATTGTGGCTATCTCAGCTTCTTAGTGTCAGGCGTAAAGGGTTTAATAGATTTTGACAGGCTTTCTATACCTTTCTTGTCACTTTTAAATTGGACACCTACATGTGAGGAGAAGAACACAACACTTTTTTTTTTCAAACTTAAGAAGAAAGGTAGAAAGACTGTGTCCATATTAGTGCGTGAATGACTGCAGGTTATCCGAGCAAACCTTGTGTGTCAAATACCAAAGATATTAATCATTTCATCACAGGGACATGCTGAAAAAATGATAGGATTAACATAGATGTTTTCACTTGCCAGCTCCTTCCCTCCTGCCCTCTTTCTGTCTACCTTTTGGCAGTTCATCTGCAATGTTGAAGGTCGTATGAACCTGTCAGGTCCCGTCTATGACAGGAGGTCATTTGCATGAACCCTACTACCATGATAACAATGCAGGGCTTCAGGAAACTGTCAGCGACTCCGAGCAATGGGATACAAGCTGGAATGAAATAGAATCGCTTCAAACAAGAATTCTATGGATGGTTTTCAGGCTAGGCCTGTGTCAGAAACAGGCCACACTGATATGATTAAGTGCTCCTCAGGGCCTGCGAGCCAAAACTATTATTAGTGTGTTATTTTTCTTTCTATATAGTTGCAAACCTTTGTTTTTACTCTTATTGCAACTGCCTCCTTCTCTCCAAGGTTCCAATATGTATGGGGTCTTTCTATATATTGTAGGTCACCTTGAAATGGGCACAATAGAGTGGAAGCTTTGCTAAAAGATGGATTTTTAGGTTATTTATGTGTAAAGGTGATGTTAAAGGGGGAAAACATATCTGCAAAATATATCACAGGCATATGTAGGTAATATCTTTTTCTTTAATAATTCATCTCCTTCTTAAAACACTAGCAAATAACCAATGGAGCTTAAAATATGGGGCTTAAGATATGGCACATTCTAGGGCTATGTTGGGAGGAGGCAGTATGTTTTTGTATTTTAGAAGAAAATCCAAACACACATAAATATATAAAAAAAAAGAATATATGGTGAAGCAATTTTCTATTTTGTATTGTTTGCATGTTCGATAAGCTAAGTGTCAGCTTTGTGATGAAAGTAAGCCATTTTTTTTGTGTGCCATGCATGATAAGAATTATTGTACATGGTGCATTCTGCACTTTTGTTACTAAGGTCTCCCCTGGTTTCTTTTGAGGCAGTTGGACAGCTATTTAAATGTTTTTTTTTAAAAAAAAACAGTAAATGAGTTTTAAAACAAACTCTCATTGACCCCTATAGCTGCATGCATTGTAGAGCAATCCATTCTCATAATTTAGAGCAGAAGTACCTTCACTTTTAGCAGTTCAGTTCATTCTGCTCCTCCCTCCCATAAAGTAACTTTATTATTATTATTGAAATGTACTCATAAAACACCAACATATTACATTAAAAGAGGTTGAAAAAGATAGACAGATACCAACAAGACACCTGCTCAAAGGAGCTTACAATATAAGAGGTAGGGGGGCTGTTGGCAGCCCGTTGGGTTTCTAATTACTAATGTAAAACACAAAACATGTGCATGTGCCTACAGTGTCCATAAAAAACTGTCTTTATTTTTGGGTTTAAAGTACATTTTAACATGTTCTTAGTTTTGGAGAGAGGAAGGGATAAGCTTTATTTTCTGTCTGTGTTGGCTTTGAGGAAAAGTTTCTGACCCAAAGGCAACAGAGAGAGTGGGATTTCCTGTTACTCAGAAAGAGTGAAAGGAAATCCCAGTTGTTACTGAAACAGGTATCTTGGAACAGGAACTTTGGGTATATATTTCAGTGTTGGTTCCTGGTTCATCTGTGTAAATTGGGAATTCCACTCCTTTGGAGATATGGACAGTAATGAGAAATATCTATCAATTAAAACATGGTGGTGGTTCCACACTTCCCTACTCTATCCAAAACCTAAAAACGGATTTTTAGGGACTTTGCTTCGGTCAATTGGCAGCCCCTGGTAAAAAAAAAAAGGCCAAGGATAAGTCAGAATGTACCCCGCATAGCACATGCACAGCAGAATAAACATAAAAATCAACATATCTAATAAAATCTCTACTTTATTTTTTTGTTATTTTTAGTGCTGAAAAACATATATATAATATGACTATTAAATTCTAAAACATTGTTGGTTAACTATAGTTATAGAAATTGTAAATTGTTTTATTTGTTTTGTGTGTGTGTGCGTTTTTTTTTTTTACAGCTGACAATAGAACAAAATAAAAGCCTGCACTTGAATAATAGGGAGGCAGGCCAGCATTGCATTGTTCCGCATAGTAAATTACTTCATTGATCTTTGAACTTTAAAGCCCTTAGGTTAAATCTGGATTCAATCACATGTGAAATGATCATAGAGATTTTGCTTCAAAATCTAGCACACGTTTTGATTCAGTTTGACAGAAGTAGCACAAAGATGCCAAGGACTATATTAAACAGAATTAGATCCTTTTATGTTTGGATGGTACATCTGTTGGCCCGGGTTTTATTTACATTCCTGGCTCATTCCAGCCAATGGCTGCTTTTAATGTTTGACACCGAGCAGACTACATAAGAAGACAGTTTTGGTGGGTATATTTTTAGTACAAAGGGTAACATAAAATTGTCACACCATTAAGTGCTCCTGTTCTTTTTCATTTGGGGATATGTAGCAGAAAGTAGATGCATAGTTACATGGAATATCTGTTCCCTGCTCTGAGCAATGGAATTTCTTACACATACATTTAGACTTTTTTGTTTCTCTAGTGCTATTTAAAAAGAAAAAAAGGAAAAGAGTTTGTCAGTACAGCATAGTTCACACTGAAATCAAAGCCGGGCGATTGTTTAATGTAAGATTCTTCCTATCCACCCCAAAAAATAAAAAAGTATGATATTTGTTGTCTTATATGACTTAATAAATTTATTGCATCAAGTTTATATTAATTTGTTATTCCTGCTATGATTATCTATGCATGCTTATCTTCAGTGTTAGTGTGCTGCGGGCCAGGTTACCAAAAAATTTAGGACACTGTGGAGAAAACATTAAATGCTTGGGATTTGCATGTCATCCACAATAAATATAAAGAATACAAATAACACTTAAACACATGTATTTATAACTAAAAACATATTAATATTGTGATTTCAATCCAATATTAAAACTTCAATAACAAAAACACTGTATGACATTCTTAAATATGAATATAGTCTGCAGATCTGTCTCATATAATTTAAGTTGACTAATTTCTACACGCTTCTTCAGGCGTGTGATACGACAGAGAAATCAATAATGTTTATCTATAGGAGGAATATTATGGGATGTGGTATACTTTTTTTGAATAGATATATTGAACTTTTTATCCTTTTTATGAGCTTTAAAACTTTTGTTTTAAGACCTTTGCTTGTTTTCTTTGTGTTTATTGTGCAATTGCTGTACACTGCATTGTGGATAGTTGTTACAAATGGGTGTGACTGGGAATTTAGTTTTCCTATAGACTTTATTTTTTTGGCAACCATGATTATTTAACAATAAAAAGATCACATGAGAAAACAGTAAGGGAAGAGTTATGGGGAAAAATGTAAAAGAAAATAGTGCACAGTTGGGAGGGGGAGGGAGTTTCAACCACTCATAACATTAAGCCCTGCATTGGACTGTTTTCTTGACTCAGGGAATTGTAGTAGCAGTGCTTTTTTTAGTTTCAAGTTTGGCCTGCAATTTTGTCTAAGTTTTTAATTTTGGCCCACTGTGTATTTGAGTTTGACACCCCTGGTGTAGTGCCTCCCGCTCATTACCACCAACCCCCCTCCTCCGTAGAACTGAACATCACTCATTTGGTATACTGGATCTTCCTTGATCATTTCCAGTGACATAAATTGAATGTCTGGTCACAGCTTTGCTGACACATGGCTAATATAGAAGACTGGATGACTGGTTCTTTTAAAACTGAGAATTCACAGGAAACATGTGGATGTGCAATAGGACTAAAACCTTTACGATATCTCAATAATGGTAGAGTGAAGCTACATACAGATTACCTAAATCTCCCCCCTTGGGCTTACTCAGTGCTCCTCAGGGGCTGTACCAAAATCAGTGATTAGTTGTTTGCGTATGTTTGCACAGGAGTCTGCCTATTCTAAAGCCAAATTTGAAAAGTCCTATTTCATATGACATTTTGGTCTCTATTTATAAAACAAGGAATCAGACATTGCCCCATGGAAAGTTTCCAGGTCCATGTGTTTCAATACCAGTAATTGATGTCTGAAGAAATGTCAGATTCCCTGTTTTATAAATACAGTCCATTGAATTTATTTTAGGCATTATACTTGCTGCAGAGGTACTTTACTGTGCTTATACTTATATGATTACCAATTAGAATATTTTAAATCTAAACTGCTGACAACTGTTAAAAATTAAAAAATGACATACAGTGACAGGCAGCATACATTTAACATTACAAAATATCAAATGGGAGAAATCATGTTATATATATAGACATACATTTTATAGATTCACTTGGTGCTGTAATTACTACATTCTTAAAGCACAATACAATAAGAAGCATCCAGATCAATGGCTATATTTTCTCCAGGAATCACTTACTGTAGATATCAACAATTCTATTGAACAGCCATTCATGCTGCAATGAATACAGTCCAGACAGAGAGTAAAGTGGGTGCGTAACACCTGCTACTCTGAACCTAGAAGCATCTCATTCTGTTACAAGTGCCGCAGCTATTTGTTCCAAAACTGCTTAGCATGTCTCTTGAGGGAACAACCAAACACAGAGCCAGGTGCAGCAGACAAGACCTTGAACTGTTCAGAGATGACAGTGCAAACCAAAGTTACCTCTAAGCTGAGCTGAGATAAAAAGGTTATTCAAAAAATCTGCACATGGCCTATTGCAGGTCAGGAGTTTTCAGAAAACCCCGCAAATTCGCATTTGCATCGTGTAAATATACAAAACACAGCCACGGTGGATATTTAAAATATGCCAAAATTCTTTATTTATCTGACATATTAATAATGATATACTGTAATATCTCTCCATGCAATTCTTTGTTTACTTATGTAAAACAGTATATCAGGGGGGTCCAAGGCGTCTCATTAACTTGACATTTCCTTGACCTGGTCCCTTTGTTATGTTTGTATAGTTATCAATTTGATTTTAATGTAGTAGCTTTCATTACTATGTATTAGAGCAGGGGTCGGCAAAGTTTTATGGCCACTAGGCCATTTATGGGGTGGGTGGGAGCACACTAGGCCGGACCTGCCCTAATGGCTCTGCCCACCATAGGGAATGCCCCCTGAAGTGAAATCCGGAGGAGAGGGATTTACCTACAGGGAGCTTTCCCTATTTACCACGGCAGCGGAATATCAACGCCAGCCGCAGTAAATAGGGGAGCAACAGCAAGGAGGCGGCACCGGAGCTCCAGAGGCTCTGGCTCTAGTAGTTTCTAACGCCCCCTGGCAGATCCGGAGCTGCGGGTTGCCGTCCAGCGTTAGGCCGGACCGGCCAGGGGGGCTAGGCCTTATCTGGCCTAAAGGCCGGAGTTTGCCGACCCCTGTATTAGAATGTAAAGTTTACCACAGACTGCATCTAACATATCTGCACTCTTTCAGGACTGTATAGGTCTTGACCACATCCAAATTTAGAATATGTACATACAACAAGGTTTCCTTAAGGATAACCAGCCAAATAATGGGACTTTAAAGGTCATAATTAAGCAATTCTCTCTATACATAAAATAAAATCAAATACAGCTTTATTCAAAATCACTTGTTAAAATGTACAATACAGTGTAAGTAAAAACAAGAGAGGAGTACAGCACTGATGTGTATCTCCTTATGGTAAATTCTCTTAATGAGGCAATCCAGAAGTTCTACTAAGTCCGCTTCCTCAGGAAGAGGAGATATCCATATGCTGGGAGCTGGTAATCAAGGTTCCTATCTCATAGATTGTTAAACAGGGCACAGCAGGAGTGAGGCAAAAGGTTGATAACCATCATTTTAGTATAACCAAATATGGGGGAGAAAAGGTTCTTCCCTTTCAAGATGCAGCTCCCCAAATTATTGCTTTTTGGAGAAATTTAAATCCGCTGCCCGTGTATGAAGACTGCGATACTCACCTGAAGAGAATTGCTTAATTTTGACCCTTAAAGTCCCGTTATTTGGCTGGTTATCCTTAAGGAAACTTTGTTGTATGTACATATCTATATTTTATTTGATTTGTAGTGCATATACCTTTAATTGTTACTATCAGAAAAAATGCCATTCAAGTGGTAATATTCTGCTATACACTAAGAATGAATTAACAGTATCCCCAGTATTCTGCATCAGAACCCCATGACAGTATCCCCAGTATTCGCCTCTGCAATGTAACTTTATGACAGTATCCCCAGTATTCTGCTCTACACTGGGACCCCATGGAAATATTACCAGTGTTCTGTCTACAATGGAACAACATATTGGTATTACCAATATTCTCCTCTGCAATGTGACTCCGTGACACTATCAGTATTCTGTTTTATGCTGAGACCCCATAATAGTAGAAGCAACAGATGCTGATCAATGCACTTTCTAAAATGCCCCTTCCATCATCAAGGGGTAATGGAATCTTTTAACTTTTTATTTTAAATGTCCAAAAGATTCAGGTGGATAAGAAGAGACATAATGCATGAGTATACAAGATCTTTCACAGCTATACAAGATCTTTCACCAATATCCTACTCTGAACTGGGACACTATGACAATATTCACAAATATTCTGCTCCTTAACCTCATGAACGCATCACCAGTATCCTGCTTTACAGTGGGACTGCATGATGTTATCACTAGTATTCTGCTTTATACTGGTACCCCATGACAGTATCACCAGTATTCTGCTTTAAACCGGGACCCCATGACAGCATCACTAGTATTCTGCTTTAAACTGGGACCCCATGACAGCATCACTAGTATTCTGCTTTAAACTGGGACCCCATGACAGCATCACCAGTATTCTGTTCCATGGTGAGACCCCATAACAGTTGAAGCAGCAGATGCTGATCAATACAATTTTTCAAAATGCCTCTTCCACCAATAGAAGCTAATGGAATAATAACAATAACTTTGCAGTCCTTGCTTCAACAGAACTTTTAATTTTTAGGGAATTAAAATGTCTGACATGTTCACTTTATATTTGTAAAGTTGAAGAACGGTGTGGATTTTCCTATGCAACTCTCCTAGAAGCTGTGGCTGAAGCTTAGCTGAATACTCGAGTAAGGCACTGGGTGAGCAAGCAGGAAAATAGGGGTAATTAGTATTATTTCTCCAGATGTTACATAAGCCTCTGTAATTAGTATGATCAATTTAATTACCCCACATGATCCCTCCAATTTCACCAGGCCAGTACATTCCCTGTTCAATAGTACCAATCCCTAAAAATGGGGACCCTTTGAACTTTTTATGATTCGACTTTGTATGACATAGGATCCTAAATAGATTTAAATCTGGACCTAATATGTTTAGCTTTTCTTCTGGCACATGGGGTAAAAAAAAAAAAAAAACTTGCAAATTCTTAGAAATGCTTGCATAATGGTGACAAGTGGTTCCAATTCAACCCCATAGAGCCAGCAGGGGCGGCAAGCTGGACAATAGGGAGGGTTTATTGGTAACCCAACTCATAAGAAGTGGACAAGACTGCTTGGATTTAAGCACAGCAAAGACTGTGTGTTGTTAGCTCGAAATTCTCTCCAATTGCTACAAAATTAGAAAGTGGATGACCAGTATCACCCTTAGCATTATGAAGACCTGACTGTACTATAAAGTGTAACTCCAGCCAAATTCTTTTTTTTCACTTTTATTCAACATCTTCTACCTTCAAATATTTCACCAGATTTACGTTGAGTTATTAAAATGAGTCTGGAGAGCTGTGGATCAGACTACCCCCACGTCCTTTAGTACGTCTAGTGGTCGATTAGTTAGTAGGTTGGGGAGTTGTTTACCTTTTTTGCAAAAGCTCCATCTTTGATATTTATGACAACCATTAGGTAACTATATGCCCCTAATAAGATCGGTCTGATGAATTCAGTTTCTGCAAATCATAACAATTTCATCAGAACAAATCAATTCACTTATCAATCGGGTCTGCAGCTGATTCCTAGCAGTGGATACTCGTAGTTTTTAAAGAATTCGAATAATGCTGACACTTACCATCAATTTGTTGTTCTGTGGTCCCTCATACTCCCCTGAGGAAGCCCTTTTTGGGCGAAACGCGCGGGGAGGGAGACCTATTTTGATTCTTGTTTTTTGTACGTTTTTGCTATCTTAGATGTACAAACGGTTGTAGGGTACTGAAAATGTTATGATAGGATCTACATCTAGTGTACGAATACTGTTTTTAATTTAATACCTGTTTCAATATTTACAATTTAATAAAAAATCTGTGTTTTATAAGTGCCCTATAAGAGCCTCTTCTATTTCTTTCCCCTCTAGTCACTGTCTTTTGGCCTTATTGATATATGACTATGGTAGAAAAATTGGGCCTGATTTATTAAAGCTCTCCAAGGCTGGAGCAGATACGCTTTCATGATGGTGAAGCTAGGTGATTCAGCAAACCTGGATTGGATTTTTTAAAAAGTCATTGGCTATTTGTTAGTACATGTTTTCTGTCCTGGACCAAATCCTTTCCAGGTTTGCTGCATCACTCAGCTTCACTGATGAAAGTGTATCCTCTTCAGCCTTATAGAGCTTTTTTAAATCAGGTCCATTGTGAGAAAAAAGGTTGTGAGCTTCTCTAAGAAACAATAACAGGACTATGGCCACTGCAAAACCCATTGGAAGATGTCAGTGTTATTAAAATGCATAAATAAAAATTTATAAGCGCAGGTTTACTTACTGGAACAATGAGAAACCACTATGACCTAATATATATATGCAGTTCAACCATGGTATTGTTAGCTGGAGCTCAACAAAAGAAGGTCAAAGTTCAATGTGTTGCAATATTTTAGTTTTTTAAAGGGTTAAAGAGATATACTTTTATATTTCCTCTGTTCAATTCCAGCAAGGGCAGCATCTGCCACTGGAGCTTCAGGGTAAATGAGGTTTTGCCTGGTTAAATATTTTTCTTTCATTTTTTTTGTTGCATTAAGCATTTTATATGTATTTGTACAGAATCCTATTCAAATGGAGCACAAGAAGGCATACATTAATTAACCACCATTTGTATTTGTACTCACGAGTCTGATCAAATCCAGGCCTTTTAAACAAGATGCAGCCTCCCCTGCACTTGGTTACTGTAAGACATGAGCAAGACGATTTCCTTTTGTTCAGAGATAATGGTCTGTGCTTAGCAAAGTTGATTCAGAGCTTCGACATTAAGTGCATCTTTTTGGCAGCATTTGCAATTTTATGAAATGAGCCTGGGTTCTGCGGCTATTCATTGCTAAAATGGAGCAGTAATCGGGACACGTTATGGCCTTGTGATTGGGGCCCCCAAAGTGTTTTATACAGGGTGAGATGGCGCACAGTCCATTCGTTCTGTTATAGCGATTCTCTCCTCTAAACACCCACAATAACGTTGTGAGATTTGTGGATTTAATTCTCGAGCAATGCTTGGAGACCATTAACGGGTTTCCTGTTATCTGCCAGAGAAAAATACAAGATTCACCTTTTAATTTCCCATATAACCTCTTAATGCTTTCTTACATACTTGCTAAAGTTTTATATGACACTATTAGTGCTTTTTTTTTTTTAATTTCTTTAACAGTTTTGCCAGATTACAATTTTTTTTGAAAAGATAAACACCATATTGTTTATTGTTTTATTTATGTGTTTGTGTATTTGTGTGTGTGTGTTATATATATATAATTTAATATGTTTTATTTAGAAACAATATAATCTTGCGCCTTCAAAAAGACTCACGTGAGTGTGTCCACTACAAATATAAAAATTGTTTATATGTTTTTATACTTCTCTAATCGTATGCCAACATCAATAACTGCATACCATAACCCACTTGGGTCTAACACCTGCTTTCATGGATTACAAATATGTACAATATATATATATATATGTATAATTTCTTTGACCTTTAACTTGGAGCAACCATGAACAAACCATGACTTATCTAAGGCATAAGGGGATCTTCCTTTTAATATTATCCATCCTTTTTTCCATTTTCTGTCTACGTATATGCATCACAGGGATATATAATCTCCACTTACTGCCCATGTAATGGGATAATAATGCAAAAGCACATATAAGGGAATAGGGACAGAGTGTGGTCACTCCATAGCACAGGCTGCCCGTACAAGGACCTTTATGGGTCTATCGTTGAGTCCTATTTTAATAAATATTTCAGATTTATAAAGATTTAAAATGAGTAAAAGATTTTTTAAGCAATCTTTTATAAGATTTTAGTGATCATATAGGCATCTACATCAAGTCCTTCTTAAACAATGACCGCCTATGTGGGACCTTAGTTAATAAAATGCATGTAGAACTAACCAGAACTGTTAGAGATGAGTGCTAACTCAGAAGCCAATTTTTGAAACAGAGGAATTTTTTTTTTATCAGTCTGGGTTGTACAAGTTTTTTTTAAAAGTGGCACAAATCTCTGGGGAAAGGTTAAAACCTTTTTTTATGCGAATCCTGGCCATAAAGCTACGTACACATGGCAGATTTTTATCGCCCGATAATCGGCATCGGCCAATTATCGGGCGAAAATCTTCCGTGTGTACAGTCGGTGTCGTCCATCGTCCGGACGACCGACCTGCCGGATCCACGGACGATGGACGACAGCCGATCGTAATGAAAGGGAAGGGGAGAGCGCGCAGCAGGGTGCCGCTCCGTCACTCTCCCCCCTCCCCTCTCCATAGAGCATGAACGGTGCTGTATGTACAGCATCGTTCATGCATCTTGCAGCCCCTTGTCGTTGGAAAGGATCGTGAAAGATCCTTTCCAACGACAAAAATTGGAAGTGTGTACGCAGCTTTAGACACATCAGAAAACAATAGAAAATCCCTTTACCTGTGTCCTTAAATAGTGTTTGCATTCGTAGATCTTGTCTCTGTTCAGATAATAACAAAACATTTTGGATTTTGCAAACACTTTCGGTTTCAGTCACTTTGGTTATTAAGACAAAGATAGGGGGAATTTTCCAGGGGTTGCAAAGATAGCAATGTAAACCGTAAACCCTTCTCCATTCAATGCAAAAGAAATATTGCTTTAGCTTTACCTTAATAAAGGCATAGCATGTGATGCCTATTCATAAAGTGGCCCTGTCACTATGGGTTTGAATATAACTCAAGGTGCCTGTTTTAGGTGGGGCTTGTAAAAGGATGAGGGAATATTTCAATCAATATAAGAAATGAGCTGAAACTCTAGTTTTATGTGCACATTAGAATACCCTCTATTGGGTTTCCAGATATATGCTAAAAACGTATGCTGGTTGTACATTGCATCGTTCTGTCATTTTTACTTAGAGAAGAACCCACAAAAGTGTAGTGTTCTGTTCTGTAATACATGCAACATCTGCTAAGATGTCAATCTGCAGTGACGTAGTCACATAGAAACAGGGGTCATAATTGGGCTAGATGGCCCATAGGAGCTCCCCTCATGATCACTGTCCCCCAGTAACAGGGGCATTCCAAACATGATACAGCACAGGACAAGGTAGGATGCATAGTGGACATTGGGTGCCGGAGCTGTACATTGAGCAGTAGGCACTATGGCCCACTGGGTAAACACAACAGGCCCATTACTGCATGTGGATTTCCTGTTCTTGCCCAGACACACATGTAGGCTACACACAGCAGCAGGAACCGGAACCAAAAATTCAAAGTCTGGAGGAACAGCTGGCCATGCCACCCGGGGGACAAAGCTTAGGCTATGGTTAGACTGGTGGTAAGATTGCAGTATGATTACCGCTTCCTCATGCCCCTGAACTGCTTTGCTTGGTGGGGCGCTACATGCAGCATCTCACTAGCAGCTGCTTATAGAGAACAATTGAGGGCAGTGTGAGCAGTTCAGTACCTCCCTGTGCTGCCCACTGTATAATCTGCAAATTCTCGTTCTTTAGGAACAAGGTCCCTACCACTAGGAGCCAGACAGAACTGCCTGGTCTTGCTTTGGGTGTAAACATAGCCTTATTTTGATTTTGGTAAGTCCCATACCAGTCTTTAGACAAGCAAAATAGGTAATGACAGTAAATGTGTCATCTATCCAACAAACAGACATCATATAACCTTTGATATTTAGGAAATAATTCACAAATAGTGGATCTTTGTATGAGCAGCCCAAATGCCCATTGTTTAAGTCTGCTGTAGTGCATGTAAATAAAAAATCTTCCTAACGTACAGAATAGACCTAAAATCAAAGCTGCAGTATTTTTTATATAGCACTGCACCACAAAATACAGTAGTGTGTTACCGTATGTTGTGTTGAGCCGTAACACATAAGAATCGAGGTGCCATTTACAATGATTGGTACCGCAGTTTAATTTTGTGCATTTGTTTGTTGCACCATTGAGCACATTATTACAGCCCACTGGTGTACATGGGTCCTTAGGGAACTAAACCACTATTTAAAAAATAATCCCCAACAAAAATAGTTTTCTCATCTATCGGAAATCCCTGTTTCTTATTGGAAAGTGTTTTTTTCTGCACATTTCACAGTTTAACAACTTCAAGTAAAGACAACCGTGAATGTTTCCCATATAAAAGTATGTGTGTCTCTCACACCCCAGTTAGAATCTACATTATATTCCCAACAAGTTCTTTATGGAGAGAGGAAAGACATGATTTCATTTGCAAAACCCCTTTCCCTGGAGGTCACATAATAGGTTAATGCGGATGTGAACTCTGTTTACTGTTAGTGTTAGGGAAAGAGTGGCTTTTTAACAAGTTACTCATAGCTGGAAAAATCCCAGCTTTGCAAGTCGTTCTACAGAGCTTGCCAAGTGCTCATGAGAAACACAAGGATGGGAAAAAGTTCACATTTGCTTTTAAAGACATATTCATGGAAAATGGAATGCTATAAAACACACTATACACAAATAAAATATACTTAAGCAAATGGACAATTATAAAACACCAAATATAAAGTGTTTTAAAAAATTGTTCTGTTTTACGAATAATGTTCTATTTAATGTGAACTTTTCATGGCAAACATCAGATTTCAATTAAACAAGTACTGTCCAGTACTGTTTATCTGGAGAGATTCATGACCCCTGATCGTTAACAAAATGCTGGATGAATAACATTCAATTCAGGCATGTGTATGGTCACCATTATATTAAAAGCACCTTTTTATTAAAGTCCAACTCCCTCCTCCGTGTATTCTTTTATGCTCCATTTCTGACTAGTTTGGGAGATATTCTGCACATTCAGATAAATTCAGTTTCCATTTTTAAACTTCAGCAAGTTGATATTTGAAGTAGATCTGTGAAAACATTTAAACAGCATTGGGGGAGCATTCAAAAAAGTCCATACGTCATAGCGCACTTTTGATGAACTAATCCTCAATTGGGGGTACTTGGCAAACTCTGGCTATTCTATTCTAATATCCGAGAAATACTATAGAAAGAATATGTTTAAAATAGCAAGTTCTATCCCCCATAAGTAAGCATTACTTGGTTTTAAATAGTCCTTCTTCCAGTTTAAGTCCACTTTAGTAGAATTCCCCTCCTTTAGATTTTCTTAGATTTTTTTTTAGATTTGATTACATTATCCTATTTTTAGTAATACTCCTGCTGTCACTGCTGAGATAACATTGTTTGTTACCCTAGATGAAAAGGCCAAAGTGTGGCCTTCCTGTAAGTGAACACCTATTAATTTATTAAACTCATACATTTCTAAAATTATAAACTCATTCGGTCTTAAATAATTTGAGTAGCATTATTTTTCTTAGAGGCATATACATTTACCTATAGGAGCTGACATGTTCCTTGCAGCTTTGGATGAGATGACAATCTCAAAGCTTTAGCACTATTTGGGGGAATCAAGGTTTTTCTGTTTCCATATAATTAAACATGTGGGTTTTTTAATTGGTGGCCTAAAAATGCAGCACACAAAGCATGCTGTAGTAATGGCCTACAAGTTCACAATTTATTATAACTAAAACAGCAAAGTTTTATTACTACACTAAACTTCTCCCCTTTTTTTATAACAGTGCTAGCTAGGTGCTTTCTTAGTTCTAACCTTATGTCAGACTTATTGTATGTTTTGTACATATATTTACATTACTAATCTGACATGATATTGAAATTATGACACCACCACCACACTATTAAAGTAAGCCACCATACTCTACACACATCATTGGTTCTTTTGCTCTTTTCCCAAACGTCCTGAGTTCACCCTTCTGGCTCTCTAGTTGGATTCTGCACACCGCTGTCAACCCAGGGATCCATCTCTGTTCTGAATTGTATCCTGATACCCCTCTTCACCCAGCGAGCCTTAATTACAATAATGTTTTTGGCCAATAAGCTGTTTTTCTCCTGTTGCACTGGTGCTGGAACTGAGCAGCTTATAAATATTAATGAGATCACCAACTGAGCAGGGGGGCACAATAACAATCATGTACCTAGGGCTAATTAAAATAAAAATGTAAAAAATATTAAAACAGAGGAAAAAGGGGCCTAAGCTTAAGGTGGCCACGTACTTATGTTACCCATTAGCAATCCTTGCCTATAAGCATACAGTGCCTAGTGTGTTGTGCTCATTCTACAAACACCAGAAATGTCCAAACAAGCTATGTGATGTGAACTTCATACTGGTGAACCCACACTGGAAATAACATGATGTTTAGGCGGGTGTCTGCATACATTCATGGCCTATAAGAGATAATACATAATTGTCATTACAGGTCCCTCTTAAAGGTATGTACACACTGGGCCTGATTTATTAAAGCTCTCCAAGACTGGAGAAGATAGACTATAATTAAAAGAACACGGAACAGATTTCCTAAAATATATTTACTAATAATTGGCAAATGTTTTCACTTCAAATTTAAGGAATCACTCAACAACAGTTCTCCCATGGTAATCTTATCAAGTCTTGGAGAGCTTTAATAAATAAGGCCTATAGGTAATTTCAACCGAGATGGACTATCATGATAATCTGGGGCAAAAATCTAGCATGTGCACAATGGTCCAGCAATGTTGTTTAGGGATCCCCATGGAAGATTGAATAGGAACGACTGCTGTCATTTCTGATTTAGAAGGACACAGCGGGGTGCCTCCTGCTCATCTTCTCCCCTTCCTCTGATTTTAGAACTGAACAGCGCTGTGTGTACAATGTTTGTTCTATGGTAACTGGGAGAAAACTATGGTTTTCTAAGCTACAACCATTACCTATTTAATGAAGGTAAAACATTGTAGGATATGTGTGTGATGTTAACACAACATCAGATGTCGTTAAAGTACTAATTGGACAGCTCCGAATTATACAGGACAGTAGTCTCGTTGTGAGGCCATTTATTGCTATTGTCTTTAGTTTGTCAAGCTGGCGGCAGGAGGCTGCGAGCCCTTTGCTGCTAGTTCCTGTTACACTGCTATGAAAACATTTGGCTTCCACCCTGTGTCATGTCCCTTTCCTCAAAACCACTTGTTTCCTGGCCTGCAAACTGTGCTCGCTGCTTCTGTCATATCAAAGATCACAACATGAAGTTCAGACACTTCCTGGATGTCTCTGTCAGGGACACAACAATCAAACAGTTCAAATACTGTTAACCATCTCCCCTCTGCTTGTTCTACACCAGGCATCCATCAGGCGATTAAAGGAATCTTGTCAGGCTAGAAATATGGTAGCTGCCATTGCTGATTTGTTTTAAGGTAAAAGCTGGAGGCCATTGTCCTCATCCTTGTGTCACTGCTTAGTAAGTCACTGACCTCAAACAAACATGCAGCCACGGAAGTATCTGAAGCCTTGATATGAATGCTTTTTCCGGGTCACTGACCCACTAAGCACCGCAGCAAGGATAAGGTTGATTTAAAAATAACGAAGCAATGGCAGCTCCAATATTCATATACAGACAGACAAAGTTCAACCCCAGCCAATTCTTAAAAAAAAAAAATACCAATGTTAAAACGTCTACTACCATGTTATCGCTGTCTGTTTCAATTGGTAAAATGTCATCAAATTTTTTAACACCATGACAAGGGTGTCACCAGAACAGGAGGACACTTGTAATAATTGGATATTATAGAGGTTCCAATCTTATGCTTGACAAATGTTAGAAAATATCCTTTTGTTGCTGATTGTGTCCCTTTAGTTCTTGTTACTGTAACTGATTGCTGACAATGTGGATGAAGATTCTAAAGCTATGTGTATGCTGGATAACTGTTATCCAAGACAAATTATTAAAATCATCCAAAAAGAACCCAAGCGGATGGAGGAGGACGCAACAGGGTGCCTCCTGCTTGTCCTCCCCTTTCCATTAAGCTGAACAGCTCTGTGTGCACAGAACTCATTCGCTCTCCGATCACTAGACACAATCACAAAAGATCCTTTCTAACCCAGATTTACTATCTGTACACAACTTTACCCATTCTTATATATGGGCTGGATTTGAGTTTTAGCCTAGATTATACTATGCTCACTGTAAAAAACCAAACCGGTCCTAATGTCACAAAGGATTTAGAATTTAAAAGCACACGTCACAATTAAACTATGTGGCCTTCTGAAAGTATTCCATGTTTTCTTGTGTTGTTTCCATTATTTTGTCCACCTCCATGTGGTCTATGGATATAAGACAACAAATCTTAATCCTTCAGCACACCGAGTCTTTAGCTGTGCTGACAAAAGGGGTTAATAAACCTGATGTTGTTTTACTGCAATATTACTTTTTACTATTGGAGTTAAATGTAGAAGAGAAAAAAAATCACAATTGTACAAAGTGATTGTAAAACATTCTAAACATCTGGTAACTATAACAGCATTGCTGGATAATAATCATTTGTTTGGAGTATGTCACTGGTGCCACTTTCTAATTTATTCACTATGCACTGAAGAGTATTCAAAAATTAAATAATTAGAGATCTCCGGATTCAGAATGAAATTAGCCATTTATATGATATTTATGTTTTTTTTGTAATTTGCTTTAATTTTAGGGGCCATAGGCAGGTTCCGACCACACGATCCTGCGTGGCTTCCCACGGCTGGCACCATGCCAGTAGCTCGGTCACTCATACTGCAATGATAGTTCTTAAAGGTTTAGCATTTGCACATTTTGACAGCTGAAGGCAGGGAGCGGTACTGTATAGCTCACTGACACCTCCATTTATTGTCTATGGAGCTGTTGCCGGAAGAAGCTACATGTAGTGTCAACCAGAAGCAGCAGTTCCTTGGGACAAAGAAGCTGAAATTGCACTTCGACCACATGGCCAGTGTGAACATAGCCTAGACCAGTGGTTGCCAACCTTTTCGGACCTACGGACCACTAAATGCACGGACTTGGGATCACGCATGCGGGGGGAGCCACGTGTCACTCAAAGGGGAAGAAATTTTCCCAAGAGTGATGTCATGATGCCAGAACCTGCCCACTCTGCCATGGCAGGTCAGAGCCTGCGATGAGAGAGTGAGAGGGTTGTGTCCAGCGACACAACCAGACCACCGCCCTGAGCTTACAATCCATACGGCAGTGGTCCTCAACCTTTTGGAGCTCGCGGGCCACAAAATGCATGGACTCCGGACCACGCATATGCGGGGAGCTGTGTGTTACTCAAAGGGGAAGAAACTTTCTCCAGAGTCATGTTATGCTGCCAGAACCCACTCCCTTATCACAGGTCTGAACCTGCAATGGGAGAGTGGTCGGGTTGTGTCCAGAGACACAACCCACCCACTGCCCTGAGCCTGCAATCAGTACTGGGAACATGGTCCATGGCTCTGGCAGGTGCACTGCACCAAGCAGAGTCCTTCTCCTAACCCCGCTGGGGGTCCACTGGCCAGAGCCGCAGACCACCACAATTTTCTCGCGGACCAGCAGTTGACGACTGCTGGCCTAGAACTCATTTAAATTGTTTGATCTGACTTTAAGTTTACTTAAAATTGTTTTAATGGACTTTTTTAATGAAAATAATGCCTATTTTTGCAAAAATATTTACAAATATAATAATTTTAAGAAAATGTTACAATTATATTATTATTACATTATATTTGGTAGTATGGTTACCATCTAGTGACTTCATTTCAAAGTCCCTGAACATAATGTCACCACCAAAATTCCTACAAGCATTGCATTTTTTTAAACTTGGGATATGTTCCTTGATCTTTGCATTTAAGAT